>NC_040905.2:107627337-107938985 GCF_004126475.2 Phyllostomus discolor | reverse complement strand
TCAAACTTTTCTTCATATTCAGAGACAGACATTTTGAAAACTCTTTTCTCTCTGTGTATCAAGGCAAATGTTTTTGCTGGCTTCCAGGGAAATGGCACCTGAGCTAAGAGCTGTCAGTCAGAAGCCATTTCCCTTCCAAGCCCTCCAGGCCCCAAGGCCTGCCTGACCGCCTCCTCTGTCCTGGACACACAGCCTCCCTCTGACAGGATCTGATCTTACACTAAGCGTGCCGCTGACTCTGAGCACCTCCAGAGAGCAGAGCAAAGAGCTTGGCCCTTGCTTTTCTAAGCAGTAGTCAGCCCTGGAAACCCCGGCACCCTTCCCCTCAGGCTCATTCAGCTTAGAGGCGGGGGACTTGGTTTGCAGCGGGGAAGGAGGTGGCTAGGGCTCAGGAAGATATGCCCCAGACTGCTCTGCCTGGCTTCCCGGGGGCTGCACCGGCCCAGTTGCCCCTAGCCTTTCTGAATTCTCAGGCAAGAAAACCTGCTTGTCCAATGTTTTGTGTAAAAAAGCATCTGGGCTTTAAGGCAGTGGTGGCATGAAAACAGTCTAACACTTTGTGAACCACCTGTTCACTCTTAACTCGGTCTCCTCTTTGTCTCCAGCATCAGGATAATCAGGGTTCACTTCTGTGACAGCGGGTGCAGAACTGGGGTGGGTGGGGACAGGACACTCCTCAGCCCCCTCCCCTGGCATCTGAACACAGAGGACACTGCCTTCTGCTTCATCCCCAGGCCTGGGCCTGCTGGGGATTTAAGTATCCGTGGGCAGTTTGAGCTGTGGCCTCGCCTTTGGACCCATCACATACACTCTAACAAGACTATGTATGATCAGTTATCCATCTCTTTGCCTCTGCACCCCCTTATCTGCGCTCAGGAACCAGGTTTTGTTTTGGGTCTTGGAAGCTGAGTTGCCCCAGCTGGATTCAAGTAACCTTCAGTTCACATGCAGATGAAGTATTTGAAGTTTCTGGTTGTCTGAGGCCTCATTATTCTAGAGGGTGCACTCTCACTAGCTCAGTGTTCTGGTTCCATTTCTCCTGCCCTCCCTCTGACTCTGGTGGGCAAGCTGTGTGCACCACCTGCACAAAGGAGCAGAGGCGGAGGCCAGGTCCCCTGGCAGGAGGGAAAGGATGGTAGAGGTTGATGGGGTTTGTGGTGCAGACACTTCGCTGCCCTCTGAAAGCAAGTGGAGCTGAAAAAGTTGCCCAGCCCAGAAGGGGGAAGTTTGGGTTCTCTGGACCCGCTTCCTTGAATGTGGGTGAGTTACACTGTAGCTCCCAGCAGGACCACGGGAGACTCTCATTGTGAATCTCATTGTGTCCTGGGTTGCAGCTTTCTGGTGGCGTCACAGAAAGTCCCAGATCCCTACTAAGATCTTCCATACTCTCTGGGTCCTGGCCCTCCCAGCCCCAACCATCAGGTTGTGAGTACTGAGATGCCTTTCCTGTGGAGAGCCAGTCACATGACTTGTCCCCTCACTTCCTTCAGGTGTCTGCTCAAGGCCCCTCCCTTGTCACCCCAGGTTCCCTCCCTTCTATTCTTTTTCTTTCTGCTTTCCAAATTTTTAAAAATTGCTTTCAGAGAGAGAGAAACATTGATTTGTTGTTCCACATTCATGTAATTCATGCATTCATTGGTTGATTTCTTGTATGTGCCCTGACAGGAGATTGAACCTGCAACCTTGGCGTATTGGGACGATGCTCCAACCAACTAAGCTGCCCTGCCAGGGCCTCCCTTCCCCTCTGTTCTTTGCAGCTCTTCCCTGTGGCCCACGGAGCTGGAAGGCAGCCCTTTGTCCTTTTGTGGTTTTGTTTGCCCCACTGTGTCTCCAGCTGCTAAAAAGGTGCCAGGCAGGGAGCAGTTGCTCCACCAGGTTTGTCGGGATAGGTGATTACTGCCTCCTGCCTCCTAAGTCTGGGGAGTGCCAGGGAGTGACCCTGTCCCCGAGAGGTGTCTGCTTCTTCTGGACAATACAGGAGTTGGTTTTCTTTTGAACATAGTTCTCTGTGCTGGTGTTTACCTACCATACCATTTCCAGGGAAATCTGGTTGTTTCCTTTTATTTTCTTTTTTAATCATAGGAATTACTACAAGTGGTTCCCTGCTCACCCCCTTGAGTGGCAGATGCTGCCCATGTAACTCAGGGCTTCTGAGTGACCAGAGCACAGCAGGCTCCCGAGGCCATACTGGAAAGGGGCATTTGTGGCTCCAAGGTCACGGCTGCCCAACATGACTCCTGCACCCAGCACACCTAGGGCCCCACAGCAATCCATCCGGAAATCTTGAATTTCACTTCCACCCGGGAAAGCCAACTGCTTGGGGATGGGTTCTGAGAGCAGTAGGAACTTGAGGGGTCAGCCAACCCTTTAGAAGGATGCCAGGTTTTCTACAGAATCTTTTGAGAATAACCCATGTTTTCAGTGCTTATCTCCATTGTATGACAAACTAGTTAATTTTTTTTAAGATTATGAGTTAGACTGCTTATCCAGTAAGAGGAAAATAAATTCCCTGAGAAGAAAAGCAGGGGCTTCCCTCCCCCTCCCCGCACAGGCTCCGGGCAGGAAGCTCGATTCATTCACCTGGGATAGTGGGGCTGGGGACCCCCAGTCATGGGAAGCCGCCCCCCGCCTCCCGCAGCCGGCAGCAAGCCCAGGTCCTCCCAGAACCATGCCCTTGCCCAACTCCTGGAGGCACGGCAGATAAAAGAACGTGGGGAAACACCAGAAAGCTGGATTAGCTGCTGCAACTGACACAGGTTGCTTTCCAGGGACCTCACCCAGATCCCTTGGTCTCATCAACTGGCCCACAGTACCATGGTGAAGTCCCACCACTCCGCATTTTACAGGCGGGGAGTTGCCCAAAGCACCCCTCTAGTCAGTGGTAGAATCAGGATCTAAACCCAGGCGACCTGGCTCAGACACTAGCCACATGGCCAGGGCTCTGTGGTCACATGGGACTAGTGGCCCCTGTCGCCTCAGAAAATTCTGGGAGCAGAGCTGCTCTGGACGTCTGTCCTGCCCACTCCCTGTGACTCGTTATGAGTCTGGGCACAGTGAAAACAGATTGATGACTCGGAGAATTCTGTCCCCTGCCAAGCTTGCCTTCTTTTTAGAAAAATAAGCCTTAGATCGTGAGTTCTTTCATCAGCATAATTATATGCTCCCGGCTGAATTGCAGTTCAGGAGAAGGTGATAAACCCTTTCTCAGTGACAACTGTCTCTTAGTTTCCAGAGGAACGAGGTAACCAAGGAGCCCTCCTTGCCAATAAAATGGCAAGGTCCTCATTTGTCTGGCAGCCCTGGAGCAGCAGCAGCAGCAGCAGCAGCATCTGCTTCGTATCTTTGCAGGGTGGAAACGACCACGAGATCTTCACAGACCCGAGGACGGTGGGCTACACGGTGACGGCACCCGAGGACACACGCAGGATCTGTGAAGAGCTCTTCCCCTAATGTCCCTTGCCATGGGAGGGAGGGAGGCCCAGCTGACAAGTCTGAGAGGGTCATTCAGTGGCCAAACCCCGATCCCTCCCTCACATGCCCACAGGACACTTACAGCCATCCAACCCAGGACAGAAATTTTCAAACACTTCCTGAAATGAAGCACCTGCTGTTTTGGTGGCAGTTTTGAACCAAGGGCACCGTGGTGGCAGTTTTGAACCAAGAGCAGTTTTGAACCAAGGGCACCGTGGCCATCAGGTGGTATTAAGCTAAGTGACCATGTGCACTGTTTCCCCACCTCACTTCCTGTTGGAGAGCCACAGACCTCAGCATGGCCTGTGCATAGCTGGCTGGCCAGTGACAGCTGAGGCGAAGGAGTTCACAGCTCAGCTGGCCTGGTTCACAGGTTCACTCACTAGTCACTACACAGGGGGCAGCTGGTTCTCTGACCATGGAGACCATGCTGACCATGGGAGGAAATAGGTACCGACAGGCCCCAGGGAGAACTGAGGAGACATGCAGCCTTTCCCGGCCCTTCCCCTGGGTGCATGCTCTAAGCCCAGGTTCAGAGAGACTAACTTGGGGTGTCACACCTCACCAAAAGAACCTTCTTACTGGCCTGGATTCCCTGGGCCTTACCTCAGGTTTCTCGGGGACCCGGTGAACGCCTCACTCATTAACAGAGCTGAAGCTGCACTGTTTCTCTGCAGATCTTTAAAAAAAGAAGTGTGTTGACTCCGGCCCTGACCCAGCCTCTGACCTCGGGGCTGGGAGCAGCCATGGTGGGGCCTAGGACCCTCACTCCTCCCTTCTGGGTTCTGCAAGCTCCTCCTGAAACTGGAAGGCATCGCCAGGCCCTGGTCCCCAACAGGATGGAAGACCGCTTTCCAAGGCAACGGTTAACATGTCCCTTTTTAGCATGGAAATGGTGGGACCCACCAGTGCTCCACCACCTGGTGCTGGAGCCCACCAACCCGAATCCGTGTGCTTTGCACCCCCACACCCCCATGTTCCCACCAGGTGCTTTCATCACAGAGGAACCTGGTTCTCCCCCAAACCTGGCCCTGGGCTTGTCAGTTCTGGATCAGTCCACCCACCACCCTGCACCACACGGTTGATGTCTCTGGGCAGTTCTCAGCACAGGCCACCCCATGGCATCTTTCCTTGTTGAAGTATTTTGCAAACGATACTGGAATGAGCTTGCAAATGAAAAGTAGCAAATTAAAGTGATTTTATTGTTCCTATTTCTCATTCTGATTACTTTCTCATGTCAACCTGTCTGCTCTTCTGTCAAATGGGATGCCACCCCTACCACATAGATAGCTTAATTTCAGTAAAGCCCTTGCAGTGGCGTGTGTGGGCTATTACTCAGGTCAGCCCCCAGGAACCCTGTACGCAGGACTCTTAGGCCTGCTTTGCAGAGGAGGGTGCACTGAATCATTCCCTCAGCCTTGGGGAGGGGGCAGGATGAAGACAGCGTCGCCAGAACTATAAACATGGTGGCCAAGTGCTGAGCAGTGGGAAGCACAGAGGCTGTGCCCTGAGCAGCCTGGGGCCAGTAAGAAAGCAGGTCTCATCCCAGCACTGCAGAAACTGACCTGGTGTTTAGCACTGGGTTTAAGCAGTCTCGCGATAAAGGCCTGTGTGGAGGGCACAGCAGACAGTTACTGCAGCTCGAGGCCACCAGGAAGGCCCCTCTGAACCTCGTGTGGCACCTGAACCTGATCCTGAGGGAGGAACTGGAGGAGGCTCAAGATCGGTCTGACAACTGAATGGGGAGTGACGGAAGGGTCCAGCCCAGTGGAGCCCACGTGGATTCAGGAAGGGCCGGGTGAAGGTGGCCTTGCACCACTTCCTTTCCAAGAACTGCTTCCTCTTCCTTTTCACCCAAGTGCTCCTTGATCTCAGCCCTGGCAGGCACCTGGGCAGGGCAGCCAGGCCTCAGCCTTTGCACCTCTATGCCCTCTGGGGCACCCCCTGTCACGTTCTGGAACTCTTCCCAGCCCTGTCGCTTGCAGCTGGTTTTCAGCATCACTTGCATTTTCTTGCAAAGGCCACCCTCATGCCACCTGCATAACATCCTCTCAGTGTAAGACGTCCTCAAACCTCCCACTTTTGAGCTAAATGCCTACTCTGGCCTCTCCCTAAACAGGTTCAATGGGCTGGTTCTAGATTTTCCTAATACAATTTGAAAATCTTACAATAAAAATGTTCACTTCCGCACCACCAAAACTCAGTATTCTCTACCTCCTCTGGGAAACTCGGGCCCAGGGCCCCTTCCCAGCCTGACACACGGAGACCCTCCCAGAGCAGCCCATCTGTGCTCCCAGCCCAGCCTCCTCTTCCCCCTCTGCCCTCCTGGACACTGAGAACCAGGCTTCCATGCCCCCACTCCTGAACTTCCTTCTGTCTGGACTGCCTTGTTCTCAGGCTCATCCCAGCACAATCAAAGTAGAAATGCATCAGTGGGGAATCTGTCCACACGGGGCAGAGTAACTGGCACTTTCTGTTGTCACAAAACCACACTGGACCTCAGCTCTCCTACCTGAGAATGGTGATTAAGAAAAAAGGATGATCCCATTTTTCTGGCCCATCCCCCAGAACAACCAGACTAGGAAGTGGGACCACTGAGTCAGCCTGGTTTGGGGAGCCACCCTTACCTGCTGGCTTCCAGAAGTTCCTCAGAGCCAGCCTCCCCTCCCTTCTCCCCCTCCCACTTAACAAACCACACACAGCCTTGGGCAAAACAGACTTTATTGAGAGGAAGGTGGCCGGTGGGAGGAAAGATCTGGATTTAGGAATCCTGGATGCTACTCCCCGCAGGGTCACCAACACCATACATAAGTCCTCCCAGAGCCTCCAGGAGTTTCTGCCCATTGAGACTCTGCGTGGGGAGGGCGGCCCTTCCAGCTCTAACACCCTGCAGTGCTAGCACACTCATCCAGTGAAGGAGATGTGGTCACACAAGGACTGCAAGTGCCCTTCACAAAGGATTCCTGTCCACACAGAGGTCACCTCTACAGTACATCCAATCCCCAACCCACTGGCAGGTGAAGTCTGCTGGAGTCACACACAAGACTCGGGCTCTTGGCAGAAGTGGCTCTGGAAGCCTGGACCCAACAGGCCTTCAGGGACCACCTGGAGTACATTCAAGGCCAGCAGGCAAAGGCCACCTTGGACCCAGCAGAAGGCAGAGCCAGGAGGCAGAGGACCCTTCAAGGGACACAACGGGCCAGGGAAAAGCGGATCAAGTCACGTAACCGTGATGTTTCACTGCACACACATCAACACACTTACTTGTCTGTTTTAAAACAACTGCACCAGCCATCAGCATAGTAGTTCTGTAACCAGAAAAGACATCGGCGTTCAGGCTGCCTGTCACTAACAAATGCAATAAGCAATGACAGCGATTGAATCTTTTTTATGCGCTTTATTCAGATGGCCAGCGATCCGAGAAGATGGCGGGTTCATACCCTAACAAACCACCTTCCCCTTTCTTTCCTGGCCAGATCTTTTATAAGGGGGTTGGGGGAAGGCAAACAAGGGTCATGAGAGCTTTTAAATTCAACAGCTGTCTCTAAGGGGGAGGGGTAGTCGCCTGCTTCTTCCTGGTAGGGATGTCTCCAGGTGGGAATCTGAATTTAGCCAGTGCCCCATGAGGTCAGCTGTTTTTTCTCAGGTGCCAGGATGGGCCTTATCTGTAGTTTCTGAAACGAAAGCTTAACATACACATTACTTGCTAGGTTTATGGCTATTTCCCTTAAGCTAAAATTTTCCAAGTCTTAAGCCCCTATCAGTTCCAGCCTCCCACCCCCTTCCAATGACGCTGTCTCCGGGCTGAAACATGAAGCTGTCCCCGGAACGGAAGACTCCCGATGAAACCAGGTACAAAGTTTCACAAGGCTGAAACGTAAACAGAGCTGGCTCCGGGTGACAGCCCCAGTTATTTACAAACAAAACCTAGTAAGCACTTCTTCACAGCTGCTTTCAAGAAAACCCCTTCACTGAAGGTGTGTTTCTCCTTCACCGTTTGACTTTACCAGGCTGTCAGAAAGCAAGCTACCTACTCTTTTCTGGGTGGGAGAAAGCTCTGTTTTTCAACAAACACCCTCCCCTCTCCACTCCCTTCTCCCTCCCCCACCCACCACCCACATGCCAGGGGATGGGAAATGGCTGCTGAGCTGTAATCACTCAACTTGGAGACAAGGGGAAAAGCCAGGCTCCTGAGGGCCAGAGCTCCGCTCTCAGCAAGGCATGCCCAGGTGGAGGGCTAAGGGCTCTTGGACAGACTTTTCCGGACACCCAGCTGGGACACCTCCTGCTACAAAGGCACCCAAGACCTTACTCCCTCCCTCTCCCCCCACCCCCTGAAGCCAGCTCCCCTGGAACCAGCCCAGCCTAGAATCTACAAAAATGCCTGCTGCGTCCAGGGCCAAGGAGGCACAAGAAGGGGGCACTGGGTGGTAAGTCATGCTGGGGAGACACACAGCGGCCCTGTCACCACCTAGCAGAATTTTGAGCCTCCAACCCCAGGGGGCTGGGAATGAGGAACTCTGTGGGCTGGAGAAATACCACCTGACCCACCCCCAGGGCGACGGTTGGACCCTCTACTCAGCCACCAGCCTGCGCCTTGCCTTGTTCAGTGCTTTTAATACTTTCAGATGGTGAAGTTGTTGTGATGGTCAGAGACTGTGCTGGTGGCTAGGACACCCCTGTGCCTGCCCGACACCCTTCCTCCAGGAGACACTTGAAAGGAACCACACTCCCCCACTTTGAGGTGTATCTCAGGCAGTGCAATGTCATGTCCAGTAGGGTCCTGCCTCCTCCTCCCCCCAAAATCTCCCCCAAGCCCGGGAGAAGGAGTGCTTCTGGCCTCCCCTAGGAGCTGATGACGTGGCCAGACCAGGTCTCGTGCTTGGTGCCCGGCGCCAGGTGGGTGATGACCACCTCCACAGCCTGCAGCTTCTCGTGCTTGGGTGGGATGGAGCACATCTTATAGGTGACCTCGTCACCTTCCACTGGAACATACTCCCCTTCCACACGGTGGCGGGGGAGAAAAGCACTCAGTGCCCAGCACTCAGAAAAGCCCTGGTCAGAGGGCGACCCCTTCTGAGGACCTGCCTCCCGCCAGTTCCAGTTGTGCACATGGAAAATCACAGGCAGCAGCCACGCTGGCGCAGCACCACTCGGCCAGGGCCTCAGATCGTGGTGGAGGAGCACCCCACCCCATCAGCTGCTTCCCTGGGACCTCGGGTGCTGAGACAGTCAGACAGGGCTCAGCCGCCCAGGGCTGCTCACACTCCGTGTTAAGCGTGGGTGCCATGGGCTTGTGGACGGAATAGCAGGGGGAACCCGTCTGAGCCAGAGACAGAAATGAGGCAGTCACTTGGGAGGTGAAAGATGACCTGGGTGCAGGCTTCCTGAGCAGCCGCAGCACCCCACCCTGGCCCCGGAGTCCCAGCAAACAGCCTGCACCCCTGCTCTTCATTCCCCAGGAACCTGGTGCACCTCCGGCAAAGACCCTTTTGTGCTCAAAGATAGTTCCAGGAAGGGTCCTTTCTCTTGGGACCCCTGCCAGAATATTCCCTTACTTTCTACAGGACATGAGTCACCATCCCAGACATGATGGTGAGGTGTTCTTCTTAACACCCCCTTGATGAGCCCCAACAAATCCCCTTCAGATGCCGAACACCAGGGCCAGCAGCCGCCCAGGAATGGCTTGCTCGAATTGAAGAATCAAGTAGCAAACGGAGCTTCCCTCTGACTTGGCCACTGAGACGCTCAGCCACTCCCAGCAGCACAGCTGGGCATCACAGCATCTCCATCTTTCTAACTTGCCCCCACCCCCATGTTTCCTTACTGACTTATTTCCTTGATGCCCTGTGTATATCTCTGTAAACTAGTACAAATCCTTTTGCAGTAGGACAGAGGCAACACACATCCACGCCTGCACTCAGGCAGGCGTGCAAAAAATGCGCTGCTTTAGCATCTAAGGTCTGCCCAAAAGACCCGATGTGCAAGAATGTGGGGCTGCGGCGCATTTTAGATGAGCCACAAATTTACCCAGTTGTACCAGGGATCCCAGTCTGTAAACGAAGGCAGAGACTCCCCTGCTCTCTCCTCCCTGTCTCCAGCCCAGCTCAAGCCAAGCAGAACCGAGGGCTTTCAGGCCTGGGGGGCTGGGTCAGCTGAGGCAGGACAGAGGGCACCCAAGACAGCCAGAGAGGCCCACAAGGTGACCCATTCCTCTCCACTGTTCCACAGAGAGCCTGGCTCCAGGGGAAGGAGGGGGAAAGGAGTGGGTGGAGGAGGCAAGCCCAAGTAAAGGGGAGTGGGGGAGTCAAGGGGTAGGGCAGGGAACGGGAGGGGTGTTGGCAACAGGGAGAGAAATATGAAAGGGGCAGGAGGGTGCAGCCCTGGCAACAGCACGTGGGGACAGATGAGAGCTGCTGAGCCCTATCCCAAGCCAAGCCCAGCTGGAAACTGCTGGAAACTGTGCACCTGCCCCCTGCCTGCCCTCTGCCTGCCCCCCTGGGGCCCGAGTGCTGGGAAGAGATCCAAAACCCCAGGACCTGTGTGCTGGGATCCAGTGGCAGGCCCTCCAGCACTCCTGCCCCACCCCTCCCAGAGAGGGTCACCCAGCACCCTGACCACCTAGGACATGAGGCAGCCCTGACAGCCCCTTCTGGGAGAACTGAAGCCCTTGTCAGTAACCAGAAGCCAACTATGCACCCTTAACACCGTCACTGCAAGCACCCAGGTATTTCATCCTCGCCTCCCCGGCCCTGTCAGCAGACCTGAGTTTCAGGCCTGACTCTGCTCTTCACTCCCTCTGTGACCCTGACAGGTGACCTCACTGCTCCGTGCCTCAGCTACCTCATCTGTCGAATGGGACAGTAATAGTGGCTGCTTCCCAGGCCCAGGGACCTTGTACAGACCTGATGGTGCCAACAGCAATGGGCTGGGTCAACAATGGTTGAGCCACTCATGCTGGAACTATCAGACACAGGGACTTCTAGAATGATTGCTCCTATTCCTGTCCCTGCTGATGGGACACAAACAAAACATCCTGGCTCTGCCATTCAGCAGGACAAAGAAAAACCGGTCCCCTCCCAAGGGAACCTACTTTCGACCCCACTCCAAGAGCCCAGGGCCCAACCTGGGCCCAGATCAGCCCACTGGGAGCCCCGGCACTTACTTCGCCCTGGTCCCATGACCCTGTCTTGCCCTGGAGGGGCTCCTGGGCCACTTGGGGGTGGGAAGAGGACAGACGGACCAGCACTGAGAACGGAGGTCCTCAAGGACCCCCAGAGTAGGGGAGCAGCAGAGGTGGCCTGGGGCCTGGTGAAGGGGCAGGATCACTTTGGGAATGAGGAAGTCATTCCTGGCAGAGGGAGCTGCAGGGGCAAAGGCCCAGGGGGGAGGGGTGCAGGCCACAGAGAGAAGTGGGAAAGATCCAAGTGGAAGACACCAGAGAGCTCTGTGGGGAAGTTTGGCACTTAAACGGCAATGGGGGTATCCGTGCACGATTTTCAGCCTGGGGTTGATTTGAATTGATTGTTTTTATGAGTTTCCCCTGGCAAACAGGTTGGAGAGGCAAGGCTGGGAGCTAAGAGACTGAGAAATATCAACATAGCAAGTAAAACATGTAACAGTGGCTAACCTTTCTCCTGGCACTGGGTTAACTAACCATCTCCTTTTATTCTCACACACTGCACTTCAGTAGGAAAAGTTATGTTCCCAACTAAGAAGTACAAATAGGTAGTTACAGAACAACCATAGGAAATGGAGTAGCCAAGAACGTACATGCAGGACCCATGGACATGAACTATGGTGTGGGGCTGCCTGAAGGAGTGGGAATGCTGAGTAGAGGGGGGCAAAGGGGGAAAATTGGCTCTACTGTAATAGCATAATCAATAAAAATATAATTTCAAAAAAAATTAAAAAGCAGAGCTATACCAGCATGAAAAAAGTTATATCCCCAGTCTACAGAATGGGAAACTGAGGCTTCAAGAGGCCTCCCAGTTTGCAGGGAGACACCATGGCTTAGGAGACAGCAGGTTGATCTTTGCTCCCAGAACAGGGTGTGGGCTGAGAAGCCCCAAAGCCTCCCCAGCCATGGCGGGGTGTGGGGGAGTGATAGCGGGCAGACCAGTAGAGAGGCACTTTCCATATCAAGAACAGCTGGCCAGTGTTATGGATATGTTAAGTAGCCGTGCCTGGATGGCTTGGATCCAGGGAGATTGGCCGACTGACTCTTGATGTAGCTCCTTGCAGGAGATGCAAAGAGAGCTTACTATACCTGGGCGAGTGCTTTCAGGTCTGATATAAAGGAAGGTGAGAGTAACTTTCAGGATTTAAAAGAACAGGCTCGAACCATTGTAGATCTCTCTGCCACGCAGCTTAGAAAGAAGAAAAGCAGATGTAGCCGCTGTGTGGAACTCTCTTGGCCAGGCCGGGAGTAATAGTGAGGGAAGAGACTTGCTGTCTGTAGTAAGGGATTTTGTCCTGCGATTTGAAAGTGGGAAGGGAGAGGTAAACACTCTGGCTGACTGGAGCTGCAAAGCACTTCCATGCAAGATCCTTTCCTACTGCAACTGGACTTTACCCGGACTTTAAGACCTGTGCCTTTCCCTGAGTTTCACCATGATCCAGAGTAACATGGCACATGCTTTCCTGGACTAGCACACTGTGGCTGATGAATACATATCCCCGTAACTGAAGGAGAATGCCACTGCTTGAGAATGATGACTTTCGTATACTCCAGAATGACTGGAGAGCTGTTTGTGCAGCGGATTTAAGATAACAACATGGGAACCTTTCAGGGATGTTTTTGGCTAGTAGCCTGGTAGGGAGCATGAAAAGTTCTGGGTCTCCTGGGAAAGGAGGGCTCTGAGCTGAGGTGCTCTGGGCCACCATACCCCCACCCGCCCCAAGTTCAAATGTTGTAAATAAAGACCTGCTCCTTCCAGCGTTAATTGTTGGGTCTTTCACCAAGGCACTATGTGGACCACTGGGTCTGCTCGCTTACAGTTTTGTTGAGCTCCGTAACACCAATACACACATCCAGTCCAACTCCAGGAAGGCGGTAGGGGTCAGGGAATCCCTTTTTAAAAACTGAAAAGGGACAGTTCATTTCCGGCCTGCAAACCGGCTCCCAGCGAGGCCAGTGGACAAGGAGGCTGCGGACCCAGGTGAAGTTTTGCTCAAGTTTAGCTGGGGAGGGGGCGTGCTCCAAGGGACTAGACCGCCGAGGACCCGCCCTCAGGAGCTTCCAGCCAATGAAGCCGGGGAAGGAGCCCGGGGTGGGGACGGACTAAGCAGCTCTAGCAGAACCAGGGGGAGGGCCGGACGCACCTCCACTACCTCCTTGTGATGGCGGGGGCCATTGCCCGCCTGTGCTGCACCCGCAGTCTGAGAGCTTCTCTGAAAAGTGGGAGAATCCCGTCTTCGCGCCAGTGCAGGTTCTTCCCCTGACCCACCGCGTCGGTCCGGCCCCAACCTGACCTTCGCTGCAGAATCCAGATGGTCCAGAGCGCTCTCAGAGATCAAGGAATGACCCCGAGGAATGAAGAGGGGGCCGAAGGGAAACAGGCAAAGAACAGAAGGGAGGAAAGGACGGGTGGAAAGGAAAACAAAAAGAAACTGCAAAGAATGAACGGGGAAAAGCTGTTGATTTCGTTTTCTTTTATGGTTGTTTTCGTTTCATTTGATTCCTAATTTTCACTCCCTTCTTGACTCTTCTCTCTCTGGAGGTAAATGATGTTACTCTCACTTTATGGGAGTGGAAACTAAAGCACAGAGAGGCGACCGACCCCCAGGCACAGGCTAAAGTCAGCCCTGGGCTCAGCCCTGCATTGGTAATGAAGGGCAGGGATGTGGGGAGCTTTCCTGTAACTGTCCTGGACCCCTGGGCCCAGGAGTGGGGTGGCACCCAGATGTCTGCCTGCCACTCAGTCCCTCCCCCTCCCTCTCCCTCTCCCCCTCATGCCACCTCAGGGGCACAAAGACTATGGAAGACATGAGCAGACAGCTGTCTGCAAGCCAGGAAGAGGGCCCTCCACCAGGAACCAAGATGGCCAGCACCTTGATCTTGGATTTCCAGCCTCCCAAACTGAGAGTGATACATGTCTGTTGTGTGAGCTGCACAGTTTGTGGTAGTTTGTCATGGCAGCCAGAAGAGGCTAAGGCCTCTTTTCCTCCTTCTCGCCCCAAATTCCTTCTCAAAGTCTCAACTAATTGAAACCTGTTAGAATTTCACACAAGTTTGGTGCAATTGTGGTTTGCAGTCACTCGCCGGGTCTATTGTCCATGCCAGGCTGTGCTGGGCAGGCACGGAGCACCCAGAAACAAAAAGTGCCCCCCCAGTCTCCCCAGCCCGGGGGAGATGCAGACAGGTGGATAACTGAGGACCAGGACGTTATGTGGAAGGCTGGATTAGCCTGCATTGCTCAGTGAGTGTCTCCCCCTCAGGCCCATTAGACCAGGTGGGTCTCAGGGAAGAGATGTCTCCCAAACTGCCTTGGCTTCAGCCTCCTGCAGCCAGTGCCATCACTTCACCATGTTGGCTCCTTCTGATAGCACTGGCCTAGTGGCAGGATTTGGAGCCAACAGGTAATGAAGAATCTGGCCTAAGTTCTCTGCCCAGTAAGGACCAGTCAGCCAGCTGGACATCCAGCCACTGGACAAATGTTTATAACACATGAGGTCTGTTCCAAGCCCTGGACTAAACAAAACTCACGCTGACCCTGCACCTTGGAGTGTTACACTCTTAGGGGAGGCAGATGTTGAGTCTGTAATCACACAGTGGTACAAAATCCCACTGCACTGACAGCAGGGACAATCTCTGCGCTGGAGGAGTCCGGAGAGGCTTCTCTAGAGAGTGCTAATTGACCCAAGATCTTCCAGAAGATGAGGAATCAAACAACAGAAAAGACATTCTCAAGAGAGTTTACACAGAGCATGTGCAAAGGCCCTGAGGTGAGAGGGCATGTGGGTTGACATGGCAGTTGCCAGCATGAGCTAAATGTATGAGTCTCAATTAGGGAGCTTCACCTTTAAGAGTGATGGGAGCCAGGCCCTGGCCGGTGGCTCAGTTGGTTAGGGCATCAGCCCATACACTAAAAATTTGCAGGCTCAATTCCTATTCAGGGCACAAACCTAGGTCTTAAATGGGAACAACACCCAGTCAGAGGGCAAATGAGAGGCAACTGATGGATGGTTCTCACATCGATGTCCTCTCTCTCTCACTCTCTCTAATCAATAAAAACCATGTAAACATATCCTTGGGTAAGGATTAAAAAAAGTGAAGGCAGCCAGGGATGGGCTTAAAGTGAGGATGAAATGGAGACTCTCCCCTCCAAAGTGTAACTCCCATTTACCTCCTGTCCCCATTCTTCTCACCAAGACTTGGGCTTCTACCATCCCACCAGGAACAGCTGCCTCCACCCATCCCTTCTGCCTCGCCCTAATTTCATGCCCACGCTCCAATTTTCTATGCAGCAGCCAGAATGATCTTTTAAATACAACCATTTTTAATGAAGACATTACTCATGACACTTGTTAATACACTAAGGCAGACTTTATTCAGGGCTGTCACGATAGGGGTAAGGAGCCCAACAATGGGGTTTTGCAGTAAGGGGAAGAAATTGCACTCAGCTCCAAATACAACAAGGAAAAGTGGGAATTTAGATGCATGGAGCAGGGTGGAGGGGGATTACTAAGGTCTCCCCCTTAGATGTTCAGGGAACATCAATAGTCAGGGAAGATTCTGGCAGAATTGGCCTAACAGGATTCTTGCAGAGGGCAGGTCAGAGTGATCAGACATCACCTGGGGGTTAGTGGGAGATGAGGAATTTGGTCAAATGTGGAGTGTGAGGTGACCAGATATTGAGGGTGAGGGATTCTGACCAAACCAACTTGACAGGATTTTTACTAAAACTGGACCTAATAAAGACAGGAGCCCAAGGTCAAAGCCAGTCAAGCAAAGGATTCAGAGGAGGCTGCCTAAAGTGTAGTCAGAAAGAAAAGAAAAGTCTTTGTCACCATGTCCCTCCCATGCTGAAACCATCACTGACTCCTTATTGCTTTTTAAATAAATCCCAACTCTTCTGCCTGTAACACTTCAGATTTGGCTTAACTGAATAGGAGAAAATCCAACAAGAAGCTCATGCAATTTGGAGGTTTATATCTCTGTCATGTAAAAAAAAACCCAAAAAAACAAAAAACAAAACCCTGGAGTTGATGTGTCTTGGGTTGATGCAGCATGTTAATAATCCTCAATGACTTGGATGCCTCCTATAGTCTTGCTTCATCATACTTTAACAGTTGGCTTCTAGCCTCAGGGTTGTCTTATGGGCCAAAACAGCTGCTTGAGCTCCAGCCATCACACATCAGTGTGTTTATTTAGTGGGGAGAGGCAAAACAGCATCTTTTGGCATCTTTCGGAGACTCTCAAGTCTCCACACCATTATCTAGAGGAGCCCCACCACTCTCTGGGTACCCCTTGGAGTTCTCACTTAAGCCCCTCATTTTCTCTACTAGTTAATTTTCAGGAGACCGTAACTCTGGGTACACAAAACATTGTCTACAGGGCTTAGCAGGTACCTCCAGTGGCGAGCCCTACACAGAGTCCCTGTAAGCAGTCTTGAATAGTGACTGAATACATGAATGTGTGCATGAAGTTGTTTCTTGCAGAGCCCCTTTTCTCCCCTTCTCCAAACACAGAAATGCTGACCTGGGGAAATGCAGTGAATCTCTTCCTAGGTCCTTCCCCAGGACTCTCAGGAGGGCTCCCTGTTGGAAATGCCAACTGGAGTCTTGACAGGTGGGAAAAGCATTCCAGGCGGGGCATCAGCATCACTGAAGGCCACTCCTCCTCCCTCCCTTCCTACCAGCTTAGAGAGGTGCTGCCATCCCCAAGGAGGTGTTTGGGGGATGTGGTACTGTCTCCAGGGTCAGCCAAATGACTCAGGGACACTCCCTGCATGGAGCAAACGAGGCCATGGTTATGCAGGGTCTGCAGTGCTGAGCAGTCTTACTTACTGAGGAATCCCCGACATACAAACAGCTCTCAGCAGCCCATCCTACACTTGTCAGTGGAACATTCCTGGAATTGTCCCCCCGCCCCCATGCAAACACAGGTTCCCACACAATCAAACACCCCCACCAGGTAGGACCATGTGTTACAATGGTGAACCCTCACAGACATATCATTACCACCCAGCGCCCACAGGCAAGCCCACCCACTCCATCTGTTCCTGCTCAGCTTCTGGTGTTATGGCCCTGCTGCTGGGTCAGGCAAATATTGTGTGGCATTTCCTGTTTCCTTCAAATTCTTTCTTCATTTTGAGAAGCCACTGTATATCTTCTGGAACATACTTTGCTGAGTGGGGTGAGGAGGGGCCCCGCCTGGCTGTGTTGAGCAGGTGTGCAGACTCTGGGGACAGATGGTGAGTGACTAGAGTCTGCCAGCATGCAGGTGTGGGGGAACTCTTCCCAGGATGCCTCTTTCTGGTCATTGCACCAAATGAGGGGAACCTCTGCCCACCCCGAACAAAGGTGGTGTCCCTCCTATAAGTCTGTCCCATCCATTCCCTGTCATCGTCACTATACCCTTCTCCCCATGTGACCTTGTCTGGCTGGTGCTGCTTCCCTCACTAAAATGTGAGTGCCCCAGGGCAGGCACCTCGTCTGCTTTGCTTGGTTTCCTATGCCTGACACATAGTAGGTGCTCAATAAATACATGTTGAAGAAACAAAGGTCTGTCACTGATGAGGGACCAGGTGGATGACTCAGTTTCCCCCTCTGTAAAATGGTGCTGGAAGAGCATACAGCTCTGAGGGAACTGGAAAATTTTGTCCTGGGCCCAGTGCGGAGGCCAGTGGAGGTGGGGATCCTGTCCTCTGGCCTGCTTTACTGGGGCTGACCCCTCTGGGAAGCTCTTGAACCTGCAACCTGCTCAGGGTGAGGTCCAAGGGCAGCTTGATGAAAGAGGGAAAAGATGGGCCCAGAAGCCCTCTTTGTGGACATACGCCACACCCAGATACCCCATCCGCACATCCCTCCCCCATGGACACAGACACACTGCCCACCAAGTTGCACATACACATACAAATACCTCCATATACATATCTGTGTCACACACAAACACCCCACACAGAGATGGTCATGGACACACACACCTGAGCAGACAAGACACACACACAACTTCTCCCCCCACACGTACCCACCCCATTCAAACACTGCAGATGGAAACATGCATAATCACACACCCTCCCTGTGGGGGGGATCTGCCAACAGAGGCCCCCCACCTCTGCCATGGAGGAGAATAAGCCTACCAAAACATGATCTGCTTGGGGAGGAAAGATGGCCAATCTCCCAAAGGAGAAAGGCCTTCAGCCTCTTCCTTAATGGGCTTTTATTGGGTTCAATTTGCACAGGAATACAGGTAAAGCTCATCAATCATTGTCAGGCAGTAATGATCAAGGACAGATAACATTCAAAGAACCATGAGGGCTTATTCTGAATCAGGGTCAGATAGCCAAAGGGCCATAAAACTTTGGGAAACAAACTCATTTTATGCTTGAACCCTTATCATTTAAATGGAGGGTATTCCTAGTAAAACAGGTCTCACAGGATTTTATGCATTCTTTCTTAGGCCTGATTGCCCCTGGAAACCACCCATTCCAGCACAGGGCCACCCCTGCCTCCGGCATTGTTTTAGGCTTAAGTCAGGTGGGGGATTCATGCAGCCAAGAGGTTAGGAGACTTCTTACAGACAGAATGAGGACACAGGCTATGTCAAAGCCGAGGGGTGATGGTCCACACCCCCATTTTCTATAGCCCCCTAAGTCCTTCCCTGATGGCCCCTTCTCGACCATGTCTGTCTTAGGTCGTCCCTTCCTTGAGGAATCTTACCCATCATTGGCTAACCAGTCATCCACCCGGGGCCAAGCTGGTTGAAGTAAAGGGGGCAGAGGCTGCGCCCCTGCTAGGAGGATGAGCTTTGTCTCCTTAGTGGCTTATGGTCCCAAGGTCTTTTACTCAGCCTTAGCCATGGGGGGTTAAAGCTTCTGAAACCAGGCAGGGTGTTTCCCAACACCACCCATCACACAGTTTCCTGGGTTCTCCCCAGGCCCCAAGACCTTCCTAGTCTGAAAACAGCCCCCCTCACTCCTTCAGGGAGGCCTCGGGGACCCTGTCCGAGAGCTCTGAGGGCAGGGGGTGGACAGGACATGTCAGGAAAGGGGTAACTCTCTGTCTCCCTCTGCTCTCCAGAGTGCCTGCTCTCCAGAGAGAGGGCCTCCACTGGACAGTGCTCAGGAGATGAGAACAGCTCCCTTCACTCCTTCTCCCTGAGTGAGCAGAGGGGCTTGGGTAGGGCGCCTACAGCAGCCCAGATGCTTCACATGCCTCCCACACCTCCCACTCCCAGCTCACCAGAAACTCAGAGGAAGAGGAAGCAGACAGGGTGGTGGGCAGAGCTGGAAATTCCACCCAGAGGGGTTAGGGGACATCCCATTATGACCTAGCAGTTCCCCACCAGGGCTCTAGGCTCCCCATGCACCTGGAACACATGGACCTCGCTGATGAGCAGAGGAAAAGGATGGGTGGGCTCTCAGGAAAACCCAGGACCCCCGGCAACCCAGCCCCACTCCCCACACACTTGCCCAGTAATTTCTGTTACAATTCATTCTTCTGCATTCCTTCCTCCTCATCATATTGCCCCTCTGGGAGCTGGGCCCTTCTCAGAAGAGAGATTGAGCAAGAAGGAAAAAAAATGTCCCATCTCACTTTTTCCCTTAAGCAGTCCCGGCTTCAGAGTCTTCCTTATTTCTCAAGAAGAAAGTATAGCCCAGAGAGGGTGAGTAAAATGCCCAGGATCACAGAGCAGGAAGAACAAGGGGGAGCTGCCAAACTCTAGGTTCATTTCATTCCCAGAATAGCCTGCCCCCTGTCCTAGCTGTCATGACTCTGCTTATTTATTATTGTCATGTTTATTTCTGTCACTAATTGCTAAATCACTGCAAGCTTTTCACATGCCAGGCACAGGGCTAAGCTCTGCACATGGATTGTTTGCATTCCTCGTTCATTCAGCATATCCCTACTGAGCATCTTCTCTGTCCCAGGCACTGTGCTAGGTCCGCTGGGGAGAGGGTTGTGAACAAAATCAATGAGGACCCTGTCCTCAAGGAGCTAACGTTTTGAAGGGCAATGGACGGTGACCAAGTAAACTAATACATGAGCCAGTTGATTCCAGACAGAGGTAACTGTTGTCAAAATTGGACCAGGTGGTATGGTAGTGTGTGGCTGGCTCCTCTTGCCAAGGGATCTATGGCAGCCCCCCACAAGGAGTGGCCCGTGAGCTGAGGGTCTGACGATGAAAATGAAAAGGGATATCTCGGGAAAGAGCATTCCCGGTACAGAAACAGCAAGGGCAGATGTCTGGGGGCAGGCTGGAATGGAGAGAGAATAGACACGTGTGAAGGATCAGCCAGGAAGGTAAAACTGTCTCACTGTGATTTCATAACATTCTCAGCAGGAAGGATTATTATTACTAGATCCATTTTGCAGAGGAGGAAACTGAGGCCTTCCTGGAGTCACACAGCTGGGAGTGACAGAACTCATGCTCTGACCACCTTGTCTTTCCTCTATGCCAGGCCTTATTGAGGGTATGCAAAGGTTTAATACAAACAGTGAACAGCAAAACAGACTTCCAGGAGCCCTGAGCTTCCAAGAGAACTAATCCTCACAGAAGCAGCCCTGGAAGAGCCCAGCCAGGACTCACAGCTCCCCCAAGGGCCCTGTGTCTGTGTGAGGAGCCTGGGGTCTCACCTGGCTCCCAGACAGCCCTATGGTATGGCATGGCATTGTGCTGGCCTCAAGCTTTCTTTTATGACTCCTAAGGCCTTCCAGTCTGGCCTGAAGGAGAAAGGGTGGGATAGGATTCCTCTGCCTCAGAACAGAGTGGGGACACCCTTAAAGAGAGGGTGGCAGGGGTGGCCTTGCTGCCTGGGTTCCTGCCCAAGATGGGAACCTCTCAGCCTAGCACAGACCATAGGGAAGAGAGGAGGCCGACTTAGGCGGGCTGGTGCTGTCCCCTGGTGGCCATGTCTGGTATGGTCAGTGCCCCCATGCATCACTCACCTGCCCTTTCATTCATTCACCCTCAGAGTGTCTTTTCGCAGGCAGGGCAGTCAGGTTCCCAACCCTGGATTAGCAGGATCACCATCCTCAAAATCCCCAAGGCAGTCAGTCTCCAACCCCATTCCAAGGTGTGTAACCTCCAGTCTATAGAAGGACCTTGGGTTCTGCGGTGTGATACCCAGGGGGTTTTAAGCTAAATGGAGTGGGCTGTGATGAGTGTGGATCATAAAGGTCATGCATTCATACGCTGAGCCTATATTTACTGAGCACCTCTTCCTGCTGTGCTGGAGGGCGCAGTAGGCACTAAATCTCAGACACTAATACATGTAAGGCGTGGGCACTGTGGGTTTGGTAAGGAGTTGGCAGGAGTGTCAGCTGAGAGAAGGGTGCTGCTGGGGCCAGGCATTTCATCTTTCCAGGAGGACAGCGCCCTTGTGGAAATCAGGAAGGAGCTTCCTCGGGACACGTTTTTCCCCTTCAGCTGAAAAACACTTGTATCAGTGAGCAAATCCACAGCACCTGAGACATAAGTAGAACTCACTAAGTCGGGCACACCTGCCTACACGCTGATGCTTTCCCTTCGCAGGTGCACCTTCCCTTTTATCAGACCGCATAGCTTAGCCTGTGCTAGAACTTCTAATAAATAGAAGCATAGAAGATGTAGTCTTTCAGGTCAGGTTTCTTTTGCTTAAAATCTTTTGAGATATAGTCATCCAGCTGAGTATATCCGTAATTCATTCTTTTGGCCCAACTGGTGTGGCTCAGTGGATTGAGCACCGGGCTGCAAACCAAAGGGTTGCTGGTTCAATTCCCAGTCAGGGCACATGTCTGGGTTGCAGTCCAGGTCCCCAGTAAGGGGCGTAGAGAGGCAACTACACATTGATGTTTTTCCCTCTCTCTCTTTCCCTTCCCCTCTCTCTAAAAATAAATAAAATATTTAAAAATCAATTCATTCTTTTTATTGTTGTACAGTAATCTTTTATATGAATGTATACAATTTATTGTTTTAAGATTGTATTTATTTTTAGACAGAGGGGAAGGGAGAAAGAAAGAGAGGGAAAAACAATGTGTGGTTGCCTCTTACATGTCCCCCACCAGGGTCCTGACCTGAAACCCAGGCTTGTGTGCTAGACTGGGAACGTAACCAGTGACTCTGGTTTACAGGCTGGCTCTCAATCCACTGAGCCACACCAGCCAGGGCTGAATACACACAATGTGTTTATACACTCACCTGTCAACAAATATTTAGGTTGTTTCTAAATTTTGTCTATTACAAATGTTCTCCTATGGGTCTGTTTTTCAACACATTTTGATTTCTCCCAGGTAAAAGTCTGGGAATGAAGTTGGTGGTCAAAAGTGAGTGTGTGTTTTCCTTCATAAAGCAATTTACCATTTTACATTCACACCAGCAGTGTATAAAGTCGTAGTTGCTCCATATGCTTATCAACACTTGCGATGGTCCATTTTTTAATCCAAACCAGTGGTACCTATGGGGTTTTGTTTTTGTATATTGGTTATTCCTATGTTTAAAAAAAATTTTTTTAATATATTTTATTGATTATGCTGTTGACACAGGGTGCAGCCAAGAGGGGGGCCCCAAATAGGGATTTGGAATGGGGTCCAGAACTCAAGGTGTCCAGGAAATATTAGAAAGACATATAATATGTCCTCAACCCTTCCCCCTCAGGTGTGAGTTGGGGGAAGGGACACATGGAACAGGAACATGCAGGGCTGTTTTGTGCAGCCACAGCTTTGCAGGTAATCCATAGCATGGTCATTTAACAAATCTATATAACCTTTAACTGGTTACAAAGATATGTTAAATAGCTGTGGCCCTGCTCTGAGCCAGTGGGTAGAAGGAACTTCCCCTCAAGAGGTAACTGGGTGGCAGGTCCCCTGAGTGACAGCATCTGCGTGAGAGCTTGGAGGTGATTGGCTCCACGACATGGGGCCACCCCTGCCCAGACTCACTATGGCAGTCCAGTAAAGTTGAAAAGATACAAGTACTGGAAAGTGTAGCCAATTGTGGGAGGAGTCGGAAATGGGGCTACACAGGAAGACTGGCACAGGGATTTAAACCCAGACCCGGCAGCCATGTGAGAGAGGATCACACGGCTGTGGCAGTGCAGAGAGTACATGCACCTGTGGCTGTGTAAGAGCGAGCCACACGGCTTTGGGGCACTCCCTTTGGCCGAGTGGCCTGGGAAGGAGAGACTTTGCCTGGAAGAAGGGTGAAAGAACTCTTGCCAGTAGGCCATGAGAAGGTACCCCATGGCTTTGAATTAATCGGACATCCTGCCTGGATGGTGACACAGCTGACAGTGTCAAGAGCCTGAAACATGGATGTTTGCTTCTTTTCTGGAGATACGGTACCCTGAATTAGGGCAGGGGGAGAAGGAAGCACTGTGGGTGTCTGTGAGTATCCAAAAGGACTTTGATATCTTAATGAAGACATTACGTCACTACTTTAAGTCTGTATAGTTTTAATAAACATTTCCTTTTCACAAATTTCTGGCATTCAGAGACATCTTTTCTAAGGCGGCAGACATAACGAACCTAGGGGGCTCCTTTCGGTAATTGTATATCGTCCTCACCCCGCTTGGCCCCTTTGTTTTGTTGTTTTGTAACAGTTTTTGGCAACTCCGCCAGGACAATAATTGCTACCTCCCTGGTCTGTTCTGTAACACTGTTACAGTTGTCCCATTTATTTTCCCCTTTATCCCCCTCTGCCCTGCACCACCCCCTCCTACCAGTATGCCCCCCCCCCATTCGTTCATGTCCATGGGCCGTACATATAAGTTCTTTGGCTTCTCCATTTCCTATGCTATTCTTAATCTCCCCCTGTCTATTTTGTACCTACACATTGTGCTTCTTATTCCCTGTACCTTTTCCCCCATTTACACCCTCCCCATCCCCACTGATAACTGTCCATGTGCTGTTAGAGTATACTGGGACTTGGGCCTAACCCACCGCCTAGACTGGAACAAAGAAGGTATATGTCACTGGCTAAATACCTGACCATGAGATTCCCCATATCAGAAGCAACTTAGGCATATCCATGGCATCCTGCAGGAAACAGGTTGAATCCTCACTGCCTTCTCCCCTCTCCATCAAGTTTTATATAGAATCAGCTCTCCTTGGTCTGATACCCAGGATACCTGAAGCAGATCAGCAGAGTGATTCACCCTCCCCTGGGGGTCTGCTATACACCTTAAAAGCCCTTCTACACTTTCTCTTGGGGCTTCCCTCCCTTAGGACCCAGCTCACCTGACCTCAGTGTCCCACTTCAAATAAAAGTCCTTAATTGGACTTCTCTGGCTCTAGGTCATTTCTTAGCCATCTCGGCTACCTAACAATCTCCATTACTGTGATTCTGTTCCTGTTCTAGTTGTTTGTTTAATTCGCTTTTGCTTTTTTTGTTTGTTTTGTTTTGTTTTTAGGTTCAGTTGTTGATAGTTGTGAGTTTGTTGTCATTTTACTGTTCATATTTTTTATCTTCATTTTCCTTAAATAAGTCCCTTTAACATTTCATATAATAAGGGCTTGGTGATAATGAACCCCTTTAACTTGGCCTTGTCTGGGAAGCACTGTATCTGCCCTTCCATTCTAAATGATAGCTTTCCTGGATAGAGTAATCTTGGATGCAGATCCTTACCTTTCATGACTTCAAATACTTTCCAGCCTCTTCTTGCCTGCAAGTTCTCTTTTGAGAAATCAGCTGAAGGTCTAATGGGAACTCCTTTGTGGGTAACTCTCTCCTTTCCTCTTGCTGCTTTTAAGATTCTCTCCTTATCTTTAATCTTGGGTAATGCAATTATGATGTGCCTTGGTGTGTGCTTCCTTGGGTCCAACTTCTTTGGGACTCTCTGAGCTTCCTGGACTTCACAGAAGTCTAGTTCCTCTGACAGATTGGGGAAGTTCTCCTTCATTATTTTTTCCAGTATGTTTTCAATTTCTTGCTCTTCCTTTTCTCCTTCTGGCACCCCTAGGATTCAGATGTTGGAACGTTTGAAGTTGTCCCAGAGGTTCCTAAGCCTCTCCTTATTGTTTTGAATTCTTGTTTCCTCATTCTGTTCTGGTTGAATGTTTATTTCTTCCTTCTGCTCCAAATTGTTGATTTGAGTCCCGGTTTCCTTCCCTTCACTGTTGGTTCCCTGTATATTTTTCTTTATGTCACTTTGCGTAGCCTTCACTTTTTCCTCTATTTTGTGACCATACAGAAGCATTTCTGTGAGCATCCTGATTACTGGTGTTTTGAACTCTGAATATAAGTTGCCTATTTCTTCATCACTTACTGCTCTTTTTGTAGCTTTGATCTGTTCTTTCATTTGGGCCATGTTTTTGTCTCCACACGCCTGTTACAAAGTAAGGGGTGGACCCTTAGGTATTCACTAGGGAGACGCAACCCATACAACTGAATTGTGGTGCTGTATGTGGGGAAGAGGTCAAAGAGGGAACAATGCCACTTGCTGGTCTCTCAGCCGGCTTTCAGTCACTTCTCCCACTGCCCACAAGCAAATTGGGCCCTTCTGGTGCTGATTCCCAGATGGGTGGGTTTGTGTATGTTCTGTGGGTCTCTCCAACAAACTCTCCTGCGAGGCAGGGAGTTTCTCACACTGCCACAACCCTACAGATTTTTAGAGCCAGAGGTTCTGAGGCCGTGTTTCCCCATGCTGGAACCCTGGGTTGTGTGGTCTGTCTCGCTACCCAGTTGCTTCTCCCACTGTATCCACACAGAAATGTGAGATTGCCCAGTCCTCCAGCCTCCACCTCACCATGTGTCCTCTCTACCCTGGCTGGCCATCTCCGCCCCTACCAGTCTGAATGAATATTTCTTCTTTAACTCTTTGGTTTCCATACAGTTTAATTTTCTGGCAGTTCTGGTTATTTTCATTTTTAAATTTGTTCTTGTCCTTCTTTCAGTTGTGTGAGGAGGCACAGTGTGTCTACCTCCACCTCCATCTTGGCCAGAAATCTCCTATGTTTCCCTTTGTGAAGTCTCTACTTAGGTCTTTTGCCCACTGTAATATTTCATTTCTAAAAGATTTTATTTATTTTATAGAGAACGGAAGGAAAGGAGGAAGAGAGGGATAGAAACATCAATGTGTGGTTACCTCTCATAAGCCCCCTACTGGGGGACCTGGCCTGAAACCCAGGCATGTGCCCTGGCTGGGAATCAAACTGGTGATCCTTTGGTTCGAAGGCCAGCACTCAATCAACTGAGCCACACCAGCCAGGGCTAATATTGCATTTTTTAAATAACTATTATTGAGTGGAAGGAGCTCTTTTATATCTGGATACCTGTGCTTTGTCGCACATATGGACTGCAGACGGTTTCTTCCAGCCATGGATTGCCTTTTGATTTGTCTTGGTGCCTTTTAAAGAGCTGGCACTCTTAGGTCTGATAAAGTCATTTTTCAAGTTTTCCTTTATGGCATGTACTTTGTGTCTCCTGTAAGAAGTCTTGATATATATTCACATTTGTTTGTTTTTGCCTAGTTTCCAAAGTCCAGCATTGCTTTTTTTTCTTTACTTCCTTTGTAATTAGAAATAATGATACAGTTTCAAAGTCAAAGCAATAAAGCAAAGCATGTTCAGAGAGAGCCTGCTTTCACCTATGTTTCCCTCAGTGTCAACCACTTTATTTCTTCATGGGAATTATATAACTCCATACAGAAAGTGGTGAAATATGTATTTGTTTCTCCTAACAATATATCAATATATCCTTCAGAGACTACATTATAGCAATATATAGATTTTCCCCTTTTATCTTTTCTCCCCTTCTTTTTCCTTCTTCCTCTCCTTACCTCCGTCTCTTTCTCCCTTCCTTACTCCCCTCCTTGCCTGTATTTTTGGAAGCTGAAGAGTAAAGTGGATGGACATTTGTGTTATGTCTAGTTTTTGCTACTGCATTGAATAGCCTTGTGCCTATGTCATTTGCTATTTTGCTAGACTAACTTGGGATGGAATTCTAGAAAGAGTAGTGCTGGGTCCACAGGTCCCACATCTGTAACTGTGCTAGATATCACCAAATCCCATTTCCCCCCAGACTCGCCGTAACTTCTGGTTGCTGCCAGACAGAAAGACAAGCAGGCTATCCTGGATGTTACCCTGAATTTTGCAGCATCCTGAGAAGCCATATAGTATACTGGCCAGGTGCATGCCCTTGTAGGCACAGATCCTGGCCATGACCCCCACTATGGCACTGAGCCAGCCTGCACCCAGAGGCCGCCCTCTGCCATCCGGGGCATCCATTCTGGGCTATTCAGGCCCCTCATCACTTCACAGGGACAGAGATGGCTTTATTTGCTGCACTGGTCTGAATCCACCACCTGGGTTATATCATTTGATCTCATAATAGCCCTCTAAGGGAGCTATTAGTACCCCCATCTTACAGGTGAGTAAGCCAGGTGATGGAGGGTTAGAGGAAGTGAGGATCTTGCCCAAACTCAAACAGCTACATAAGCAAGAGAGGCAGCCACACTTGCAATACACATACACCACACGAATGTGTATATACACCTGTAGTATGTGTGTTCATATGTGTGTATATACATGTGTTTACATACATCTGTACTTGCACTCTCCACACATATAGACACATGTGTATACATATATGATGTACATGTATACATTGTGTCCAGAAAGTATCCAGCCACATACAAAGAAGGACAGAGACATTTATTGAAGAAGATCCAAGATGCAGGAAATATTGTACATAGGACAATGACACCTCAGTCCCCTTCAAAGTAGGCATCTTGGAAGCTCTTACAACTCTCCCAGAGTCTCTTCCACTTTTCAAAGCACTCTGCAAAACCCTGTATTGGAAACATCACCTTCAGCTGCCCCATCATATTTTCCTGAATCTCATTGATGGTCTGAAATCTCTTCCCTTTCAAAGGTGATTTTAGTTTTCGACAAACCAGAAGTCACAGGGTGCCAAAACTGGGCTTTAGGAGGAGGGCTGAGTCACTTGGATGATTTGATGTTTCTCCAAAAAACTCTAGGAGTCGTGATGCATGAGCAGATGCATTGTCATGATGAAGCTGCCAATCACCAGTTGCCTTTAGCTATGGCTATTTTCGTCTTATTGCATCTCTCAACTGACAAAGAGCATTGAGGTAGTACTCCTTATTAATTGTTTGGCCTGGACAAGTGTACTCATGATGCAAAACACCTTCCCAATCAAGAAACACAGTTAACATGGGTTTGATCTTGCTGTGATTTTGCCGCATCTTATTTGCAGGTGGAGAACAAGGAGGCTTACATTGGGACGACTGGGTCTTCATTTCTAGATATGCCCCTAGACCTATATGATTCATCTCAGGTTATGAGCTTCTTGAGGAAATCTGGTTATTGGTAGTAGTTTGAATCCAGTCATTAGCAGCTGCAGCAAGAGGTTCCCTCTGCTCTGGTAGCAGAAGCCATGGAACAAATTTTGCAGCAACGTGTTTCATGCACAGACCCTGTGTCAAAATGTCGGACACAGTAGTTTTTAGAATCCCTACATCAGCTTCTAGTTCTCACACTGTCAGTCACCAGTCTTTATTGATTGCAGCCTGTACACATGCAATATTCTCAGGTGTTCTGCTTCTTGCAGGCCTTCTATCCAGGAGAATGTGAATCACGTTCAACAGATTCTCAACCATGTTTGAAGCATTTGTGCCATACTTTTATTTGTGCTGCTTTCATTGTATTGTCCCCAAAAGCCTTCTGAATCATCCCAATCGTTTCTGTGGAGAAATATTCAAGGGATAACACAAAATCTGATACAGATTCATTGCTCTGCGCACTTAGTCATTATGAATGCAACAGCCACACAGTACATATGCTCACTGAATGGCATCTAATGCCCCCACTGACTAGTACAGTGAAGTCATCATTGGCCATGCATGCACATTCCAGTCCACTGACTTGGCTGTCAGGTTACATTGATGTTGTGCATACATAGTTTTGTTAATGAAGGCTCAAGTTTTTCAGACAAACCTCATATATATATATACATGTGTGTATGTATAAATACCCACCTACAAAAAAGAGGACATGAACATCCTCACAGCTAGATTTTTGCGTGGAGCAGGACAAAATTCCTCGAAGCAGAGTCACTAGCCCTAATCAAATTCGTCCCTTTAAGGCTCCAGAGAGGTTCTGCCACCCCACCCTGTGAAGCTCGGTGCCAGCTTCCTCACTGCGCATAGCATGGGGCTGTGGACAGTGGTGAAGGGCCATCTTCAGAGGTTCCCTAGACTGGGCCCCTGGAAGGCCCCGCCCCCTCCTGCAGAGGATGGGGATGACACTGCCCCTGGCCATTGTGAGGACACACAATCACAATGGCTGCTCCACCTGAGCCAGGCCCAGCAAGAGGTGCTGGAGGAGGCCTGCACTCCTGTCTGCGGGCAGCCAGGCCACAATGAAGACTGCTGGAGACAAGCGCTCAGCTGCTCAGAACTTGGAACCTGATGATGCTTCGGTGCCATTGCTGGAACAAAGGACCCCCAGTGTGCCAAGATGGAATCCTCCCCAAGGTGAGGGAGCCCCTAGAGTTTCGGGGCTGGGAGAGGCCAGCGACAGGCTGAAGGAGGGGCCCCCGGGACGCAGGAGAGAAGACTGTGTGTCCCTTTGCTGAGCTGGGGGCTGATTCCAGTCCTCACCTCCCCCAAGTCCTGCTGTCCCCACAAACCTGGGACCATGTGACCCAAGGGGGACAAAGTGAGGTCTTCAACATCCCGTGCCCTCTCTTAAAGTGTCACAAGAAAACCGTGGAGCAAAGCTAATGACCACCCTAATGTCTGGTACGACCTGCCCTCCTCTGCCCCAGAGACACCTGGACTGATGGGTGGGATGGGGTGGGGTTCTGGCCACGCTGTTCTCAACTTAAGTCACCAAACCCCTTTGAATCTGTTTTCTCATCTGAAAATGGGCAAGAGGATGAATGATATGATTGTCATAGGTCTGGGCAGTTGCTAACTCGGCGAGAGATCACAACTTTCTAGCTGGCAGCCCTGGGCTAGGTACTTAACTTCTGAATTTGTTTTGTCATCTGTAAAATGGGTACAAAAACCAAGCCCTAGTGGGACTGCTGGGGGTACAGGGTGGGTAAGAAACCTTTTCTGTCCCAAAGAGTCTAGACCATGTGGCAAAAAGCAGGGGCAGGGGTTCCTGTTTCCTGGTTGCTCCTTCTCTGGGGAAAGGCATTGGGTGGGGAGAACCCAGGGGCCCCCTTGAGCCATGAAGCTCCTTTCCTGGGAGGGTCAGGTTCCCATGCAAAGTGCCCGAGTGGTTCCCAATGAAACACACGGGGTTCTCCAGCCATCGCCCACATTGTCGTTCAAATTATGGGGCTCTGATCCTCGCCTCTCTCAGATCACACTCTGGGGATCCAGGATCCCAGAATCCCTTGTCCAAACAGCCTTCCACCTGCAAGCAAGTTGATTAATTCTTCTAGGCCTCAGCTTTCTCTCCTGTAAAATGGGTTTCTCCCTCAGGCTGACCAAGTTATCACTCAGTGCCTGGCACATAGAGGTCCATCATAACTGAGAGTATGTTTCCTTTCTCTCCCCCAAAGAGCCATCACCGTCGCCGCCACCTCCTCCTTCACCTCCTCCTCCTCCTCCTTCACCACCACCTCCTCCTCCTCCTCCACCTCCTCCTCAACCTCCAGGAATTCAACTACCTCCTCCTCAACCTTCAGGAATTCAACCACCTCCTCGTCAACCTCCAGGAATTCAACCACATCGTCCAATGTACTTCCAAGGCCCCCGAGTTTTTCACACAAGTAAGTTATCCTGCCTGCCTTCCCTCCTTGCCCTGACCACTCACCAAGATGCTGCTCAAACAGCATCTCCTCTGGGAAGTCCTCCTTCCCTGCCCCACAGCCACCAGTAGCCATTTGCCCATGGCCATGAGCACTTCTCTCCAATGGGAAATCACTGGTGCAGGGGGCTGGTACACAGTAGATGCTCTGAAGTAAAATCCTCTTCTCTATTCTGCAAAGACCCTAACTCCAACCACAGGTGAGGGGGATGCAGGCCCCCAGGGTGGGGTCTGGGCTCTTGGAGTGTTAAACACACTGGCCAAGGAACTCAGGAACCCTCTGAGGGCTGAGAGCTGCTGGGCTGGGCTGTACATTTCCCTGGAGCAGAAAGAAGATGGCATCTTTGCTGTTGCAAAGGCCATTAGAGAGTGTGGGCCACCCCCTTCTAGCCATAGGTAGTTCCTTCCTGAGTTCTCTGCCAAACCGAGTAGTCTATACCCCACATACCTGGCTCTAGCTCTCCAATTCAGCACCCCCTCACCCTGAACCCCAGAAGAAGCCAAAGTCTGTTGTGGTCATAAGCCCTCCTCAGAACGCTGAACAGTCCACCCAGGCGAGGCCCTGAGCCCTCAGTCCAGAACACCAGAGCTCCCTGGAATTGGGTTTTCCTGACAATAAGTTCAGCCAGTAAATTCAAAGCCCATCCTTCCCTGCACACCCAAGATGGCAGACATGGCTGCAATGTTTAAAGGAGCTAAGCACATTTTCGTACAAATGCAAGAGGAAGAGACGAGAACAGTAGCACCAAGAAGGCTTTTGGGTTTTTGTTGGTGGTGGGGTATTCTGTTTGTTTTTTTGTGGGGATTTTTTGGCAATTAATATTTCTGTATTTGACAAAGCTTACCATGTACTTGAAGCATATTAAATAGGCCTAATCATTTCCAAAACTTCTCTTTTATAAAAGGGGGAGGACAAATACTTGAGGTATTCCAGGGTCCCATTGGAATAACCTGAAGTCACTTAATTTAAAAGTCTCTTAAAATTTGAATTTTGGAGGGCTGTCCAACAAACTTAACCAAAGTATCATAAGAAACTTTTTGTAAAAACAACACTTTTTATACTAGTAACTTTAAAAGACAGTAAATAAACTCAAAACTGGTTTTCATATCAAATAATTTGTCCAGACCACAGGATCCTGTGTAATTAAGGTGTCTACTTTCTTTAGGTCAATAAAATATTTCACCCTAATTACACCACTGAGAGGCAGAAAACACACCACATGTAATAGACAGATAAACACATATTACACACAGATCCCACACATAAAGACTAAATATGTAAAGCGCACAAGATTCTCTCTTTTCCTTGTCTTTTTGCTTCTTCCTTCTACATAATCCTTCAACTTACACAGACCCTCTGCAAATTTTCCTAGTCCCTTTTAGTTTGCCATTTTAATGCATTCAGGAATTAAAACAATTTATTTTTAATTCTATTTCCTTTGAAATATATTGCCATAATTTATATATTTTATTACCAAAGCCATATATTTTTTCAACTTAAACGTAGGTAATTAGCATTCTTTAGATTGACCAATTCATGAAGGCTTCATAAATCTTACCCCGTTTACTAGACTCTAGCCAAACAATTCTAATCAGTCTAAAGTACAATCTAAGCTGCTCCTTTCCAAAACAGAAACAAAGACAAAATCTAAAGCAAAGGAAAAATTTCAAGAAAGAACTAAGACTAGGTTTAGAATCTTATTTCCTTATTTTTTTTTTCCATTTAACCTCACCCTCTAACTGCCATTCTTTTGCTTCAGCTACTGCTTCCTTTTTCTCCATGCAGGTCCTCTGTAAAGCCCCAGGGGAGAGTTGGGGGCATCCCTCTAACACTGGTGCACCACCAAGGAAATGGAGTACCTGTACCATTTCCTTGTTTTCGTTTTTAATGCAACTGCTTTACCAAGGGTGTCAGAGCTTTTAAACTGCCGGGCTAGAAACCAGTTCTGGCTGAGTTAAACAAAAACCCCAAAGGGGATGTATGGGCAGGATGTCCTGGGGAACACACTCTAGTTTGAGTTCACACCCAGAGGTGCTCCCCAACCTCCTGGGTCCCTTGGCCACCAACGACAAGGTGTCGTGACAGGGCATACCCTGGGCCCTGACAGCTCGTGGTTGGTAGGGAAGGGGCTACAGGGGGACATGGGGGCCCATGTGGACAGCCTGAGCTGCTCAAGGGGGCCTAGGACCCCTGCAGAAGGGCACAGGCCATGCAGGGGCTACCCAGCTGTGGACACTGGGAAGCGGGAAGAGCGGGCGTGAGGTCTGAGCTTTCCCCTCCTGGCCCCCCAAGCTGTGCTCAGCGGTGAGCCTAGGATGGCGTCTGTCATGCCGATGCAGTACCCTTGTCCGTACTGTGGAAACTACATCCTCACAGTGACCACCCCGGTGCCAGGGGTCCTCACCTGGATGCTGTGTGCAGGCCTCTTTGTGTTTGGGTGAGTGGGGGCCCTGACCATCGGCTGGGGAGGGCCTCCAGGTGGGGAGGACGCCCGGCAGAGCAGGCCTGGCAGGACCAAGGATGGCGATGTGCAGCCTTGACTTGACCCTGGGGTGAGCCCAGCGCTCTCCGGCCTGGACCCCAGCCCACGGCCCACTGCTCCCGAGGCTGCAGGTGTTTCCTGGGTTGCTGTCTCCTCCCTTTCTGCATGGAGAGCTTCATGGATGTGAAGCACACATGCCCCGTGTGCCGGCACGTACTCTTCCGCTACCATCGCCTGTGAACCTCCGTGAAATAAACGTGTATTAAGAGACCTTTACCCACCTGTGTCTGTCCTGCTGGGGTTCCCCCACCACAAGCCCTGTCCGGGGGGTGTGAAGGGACTGACACAGTGGCCACCTGTCCTTCCCTTGCCCTCCTGTCCCCATACAAGGCCAGGTTGGCTCTCAGACCCGTGTCTGCACACAGTAGGTGCTCAGTTAGCCCCGGGTGAAAGAATTATGCCTAGCCCTTTCTTCTCAGGGCCCATGCTCTTCTGACCCCTTAAAAACCACAATCCATTGATCAGCTCAAGCTTCTACATCCCCTTGCCCGTGTCTCTCTGCAACTCCAGCCAGAGAGGCTCACTTCCCGTCATCTCTTGCTACATCCCCACCTGCCACTCACTCTGGGACCCACCACACTCAGGCCCACACCTGGCCCCCTGCCCTGCCCTGCCCGCTTGGCCCAGTGACTTCCTGTTGCTAAACCCAACATCTGCCAGACACTTTCCCCCTTGCCTACCTGCCTGGCCTCTCTGCAGCCCCTGACCCTCACTCTGCTGCCTACCTGTACAGCAGCAGTTCCCCAGCCACCAGCTGTGGGCCCCACCAGGACGCCCTGTCCTGCTGATGTCCCCCATGGTCCTGTCTTAGGTCTCTTCTCACGTCACTTGAGGCTTCCATCCTCACCTGCATCCCACAGTCCTCACCTTGGGTGTGTAGAGGTCTTGCAAGCCCAACAGATCTCAAGGTGACTCACACTTCCCACCTCATGTGGCCCCTTCATTCCAGACCCCTACAGTCCCTCAGCACCACCTTTCAGTCCTGTCCTTTTTGCTGCAGAGTAATTTCATTCCCTCCCTGACACCCCACACTGGTCTTCCTTGAAGGAGACAAGAGCCGCTGACAGGCCTCCCTGTCCCAAGTCTTGCCTGCTTCCCGATTGTCACCAACAATCAGGCACACAGTATACCCAATTAACATGGGCAAGAATTAGGGATTTCAGCTCTCACTATGCCAGACGCCTACCTAGAACTCACCAACCTCAGGACTGAGTCCAGACTTTTCACATGGGTCAATTGAAGTCACCATGAGCTGGCGGTGCCCATCCCCCACCCGTGCTGGGTCCATCCACCTGCATCCAGACCCCTCCCTTTGCCACCTCGAGTGCCTCCCCCCTTCCTCTCACCTAGTCCTTCTAGCCTGGCCCAGCAGTGTCATCACTCACTCCTGGGTTTCTGTGACTTCCCAGCGCCTGGTGCCCCCAGGGGACGAGTGGGTTAATGGGAGCTAAAAGTGGGGAGTAAATCTTCCAAATCTCCATCCCCATCCCCCACGAAGAGATTCAATCCTTAAAATTCCTTCACAGCTACACAAGGACTTGGCAGAAGCTTAGAAGTTTAAAAGGCCCCAAGTTGGCTTAGGGACAAGACCCCTTGTGGGTAAATGTAGTCTGCTTGGGTATGAGGTCAGGGCTGGGTATGGACTAAAGGATACCCAGGACTCAACTATGGCACTTTTTCTTTCACAAAATATTAAAAATATGATCTCATCCTTTTGTTTGTTTTTGTTTTTTGCCCTGGCTGGTATAGTTCAGTGGATTGAGCACTGGCAAACTGAAGGGTTGCCTGTTTGATTCCCAGTCAAGGCATATACCTGGGTAGTGGGCCAGGTCCCCAGTAGGGGGCGTGTGAGAGGCAACCACACATAGATGTTTCTCTCCCTCCTTTCCCCTCTAAAATTAATAAAAATATTCTCACCCATCTTTTCAATTAGAGAAGGGAGAAGGGAAGAGAATTAAGGGTCAGAAGAGTAACAGAAGGGGCTTTTGATGGTGACTTCATTTGAGTATGCCAAGTGGTTGGCTATAACGCTCACCGCTGCCCCCAGAGAGCAGTGCTCCCCATTCTGCATATACACACACCAGGGTCCAGAGGTGCCTTGTCCAGGTCCAGCAACCAGGCCAGCAGCAGCTGGAAACTCAGCCTATCTACCTGGGATGAATGCAGCGAGAAAAGCTACAGTGGCAGGAAGGTGTGGATGTATCTGTTGTGTGTTCAGCTGAAGTCCTGCAGGCACTGAAGCACCACAGTGGCCTTTTTTCAAGCCGTCTTCGGCGGACAGAGGTTCCTGGAAGTTGAGCCAGGTCGGGGGAGAGCTACTCTGCCCACACCTGCCGCACTATCAGAGCTGGCAAGTCCTGTGTTGCACAGTCAGGGAGATGATGACAGTTGTCCCCATGTCTGAATGTCAGCCGCACAGAGATGCCTGGGCAGCTGCCATTTGCCATCTCCTGCACCCCCAGGTGCGCCGAGAACCAACTTCCAAGTAGATACTATCTGTGGGACTACATCCCGCTTTCCACACCCAGAGACCCATTCTAACAAGCTTATAGGGTTACAGAAGGTTAAATGTTTGACAAGCTGGGCACCCAGTTCTACTGGTAATAAATCACGACAGAGTGTTGCCAAGTGAACCAGGGAGACACAAAGGCCTCAGGTCAACAAGACAGGTGGCCACCATCTTTTTTAAAGGTGAGACCATGCTGTCTCAGAGACAGCGAGGGTTACTACTGAAAGTAGCAAAAGCCAGGACGGGCCCAAAGGCCACCACTACCCAGAGGAAGAAGTCTTGATTTGGGACTCAGCCAACTGTTGTTTGTTAAGAAGTCCACCCCCCTGCAGAGGTGCCCAGGCTTTGTGGATGGCAGTCACAAGGAGGCTTGGCTCTGCTGGAGAGGCCAAGGCCAGCCTGTGGCTGGAACCAGACACATCCAAAGAGCTTTACTCAGGGCCAGTGTTCTGATCCCATGCTCACCAGGCAACTTGCTGGTTTTGACGTGGATCCCCAGACAGTCCAGAGACCCAAGCATGTAGTCCCATGACAGCTACTTCCACCAGCGTTCTGCCAGCTGGGATGTCGGTGGTGTCCGAAGTCCTCCATCACTGACCTGGCTCAACCACCACTGCACCTTCAACCAGGTCCACCCTTCTGTGAGCCAAGGACCAATTCCCAGGCCTTTCTCATTTAGACTGCTCAGTGTTAAGAAAATGTCATTTGTCAACTTGTAAAACTAAGGCAAGTTGCTGAAAATTTAGATTTTCACCTTCTTTAAAATCACCCTGAAGGTCCAGCTGCACAGAACCCCAGTTCGGCAACCATCAAACTGAACGTCTGTCCTTGTGCCCAGCCCCAGCAGTCTCCTTCGCAAGTCCCCATCATCCAAGGGCAGCCTTACTCATTGCCTTGGATAACTAGACCTAAATTGCCATTTCCCTTTTTGTTTTTTAGATTTTTATAGAGAGGGGAAGGGAAGAAGAGAGGAAGAGAAACAATGTGTGGTTGCCTCTCACACATCCCAAACTAGGGACCTGGCCTGCAATCCAGGAATGTGCCCAGACTAGGAATCGAACCGGCCACCTTTTTGGTTTGCAGCCACATGATCAATCCACTGCGCTATGCCAGCCTGGACTGTTTCTGTTTCTTAGTCTTTCAGTGTTCAAGGTCTGGTCCCAGGGAGGCCTCGATTCTCCTGTCCCAAGGCCTCACTGTAGAACCAGCCTAGGCACATGGGGTTGTGGCCTTTCTCCTTTCACACACCTTTTCCTATAGGCTGACCTGGCTTCTGCGTGCCCAAGGTTTCTGTATCAACTGGGAGATGCAAGGATGGTGTGTCCAGGAGAGCCCGGGGCTTAGAGAGAAACAGTGCCCTGCCTTGGGCTCCTGTAGCCCCCATCTGAAAAGGGAACAGTCCTCTTTCCACACAGTGAAGGCCAGCTGGGGCACCTAGAAAGTGGGTGGCATGGTAGTGGGGCATAAGGGTGATTGGGGCATAAGGGTGGTTGTTTCAGGGTCAGCTCTTGCACTTAACAAGCCCCAAAAGCCCAGTCAGATTGCCGAGACTCCAAATCCATGTCCTAGTCACTGTGAGCTGCCTCGATGCCTCACTGAGAACTGAGATGCGGCATGCCCCGTGGCGAGTTGTTTTGAGGACCACTGCCTTGTGGACGGACCCAAGACAGGACATGTCTCTACCTCCTTATCACAAGAACGCACAGGACGTCGTAGCACTGGTCTTCCAGGTCAGCACTGCCACCCCCACCCTCCTCTGCAATGCCAAGTCTGTATAAGGGAATCAGAAGGGCTGAGGGCACCCACTCCTGACAGGTAGAGAAGGGGACTGGCCAACAGCATTCACTGAGTTAGGCTTCACAGGGCTCAGGGTGGTTTTTCTCTCCCAACATTATTATACTGTGACATCTTCAAAAAATTATTTATTTTCAGAAAAAGAAGGGAGGAAGACAGGGAGAGAAACATCAATGTGTGGTTGCTAGGGCCTTTATTGGGGACCTAGCTCATAACCCAGGCATGTGCCCTAACAGGGAACTGAACCATCCACCTATTAGTTCACAGACTGGCACTCAATCCAGAGCCACACCAGCCTGGGCTTTATCGTAACATTTTTAAATGTACATCAAATTTGGTAGAATCTTGGGGGTCAACACCCCTATACCCACTCTGGATCCACCCACTGATGTTTCTTGCCTCATGTGTGGGTCAGTGCCCCCTTGGAGGTCTGAAAGACATGCGCCCTTCCCCTGGAACCTGCACAGGCACAACTTGGCTCTGCCCATTCTCTTAAAGGCCCCAGGACAGGAAGGGCAGGTAAGCACACGCTCCCACAACCCAAGTAGGTGGAAACATATAGGGAAGTGAGAAACTGGCCTTTATCTAATTTTGTTCCCATTTAGCACCTTAACATCCCTTAAGGCAGGGTGTCAAACTTATTTTCACCAGGGGCCACATAAGTCTTGCAGTTGCCTTCAAAGGCCTGAATGTAATTTATACTCAACAGTTAAGGAGTAGTTACATTCATACAGTCCTAAAATTACATTACATTCAGGCCTTTGAAGGCAACTGCGAGGCTGATGTGGTGAATGAGTTTGACACCCCTGCCTTAAGGTTTCATTAATAAAAAAGTCAGGAAAACCAGAGCCCTAGTGCACCATAGTTTTACATAACAAGCTACAGTGTGAAGAAAATCTGGTTAGTATGGCTTTATACACTATGGTTAATGGTAGCAACACATGGCAACTTCAAGTTCACACCCTCACCCTATCACTGGCGTTTCAGGTACTCGATAGCCACATGTGGCTTATGGCTACTGCACAGAGCAGTGCAAATGAAGTCACCTTGACAGATAATACTGGAGAGCATTAGGCCACAATAAAATTTTCAGCACTGGTCAGAAACACCAAAATTGCCACAACACAGACCTGGGACACACGGTTCTGATTTGACAGTTTTTGACTTTTCAGTGGGGGCGAGGCTGACCTCCACAGTCATTCTGATGCACCTCCTCACTGGTGGACCATCCTAATCAGATGGCACCAGCCAACCAGGAATCCCCCGAAGGTGCTCCCTTGCCCTCTAGTCCGGGGCTCAGCGAACTTTGTGACTTCAGCCTGTTTTTATAAATGAAGTGCTACCAAGCTCGGCCTCACCCACCCACTTAAGTTGGTCAGCAGCCTCATTCGGCTCCAGCGGCAAAGCTGTGGTCCCACCACGACAAGGCCCAAGAGCCAAAAGCGTGTCACACTCTCAAGTACACAAGCGGTTTCAAACGGAAGGCTTCAGGGAGCTGCTGGAAATCTCATTCCACACAGCACCCAAACCACAAACATCGCCTGAAAACAAAGTGGGGACAGGCGTGCGTAAGCAAAACCCCAGTTAAGGCCTTGTTCGGAAGAGACAGTTTCTGGACACGGCTTGCTCTCACTGCAGTCACAGGACTCTGCCCCAGGGGCCTGCCTCACCGGGGGCCTCTGCTGCCGCTGCCTGTCCCTCGAGCTTCACCATACGCCAAACCCCCACCTCGCAGAGTGGTACACGGAGACGCTGGTATTTTAAACATGTTACCATGGGGATGCTCCCTAACAATAGTGCAGACATGTGCCTCACTTCTTCTGGATGTGGCGGTCCCAGCACAGCTGACTTGAAGCTCTGGGAGCAAGGCCAGCAACTCGTTTCAAAAGTGGTCCCCCGCTGCACCAGCAGGGGCCTTGGGAAGGTGCTCTGGGAAAGGCTGTTAAACACATGACAATGGCCAAGCCCTGTTCCCTACCTAGTATGCTCTTTCAGTTTTAACAGGTGACCGTGTCTCCCAGCACACTGCTTCAGTGTACACCTGGGGTGGGCCCCTCTCCCTGCTGAACTATGGTTGCCATGGACCCATCATTCCAGGAGTCAGATCACCAACATGAGACATCGACATCCTAGAGGGAGAGGATGGAACATTCTCTGGAGTTCAGAGTGAGCTGTTAGAGAGGCTGTGTGTGTCCACCCGTCCCCCAAAATCCGTTTTCTGAACCCAGACCCCTAATACCCTAACTGGGAATGGATGGAAAAGAAAACACAGACATGTCATCCATGCTATAAAAAAAAATCTTATATAAAGTCATTCAGTAACTTAAGGGAGAATTCTGTCTCAGTTACCCAAGACGATAACCTACCTTCAGCCAAAACCTAAAACAAACAAACCTAAAAATCAGCACATTCCCTGAAAGACAGAGGGGCGGTGCCATCCATGCACTGGCCAAGGGCAGCTCTAAGGGTTTGGAAGCACACCCATCAGAGTGGGAGCTGGAGGGAGTCACTCTGGGGAACAGACCAGCCCAGAGACCACAAACAGTGCACGAGGCCACTGGGGTGAGCCATGTGGAAGGCCACAGCTACTCGAACGCCAGTGCCCCCTCACTGAGCCTTCCACCATTTCAATAATATTTCCAGTCGTCTTATTTGTACATGGTTCCCACCTGGAAACCTTTTATTTCTTAAGCTTAAATGAGACTAGTCAGAGGCAACCAAAAGAAGGAAAATGAAGAAGCCGGAATTGTACATCAGCAATACTGAAATTGGGAGGGAGGGTAGGGGGGTGGGCCGGGGGATATCTCAGTAAATTCTTGTTTTAAATGAAAAGGTTCCCAAAGCCTCTCTCTAGGGAAGGCAGAAATCTTCCTCAACTTCCACGTCACTCACTGAATTATAATTTTTATAGAAAATTTTATTCAACATACAACATTTTCCAGCAAAAAGGCAATATACAGGAAGAGTTGGTGTCCACTGCTGCTACAGAAACAAACAAAAATACTGGGGAAGGACGAAAACTCAGTGTGATTTGCCGATTCTATTTTACTGCACTCAAAACTAGACACGCAGCTGGCATTAGCTCCAAAAGAAAAGGTCGGGACTGAAATAAAACTACACACGATGAATATCAACATCAGTGAGAGTCACTTGTAGATTCACTCAACAAAAAGTCACCTCCTCCAAGTGGAAAATTGTACATGTCCATTCATTAAATATACAATTTCATTTTTCCTTTTTTTTTATTTTTAACTTTTTTACAAAGTCAACAGCTTACTAACCACTAGTGAGCATGCCCTCTTTGCTAAAAGGCTCTTTTTTTGTTCCATCTGTTCCATTTTAAGAAAAGCTCTATTTATAATTGTTTCACCTGCTTGTGTGAACTCTCGAGATCATGAAGTTTGCTGACAGGCAGCACAGTACACCTTAATCATATCTAACAGTGCTTTCCATTTAGTAAAACCCCCCCGAGTGCCTGTCAGACTGTATTCAGTGCATCCACGTTGCAAATGGGTTGCAGCACAGTAGTGGCAGATGGAAATGACACGGGTTTATTGTAACGGCCCAGGATGCTAGGGAGAGAACTGAGCAAGGGGCGACAGGACACGCAGTGAAGGAAAGAGCGCTATTTATTAGCTTGTGAGTTTCTCTGTTTTGCCTTTACAGACGCACAAAAGGGCACTGAAAGTGTAAGTGAAGGAAAGAACGTCGGAGGAGCCTAAACATAAGCCTGACTGGCTGCGGGCAGGGTGGTGACTGGGACCCCCAGGAGGCAGCCAGGCAGCTTATGCCAACTAGACAGAGACTAGAGACCTTCTGCCAGTGCCACGTGTCCCACTAACCCAGTGGTCCCCAACCCTTTTAGCAACAGGGACCTGATTTCCCATGGACGGGGAAGGGGTGGAGGGTGGACCAGGGAGGAGAACAGGATGTGGAGCACAGGCGAGCTTCCCTTGCCGCCTGGTTCCTGACAGGCCAAGGACTGTTGCCATTCCAGGCCCAGGGGGTTGGGACCCCTGCAATAACCTCTTCTCCGCATTATGCTGACAGTTACTTTGTATTGTGGTTACCATAAAATAACTCTCATTGGCATCCAAGCTTTATAAAAACACCTTCATTTTGCTCAAAAAGGGCAGTCAATAGATACAGAGAAGCCAAACTGAACAGCCTCAACAAAATAAAATTAACACCAGCAGCAAATCCTCTTGCTGAAGACTTCGGCCAGAGCGCACATGTACCAGAGTTCTTGCTGTTAAAAAGGGGGCACACACCCGCACGCAGTCCTTGCCTTGCACACACGGGGTGAGGAAGTCAGTTATGGATTTTAATGGCCTTTTCAAGGTAGGTGTAGCGACTTCTCTTTGGGGCTTTGTTGAAGTGGTCGAGCCCTAGCCACGGCCGAGGGTGAGACATGTTACCTGGTGGGGAGAGAGGGGCAATGAGACCACAGAGCCAAGTGCCCGGGACCCCCACGCCAGAAGCGGCCAACCACTTGAGCAGGGCCAATGCGCTGGTTTGAGGTCATGGTGAGGCGGGGGCTCTGAGCTGCACGCACACGTGAAGCCAAGGGCACCCACACCCTGACCGAACATCTTGGTGGCTTCCATGTGCAGCACTGTCAGAGCCTGCCAGTCTCACAGGGCCACTCACACCTCGGCCTTGGGTCTCACCTCCTTCAGACACTGAGCAATGCTCTAATCTGTAGGAGGATTCATGGGTTACTGCTCTTCCTCCTTTTACAGATAGATGAGGAAGCCCAGGCCTCCCATTGTGGAAAAGGAAGAGGTGGCACTAGACCCAGGGCTCTCCACCTCCAGCCTCTTACCACTTGCTGCTTAGATCCAACCCCACTCGGAAAGAAAACTGGGACAGGGCTCTTACCAGGCTGAGGTTCAAAGTCTTTCAAGTTCACTTCGTACTCATCTTCATTTATGTACTGGTGCCGGCCCATCATCACAATGGCAAATTTAAACTAAAAGACAAACATGAAAACTGCTCCATCAGTTCTGGATGTCAACAAAACTCACCTCTGGCAAAGTCTAGGCTGCCTTTCTAGTCCAGGTTCCAGAATGCTGCCCGCTGAATGACTCCCGTGTCCAGGAAGTGCATACCTTTTCAAACTCCTTCTCCTGGATGTCTAGCAGACTCTGAATGCGCTTCATGACTTCTCTGAAATGCTCGCCCTACAAACGGAGAGGACAGGAGTGCTCACACACCTGTGCTGCACTGTGGCAGATGCTCATGGCCCACAGGAATGCCATCAAAACCCACTTTCTGCCCACAAGGCTGGAAACCAGCTGTAGGAACACTAACCCAAAAAGGGTGCGAGCCTTCAAGTTTTGGAGGCATTTCAACGTGTTACCCACAAAACCTCACCTGGTGTATCCTCAGCAAAAACGGGATGCCAAACGTCCCAAACACTTCTTTGTGGAAATGTGCCACTGTGATCAGCATCTCATTTTCCTTATCAATGTCTACCTGGTCCAAAGGTATTTCCTGGGGACACATTTTAAACACAGGTCAGCAAAACACTCAATGCAGACAAAAGGCCATGTTTTACTTCCCACTGCTCCTCCAATGAGGAGGTTAGATCGTATTTTGGCCAAAATGCCATGTTTGGCTCCTGTTAAAATGGTAAGAGGTCGGTGCCACAATATAGCTAAGTTTTAAGACAGCAAGTAACGCATTCTTCCAGTTACTGTGGAAATTCCAGCCACTCCAGAACCCAACTGACACCCAGTTCCGGAACAGAGCTACCTGGTGGCCGACACTTACAATTACTTTCTAACTACATATACTGCCTGATTCTGTTTATAGGAGGTGCCTAGTGTAGTCAAATTCCTTGAAAGTAAAATGGTGGTTGCCAGGGGCTGCGGAGGAAAAATGTTGATGGGTGTGGAGTGTTTGGTGGAAAAGATGAAGATTGTGGCAGTGGATGGAGGTGACAAGTGCTCAGAGTGTGAATATACTTTATGCCACTGAGCCATATACTTAAAATGGTGAATTTCACATTATGTATATTTGATCTCAGTAAGACCATTGAACCAAGTGGGTGACAGCTGCCCTAACCACCAAGGGTGCAGAACTCTCCCTAGTGCCAAGAAAGGGACGGTTACCTCTATTCGAAATGTTCTACTCGTCGCAGGCGATAAACATTCTAGTAGTTCATCTTCTTGGTGCACACCAATAATTTTGTAGCTTACAATTTCTAGCAGCCTGTACAAAACAAGTTAGGGATGAAAGATGAATTCAAGTGAACAAAAAGACTGACAAAATAGTCTTCTTATTAAATCTACCACGAGATGCTTGTCTTCTTTCTTTTAAAAGATCTGAAATGTCGAAAGCAGGCATCTGGGGAGCAGACACAACACTGGTCAGGTGGCCCCCTCCCAGCATGTGACTCAGTGGAGTGAAGGGGACCCTCCGCCCTCCCATCCACACCTGCGAGACTCAGTTAAGCTGGGTCTCCTGGAACTGTGTGGATCTTCCCTCCAGGAGTCCCACACTAGGCAGGTCCTGTGTTATTTTTCTCACATACCCTTAGAGAATAAAGGTCCCTTTCTTTTAATGATATTAGAGAGAAAACATTCTGGGAGCCCATGGCCACAAGGGCTGTTTTGTCCTACAGCTGACTGGACAGTAACATGCTAAGAAAAGCATCCAGCTGTCTGAAATAAAAACTGTTCCTCATCTGCTCCTTCCTCCTACAGCCTGAACGTTGGCTACACGTCAGTAGTGCCCCAATTTCTCAAATACCATCATGGCAGCTTTTTCCAGTTCTAGTTATCACTCTACTCGAATCACATCCTTCCTCTGCTTGCCTTTTCACCTGAATTACACATTTTTACTATAGATAGTTAATATCAAGAGACTAGGAAGACAAGAGGAAAAATGGATTAACTGTGAAATATTTAAAACTGCTGCAAAAGACAGACCTTAGTCTGGGATGAATCAGGCAACACTGCACAAGGGTTCTGGCGGTGTTCCATTTCCATTAACACAGCTGCACAGCTGGGGCTGGTACCACTGCCCCTCCAGCCCACCTCAGGCTCCAGGAAATACTTGCCTAAGTTTCCCTGATGTCTTCTCCCCAAGCTCTACGGCCTTTTTACATTCTTCTAACAGGTCCCGGACACACCCGTGCTTGTCTGGATATAGTGTTATTTCCTAAGAAATGACAAGATGGAAAAAAGTGCTTTAAAGAAAACACAACGGATCTGCTACAGCAAACCAATTTTGCTCGAAGAGAGAAAAAACAGCAATACGAGTCCTCAACTGTCTCTAGCTCCCCAGCACTTCCTCATTTACATTCCCGCCAGGACTGCCCAATGCCTGACTTCACTCAGATGATCTGCCCAAACCTGGGACCCACAAAGTACTGAGGGGACGTGAAGACATGCCACTTTCTGCATACCTGAAACCTATACGATCATTTTATTAACCGATGTCACCCCAATACATTCAATAACAAATGAAACAAAAACAGAAAATTGCCACTTCACTTAAAGGCAAAAAGTGCCATTTCCAGAACAGCTTCTCAGGAAATGATCCCCATGAAAGATCATCTACAAGCCTTTCCAGTTCTCGGCACAGTGACAGGGCCAGTTAATGCCTGTGGTAAGTGGCTGAAATTATTTCTCAAAATGGGCAGAGCAGGAAAGGTGAAGGAGACTCGGGATCCAAGCAGAACAGACTTTCTAGAACCACCAGCTAACGTGCTAGCTGGGCATGTCGTGTCCTCTGTTGCCCAACAAGCATGAGGTGCTGCAGTGGCCTGTGCTGGTAACGTCCAAGGTGAGTGCCCAGCACAGCCAGTGTCCACGCCACTTGGAGGCCAGCTGCTGCACTCACTGGGGCCTGAAGTGCTTTGAGAAAATACTGCCCTGGGCAAAGTGGCAGTGCAATGACTTGAGACGTGCAGAAAGAGTTCCTGGAGGGTCCAGGCAGGTGACATTGTTATTCATCCCCCAGAGTTCAGAGGTGGTAGCAGGAGGGGACTGTATCTCACAGCCACCTCACCCGGGTTCCCAAACCATGCCCTCGGACCCTCTAACATGCTGTCATTCACTGTGCTTTCATTTGTCATTTTAGTTTTCAAGGTCTGGGCAGACACCATACACAAGCTCCAGTGAAATTAAAAATTCTTGCCATTAAAAAAACTTACCTCTTCCCTAAATTGGCTGTTTAACCATATACACTTAAAACTTCGCCTGTTTTCAAAGTCTGTGATTTTCATCTTAAGCTATTAAGAAAAGAGAGGCTTATTTTAGATATGCTTACACAAAAACCCAAGGCTTCTCTTTATTACCCACAGTTACATTAATTTGGACTCATACCTGCTGATAGTAAAGTTTCTTAGGTTGTCTAGGCTTGAAGAATTGTAGAAGATCTCTTAATGTACCTTCATAATTATGTCTAAGAGGATTACCTGGGCCATCCCTATAACTACACAAGAAAACAGCATATAAATAAGTGACTCGTTTATTTGCCTGAAACAAATATCTGTGAATGAGCAGAAAAGCAAACCCCTGGCCTTGCACCTAGACTTGCAATTTGGGCCTGGCACAGGGTTCCACTCTAATGCTCCTGTTTCCCGAGTCCTCAGTCCCTCTGGCCTGAATGCTCTTGCAATGGTCACACAGCACAGAGAAGTCTGGCTGGGACCATTGGGACCATTGTCCAGCTGGACACCATGGGGGGGATGTATTTATTGATGACGTAGCTAAAGTAAGTGTGACTTTAGATGAGGCTGCCAATTAGTTTGACATCTTGGAGTAGTGTGGTCAAGGATGACTGGTGGCAATTCTACATCTGAAGCTAAGCAAGAAATGGCATGTCAGGTGATGTGGCTGGCTATTAAAGTTAGTTCCAAGATGTTGGGATGAACTATGGAAAGCATGTGGTAATAACCAAACACTGAGGGTCTCTGTGAGGCTCACCCTTGAGACTTGAAAAACTGGAGCAACATCGGGTCCGTGTTGAGCCTCTGTGCAACTGTCTTTGCGACCTGAGAGAAGGGAATGGACCAGAAATCAGAAAGGTTCACATTTGGGGGAATAAACTGAAATTTTCTTATACGCTTATCAATAATTAGCAGCTTCATGTTCTCAAAGAAATGTGATATGAGCATCCTGAATTTAAATGCCCTAGGAATTTACTAACAGGAATAAAGCATACAACCACGGGTGTCACATATCTGGTGAAGATAATTTTTAAAGAGACTTTCACTTTAATGGTGAGGTCTACAGGTACTTAAATTTTCTGATTAATTTTTTAGTGCTTTACACTTGGCATGCTGTAACTGAAGCAAAGGAGCTGTTACCACTGTTACCTCTGAAACCACGTTGTACAGGCGTAGAGACGCTTTTGAAGGACCAGAGTGCAGGTGGACGTGGTAGTGGGTGTGGGAGGGGTGGCACAGAAAAGAATGGCTTTGGCCCCATCGTGAGATAGCACTAACCCACTTCAGTCAGCAATTTCCTCAGAAATGGGACTAAACCCTTCTCCTGAACCCATTCTATCAGTCTCATCAGCAAGCATTTTTGAGAAGAATTTGGTCTTTCTGGTGTAGAATAGGAAGAGATAAGAGCATTTATCAAATACCTGAAAGTAATTCATTCTATTTGATAACGTGACCACAAATCCAGGATCATTAGGGATTGTCTTATCACAGAAAATGACATCAACACGGTGGTAGAGGTCTCTGAAATACTCCTTTGCAGTGGGTAATTCACTGTTATCATTTTCAGGGTCATCCCTAGGGGGAGAGAAAACCATTTGTAGATGTAATCAAAGCCCAGGCCAGGGTCTTCATCTCTCAAGCAACACTGACACCAATAGCCATGGATATAAACCCAAGGTCTGACTTCCAGCAACATGGAGGCATAGGTGGACACACCGTAACTCCACGCACAACCAAGATTAGAACAACAATTTGGAGGCAGAATAGCACCCAGAACTGACAGAGAATTTATCTGAATGAATGGAAGTCGGACAGCCAAGAAGTTGAAGTAGACCTGTTCATCCAGACCGGTAGGAGGAGCGGAGATGAGTGCGGGTCACAGCCCGCGGAGTGAGGGCAGAGCTAGGCGCCTAAGGCAACCGGGAGCGTGTAAGCCATCCCAGGTGCACAGGGGGTGGACCCTGAGTATATAAGCGGCAACTGGCGGATCCAGTGAGGCTGCGATTGTGGACCAGGGTAGAGCGCGCAACACAGGATCCCAGGAAAGGGACTGAGATCCCAGGAGAGCGGGGCTGCCGCCATTGTTCCCTCCCACCCCCCACCCTCACCCCCACATCCACGTACAACGTCACAACCTAGGGACTGGGGTATCCAGCCCTGGTGAACACCTAAGGCTCCACCCCTCACCGTAACAAGCGTGACCAGGCCGGAAAAAAAAAGAGAGAGCAATGGCTCAAATAGAAGAAAAAAACGGTGCCACAGAACTCATCCTTTTGAGCGACCAAGAAATGGCTAACCTATAAGATGCACAGTTCAAAACACTGGTGATCAGGAAGCTCACAGAATTGGTTGATTTTGGGTGCAAATTACATGAAAAAATGCAGGTTACCATAAAAGAGATGAAGGAAGATGCACAGAGAACCAACAGTGATAAAAAGGAAACTGGGACTCAACACAATAGAGTGGACCAGAAGGAAGAAAAAAGAAACCAAAAAGGAAATAATGAAGAAATAAGAATTTAAAAAAACAAGGAGAAGCTTAGGAACCTCCAGGACATCTTTAAACATTCCAACATCCGAATTATAGGGGTACCAGAAGGGGAAGAGGAAAAGCAACAGATTGAGCACGTATTTGAACAAATAATAAAGGAGAACTTCCCCAGTCTGGCAAAGGAAATAGACTTCCAGGAAATCCAGGAAGCTCAGAGAGCCCCAAAGAAGTTGGACCCAAGAAGAAACACACCAAGCCACATCATAATTACATTAGCCAAGGTAAAAATGAAGGAGAGAATCCTAGAAGCAGCAAGAGATAATAAGGGGACAGTAACCTACAAAGGAGTTCCCATCAGACTGTCAGCTGATTTCCCAAAAGGGACTTTACAGGCAAGAAGGAGCTGGAAAGAAATATTCCAAGTCATGAAAGACAAAGACCTATATCCCAGATTGCTCTATCCAGCACAGCTTTCATTTAGAATGGAAGGGCACATAAAGTGCTTCTCAGATAAGGTCAAGTTAAAGGAGTTCATCATCACCAAGCCCTTATTTTATGAAGTGTTAAAGGGACTTTTCTAAGAAAAGAAGAGTAGGGAGGGATAGGTGGGTGGACTGGAATGGGAGTAAATGGGAGAAAACTGTACTTGAACAATGATTAAAATAAAATTTAAAAAAAGAAAAGAAGATAAAAAAAAACATCTATAGTAAAAGAACAGCAAACTCAAAATTATTAACAAACACACCTAAAGCAAAACCAAAAGAAACTAAGCAAACAACTAGAACAGGAACAGAACAACAGAAATGGAGGTCACATGGAAGGTTAGCAACAGAGGAGGAGTGGGAGGAGGAGGGAGGGGGAAAAGGTACAGAGAATAAGTAGCATAGATTGTAGGTTGAAAATAGATAGGGGGAGGGTAAGGATAGTATGGGAAATGTAGAAGCTAAAGAACTTATAAGTATGACACATGGACATGAACTAAAGGGGGGAATGTGGGTGGGAGAGGGTGTACGGGGGGAAAATGGGACAACTGTAATAGCATAATCAATAAAATATATTTAAAAATAAATAAATAAATAAATAAACCCAAGGTCCTATTTTAGGAGGCTAGGGGTCATCCCAGGAACCTTGGTAAGACAGGGACAATAAAGGAAGGCAATCACCTACAGAAGGTGTGCTCTGAGTCACACACACTGCTGCTTCCTTTCCTACATCTCAACACGAAAACCAGTGCCCTCTCCTTTACAGACAGAAGGAAGGACTCAGGTGAAGGGTGGGCCCACACAGCGGGAACGTGGCAGAGCCTACTGACCATCCAGGAGCCAGCAGGAGGCACTTTCAGGCCCAGGCAGAGGGACTGAATAGTCACAAAGCCCCAAATACTGATTTCCTGGCCCCTACGACAAAAGCATGCCAGGCCCTGCTCTGGGCCACTGCATTCCTCTGCCTACCCACAACCTGTGCCAGGACCACCCTGCTCAGATGCTTGAAGAGCAAGGAATAGGCAACCCCAGGCTGATTTTAGACTAAGACCACAGACCTGCTGGTGCCATAGTCCAGTTTAAAATCAATTACCTAAGTAGGTGCATTCTAAGAAATGTCCTATGTTTGAGGGAAGGAATGCAATCTTGATATTTCATAAAGACTTTTGCCACCCAGATAACAGTTACCATCCTCACTATGGACATTTTTAGGACACTAAACATTAAATAATGAAAATCCTCAGCACCCCTAATTCCAGAACCCAGAGACAGCCAACTTCTCTCAGCATTGTAAGGAACTTCAAACAAACTGTGTCTCTGGGTCTAGACACAATTTTGTTTCCTGCTATATGCCTCAAGGTCAAAACTTGACAGTATAAAGTGATAAAATCCTTCAAAAAATACATACTTCTGAAATACTATAATATCACCATCCATTAGTTCATCGAGGGCTTTATCAAGAGACACATCATAGTCCTGAATTCTCTCCGTTAAATTCGGTTTAACTTCCTAGAGTAAAGAAATGAAATAGTTACAATGCAACATTTGTATATTTAATATAGCCATATACTGTATGTCTTTTCTCTCCATCCCATTCTATCAACCCTATATTTTAATAACTTGAAATGCTAATGGCAAACAGTAATATCCATAAAGATGGAATCATCACTGATGGATCCTTAATTGGTAAAATCACAAATCTACAAATGTGACACTCAACTCAAGGTCACCTTCGCTATCGACATCACACATAACAAATTCAGGGCTAGCAAAACAGGCAACGAAATCCCTCTTCAAACCACTAACAATAGGCTGATTATGGAAAAATAAACCATCCAAACCTCATAGAGGATAAGGCTAGTATCTTGGGCAAATCCTGCTCTGTCACACATAACCGGGAGCAAGTCACCTGGGAGAAAGAAAAGAATCCACAGCTGTAACACACCAAGGCTTTAGCAGAATCAACTCAGAAGGTGAGTGCGGTAAACTTACGGATTTTACAGGATATGGGTGTGTAGATGTGCCCACAGTAATTCAAGCTCCGTGTCTTGGGATCATACATCTTCAGAAATAACATCACATCATCTACAAGGTTCAAAAACAGGTTTGGTTAGGATCTTAATGCTCAGTACACTGTTAAAACATCAGTATAGGTGGACTTGGTAAGCCACTGAAATGTCAGCTTACTGCACATAAAATTACTGTGTCACATAAGGCCTGTGACTGCAGCACCACTCCAAACAGCAAAGCCCTGGGAAAGACTCCATGTGACACAGTGAGGGTGGGATGAGGTGCAGGGAATTTAGGAGTCCTAGGTTTAGTACCTAGTACTAACTAGATGGCTGAGTGTTGTCATGGCAATATATATCAATGGTTGTAATTCTTCGCTAAAGAAGTCACCACTTATAAAGCCACAAAGATAGAATCTTATAAACCTTAACCCATTTGTGTTTGAATTTTATTTTTTTGGGTACGATTTCATTTTGGTTTCTTCTTTTTGGTCAGATTGTAAGGGAAGGAGAAAGACAGAAACATCTATCTGGCTTCCTCTCATACCTGTCCCTCCTAGTCATATGCTTTGAACACAAATCAAACCAGCAAGAACTCAGTTTACATTCTGCAAGTGAACCACTATGCAACCATCCTGGGCTCAGCCCTTCACATATCCTGTGTGGCTACTCTGATGCTACAATGGCAGGCAAAAACCACACGGCAGACAATGAATGACATGCCGCTGCCTGTTAACAAATCAGGGATTAGTGAAACCCTCACAAGGAGCTGAAAATCTGTATGTAATTTTAAGTCCCCCAAAATGTAATGGTCTACTGTTGATCAGAAACCTGATGGATAAGGTAATTGATTCCCACATATTTTCTACGTTATATGTATCTTATACTACATTCTCCAAATAAAGCTAGAGAAAAGGTTATTAAAGAAATCATGCAGAAGAAAAAAAAATAGAGTACTTATTTTTAAAAATCCACGTATAAGCAGGCCCCTGCAGTTAAAGCCCATGTTATTAAAGGGTCAACTGTATTTACTATCTGGCCCTGCTCAGGAAAAGTTTGCAATCCGTGTTCTATGTATTCTGTACAATATATAAAAGACCAATATGATCAGCAACCCATGAAAGCCAAGACGAAAGATGGAATGTGATGACTCAATGAGGCTACCTTCTCTTCTTTTCCCAGGACACTACAACCCATGGTCAGTACTACTTCACTTCATCAAGAAGCCTAGACCATGGCAGAGGTTTAATGAGCAATTTTGGAATTAACGAGATTGTTTTGCAAGGGAATAATGCTCAACTGTGTGTAAAATGATGGCCCGGAATCCACCTCTACTGCTCTGAAGGTGGTCAGGTGATTGGTGGGCACTTACGATCTTTATCAAACTTGGGTAATGTTGCTCCAGTAGCAGCCAGTTCCGGATCAACTGTTTCCAGGAATATGGTCCAAGGGTTTTCATTATCGCTGAGTTCAATCATCTAGTTCCAAAAGAGATGCCAGTTTTAGAAAATTTCCATGGTGAAGTAAAGAGTGAAAATCTATACTCATGCACTAAAGAAAACGTATCTAACTGGACAAAAAGGGAGAGGCGCTGCCATGTCAACAGCAGAGTACACTGCAGGTGCCACTGTCAATAACACTTACAGTTTTATTGCCATCTGCCTCATTATCTAACATTGCAGGTCTTTTGGTTCCATTGCTCCTGGCTTGCATTGGCCATAATCGAATCTGATCTTGTGGAAATCCCTGGGTGAAAAAAGTTTACATTTAATTAAAGCGAAATCAATTATTTTAATCCCATTTCATAGTAATCATCCTAAATTACACAAAAAATGTTATTACACCTATGAATGATTAGGCAACACTGAACTGCCTGCAGAATCTGAAGACCTAAGTGCTCATTTTATTTTTCAAAAAAGGGGGGGAAGCAGTTACTAGAGAGAAGACTCACACTGAACTTCCTTCACTGTATACTCAGTTGAAGGATTAGGTCACAGGGCAAACATAGGCATGACCAAGAAGGAAATGAGCTCCAAACACGTACCTCACTTCCGGGAAGTCATCAGACACAACATCTACCCCAAAAGGTAATATCTTGTCCAGTTATAAAAAATAAAGGAGGGAACTTGGAAGTCAAAAGCAACCATCAGCAGAGCAACTGGCACTCACCATGGTCTGAGAGAGGTTCTGGACAAATTCAGCAAGCGAAGAGTTTTTCAATACTTTGAACACAGTGTACTTCACTTTTTCTTCATCGTACATATCATTGCCTTGGTGGCCACAAAACTGGTCCTCTGCGACTATCTGAAAACATGCACAAATACAGAACAATTGACATACAAAATAAAATAAGATGGCACTGAACGAGAAAAAGTTCACATAATAATGCTAAAAAAAACTAGTCTTGCTTCCAGGAACCTTCTTCAAAAGACCCAAAGAGGAAAGTTTCAGAATGACTAAGAACTAAATCAAGGTATGTATTTAAAGAAGACAAAAACCTCCATGCTCATGCAGCCACTCTTAACTCATCTATAATCATTAGCTAGAAATCCACCTGTATGGTGATCACCAAATATTTTAAAGATAGGATGCACAATGTACCTTTGCCCAGGTAACCAACTTGTTAAAACAATGCTTCTTTGTTTCCTAATATCTCAGCAGAGTCATGAACCAAGACCATCCGGAAATTCACCACCCTGTTGGAGTTCTCCTGCCTTCTCTGTCCTGTGTGTCAGGCTTTCCCACAGCCTGATGTGCCATCTACGCATACCCCGTTGGGGCTGTGCTCGGCCTCTGGATGCTAACTCTTCCTTCACGTGCACCCTTTCATTGGGGCCTTCACCCCTCTAAACCCCTCTGTACTTTTTGTAAATAATCTCCTGTGGTGGTCTGAGTACTTCTCACATCTTAGACTTTACCGTGAACTGAACTGTATAGTCCAAGTGGTCAGGGAACTGGCCTGTGCAGTCACTCAGTTAAAAATGCTCAAGGGGATGCCCAGAGCAATCCCTGATCCCTCAGCAATAAGACTATGTTCGTGCCAGCACTTGGAGCAGTGTAGCTCCCAGCAGGCCTCCCTGGAGCCCCAACCACCACAGGGTCACGGGAGACTGAGGCTGACCTGCACTTGCATGTACAGGTGGGCTTCCTGCCGCTCCTTCCGCTTCTGGGCCTCGATCCTTTTCTCTTCTTGTAATCGTTCCACCAGCTGCTGAGGAATATCATGGTCGGTGACAGCTTGCAACACCTCACCTGCAGAACAAATGCAACTTCGTTCACTTCTGTCAAGTTCTATTTTCCCCCTCTTAAAAGGTTCCAATTATACATCATCATTACTATAGCAATCTAGTGAAGTGAAATTACTTGGTGCCATGAATCCACATCACAGCCTACAAGCCCAACACATTCTGCTTCTAGATATTGTGATTAACGCAAAATAAGTAGGAAATGTGTTGGGTAGGAGACACACCTTAGGTCCACTGTGACATGGCCTAAAATGACATGGCAGTGGTTCACAGTACAACTACAGAGCGCACGACACTGTGGAGCACAAGAGACACCCCTACTCACTCAGCTTGGACTCCCTGATATAAACCAACATGTACGCGTTCGTGCAGTGCCGGACAGAGAGGTCATCATCGTGGCCCCCATAGTTGTGCTCGATTGCTTCTTCTTTTGTACACCTGGACACCACATCGTCGTCAAATTTACACCACTGGATGGGGGACAAGGAGACATCAGTGACAGAAAGCACTTGCAGAAGCACACAAACTCTCTGGCAGAGTTTTCCTAGAACAGGTCGTCTAATGCAGTCATGAACTATCCACAGAGTCTGCCTCAGGCATTCCACTGAGAAAATGCATCAGTCCCTCAGCCATCCTCCATCTCTGTTCCGAGGAATGGCTAATATTAACCACTGGCCATTTCTATAGTCTACTCACCCTGTTTGATACTTTGATTCAATCTACTGATACTACGACCTTTTACAGAATCAAGAAAACAATACCAAATGCACCTAACTCGGCTAGAAAAGTTCAAATGTTTCTGGTGTGGTTAATACAATTAAATGGGATATTTTATACCATCTCATGACATATTATCACAGCAAGTAAGGGCCTTACTTAAGAAAAAATAAGTCAGAACTCATATGTAGTTATTCTTTAATCTCTTTGCCGTGGATTGAGTCATTTTGGAACTCAACCTCCCAGTAAAAGATTCATACAAGTCTCCTGCTCTGGGGGTTCTCTTAGCATGAGCTAGGCAGGTTCCACCTCTGCTGTGTTCTTCAGTGGCCCTATGCTCCCGGATGCAGGCTCAGAGAACATTATCTGCCCCCCTCCCCCCCGTGAAGATTATGTGATGAGATCCACGTGAACCAGGAAGAGATGGAGCATTGCCATGTAGACAATGGGGCATGTGGAATGTCATGCAACTGATGCTGCCTCCCCTGCCCCAGCCACGAATTATTATTCTACTATTTGTAAGTGGAAAATAAGTGGTTTATATTAGATGTGAAGGGATTCTGTGGGGTCCAACATTACATACCAAAAGAGAGATACACAAAGTATAATCACCAAATTATCATTCACCTTTAGATCAGCAATTAATATATATCAGAACATACAGATAAATCAGAGGCTAGCAAGTAAACCTTCACTAACTAGGCCATTAGCCACATTCAGGAAAATACTGAGGCTAAGCATCAGTGTAAGTCCCCCAGTTTACAGCATCACATCCTACTCCACCCCCTGCCCAGCACTTACTTTGCCATCCCCTTTGGGGTTTAGATAAACCACATAATGTCCACCATGATTATCCCCACTATGAACAAGGACGGCATGAAGAATATAATTTGCAGGGTCCTTAGGATCTGTTTTTTGCAAAAACTCATCAAGAGGTAACTGTTCGGGAAACTCAAACCTATTTAAAAAAAACATGTTTAAAGAAATTCATTTACACATAAAATATTTCATCTTTAGCCTTTATTTGTTCCTAGACCTTCTAACTTACTTGTTCATCTTTATTTGGAAAGGGAAGAATGCATTTGATTTAGGAGGCCCAATGAACTACATCTAAGGCAGCTCCTACTGGTTAGAATAAATTATGTTTATATGCCAATACAAAATTTGAAGCTAGATAGGAGAAAAATGCCTATAAAGCTCTGAGATACTGAATAGGATTTTAACTTCAAGGCTACGACATAATAACCTTGTGACAAACATACACTGTGACTTTTCTGGGATGTAAATAATTCCAAGTGTGTGTTAACGAATGATTCTGATAGTGCACAACTGAGACCACTAAGGATGTCCTGCATGTTTGAGAAATGTGGAAAAATCAAATTGGAGAAGGAACACATGTAAAAAAGAACTCCTACCCTGTGATTTCTACAGATTTCCTGGACTCTATTATTTTTAAATGACTGGCTCCACAAACATTCTAATTACATGGTAATGGGGAACACTGTCAGAGGAAAACAGGAAGTAAGGTGGGCAGGTGAGGACCAAGGTGGAACATGCACGCTGACCCTGAAGGGGCAGCTCCTCAGTGAGCCAGCCCACTATGGGAATTCAGGCCCAGTGCCACCAAATATTCTGAACTCCCAAAGGATGCCAGAAAATTGGACTTATGTGTGAAAAGATGGAATTTTGACATGTTGGCAACTAGTTCCTACAAAAATAGAAGAAAACCAACGTGAGGACCCTACAAAATACACCAGCACGATGGACTCAGCTTGCAGGCTGTGTCCGTGGTATCTAGTGGATCTGATCTCTTAGTGGGTCCACAGTAAAGGGCAACAATGGATAAGCAAAGACCCAGGTGGTGGCAAGTAATTGGGTTGGGTTACATTTCCCCCTCAAGTCTCAAGGGTGACTATCCTACTGTATAGTATCATCCTTGTATTTAGTATTTTAAGAATCTAGAAGACACCTGGAATGGGGCACATGCATGCCTACTTTAGCATTCCTGAAAGCTGTACTACATTCTCCAAGTCAACACCAACTGACATGTTGCAAAATACTGGAGAATCCTGTTGAAACAAGTACAATAATATCAATTTCCAATTCTGAGGTGACCTCTACACTCTGGTGACAGCAAAGTCACTGGAGCAGAAAGCACCCTCTCCTCACAGACTTCAGTAGTCACAGTGCAGAGGGGCTGGGGTTCCTTGAGAGAAAAATACAAAAGGAGCAGCCCCAGAATTCAAGAAAAATTGTCCCTTTAAAATTACAGTTCTTGGACACCAAGGTAGAAGGAAAACCTAATTAAACAAGAGATGAGGCCAAATATGTGTATGTGAGTGTATGTGTATATATTTATAAAAACTAAACAAAGCACTAAGACTAACGTGATAATTAAATCTCAACCTCCATACCCCACTGTAGATTACCTATCATTGATCTTGATATTTTGGTCCGTTTGAGGGTCATACATAAATCTCATCAGCTGTAGATGTAACACTGGTGGCAATGTTAGGAATTTCACACCTTTCTCTGCTTCCTGCACATTGAAAAACAAATGCAAATTTAGTTCACCACTACTTATTTCTTGAAGCAATGAAAGCAACAGCGTTTCTGTAAGACCGGAACATGTTGGGGATTTCTGGTGGGAAGAGGCAGTGTTTAGGCATCATCTATGGTGCCTTTGAAATGTTTACACTCGTATTTATTGCTCCTAGAATAATGCTGCAACAGCTTGTAAAGATTTCCCCTTTGGATTTGGTTCTATCTTGATATCTTGCCATAGGGGAATAGTTAAGTAAATGAAAGCTTGGTCACTTTCTGATGTATTATATAGTCATTAAACATGGAAGAATATGAGGAACACAGGGGGGAAAAACACTACAGGGAAAAACAGAAGGCTGGTTGCCATTATGTGAGCTTAGGTGTGCTGTGGACCACCTAGACAGAGTACGGGTGAACAGTCATGATCAGGACGACTGTGAGTAGCCAGCTTCCATTCCCTGCTCCTTCATGTCTACTAAGAACACACACTGTGCAGCACACACTCAGTGCTTCCTGTTCAAACTCCTACACAATGTCCTGAGTATCAGCAAGACCCTCTTGCTGCCAACATGGCCTTTTCCCCAGTTACTGTCAGCCTCTGGGCTACAGCACACCCTCAGCTTCCAAACTCAGCTTCTCTGGAGCAAACTGTCACTCTACAGCTCTCACACCTGTCTCCTTCTCTGCTCTGCCTCAGCCTACTTTTTCCCCTCACTAAGATAAGCCTCTGCCAAACTCAGCCACCAGCAGGTCATCAGTGACTCTGATCAGGTATATTTCCAACCCAGACCTTCCCTCTGCACTATAAACCTTTAGTCAATGACCAGCTAGAGAATGTCTAACTGGTGGCTGTGACAAGGCAAACCTACCTGGCAATGTTCTACAACACACACTCACACATGTAAGAGGACAGGGTATGTGGAAAGAAAAACACAAACCCCAGGAACCCACTACCACACAAGGGTGTGGCATGATTTCAATGCAACCTGAAAGAATAATATAAGAATTCTGTTTCTCCACCCTTGTCCACTGATTCTGAAATATGTATTTCCTGTCCAGATCCCAAATATCCAGCATGGATAAAGACAATTCTTCTGAGTTAGCAGAAGTATCTCCTAGCACATCCAGATGCATGTTTGCCAAGTGACTTCCTCATATGCAACTTGGTGCCCAGGTGGCCTCACCAGCAGAACAAGACCAGAGCTGTGGTCTTGTATAAATCAGCAGGCTTGGTAAACACAGCATGGTCTGAAAAACTGTGAATCGGTTGAGCCTATGAATCAAGGTTATGAGGCTGCAACAGAGACTCTGGAGGGCCAGCCTGGTGATGGTGCTGGTGATCCAGCCACCAACCTGACCAATGGCCAGGAACCAGCCACAGCCCATGTCCCTCTACCTGATGCTCACTGCTCTGCCAGAAGCCCGGAGTTCCTCAAGGGCAATGTGGAAAACAAGCAGGGATACCAAGTGTCGTGGAACGAGTAACAGAAAATGCACTCCTCATTCTAGAAGTCACAGTCCTCAGAAAACTCTTAACTCCACCACACAAAAGAGCAAAACCACATCAGCCAATACCAGACTCCACATGACTAAACAAATTCTACTTATGAGTAGAGGCCACTGAGAGAACCCCAGGCACTGACACCAGTAAGGGGACAAACAGAATGACCCATGAAATGGAAAAAAGTCTTCAAACACAGGGACTGAGCTTCAGTGTGTTGGTGACAGTTCTACGCCTGACGAACAAGCTCTACTTCCATTTCCTGATAACACCTTCCTTAGCCCCTTCCCATTCTCACATACCAGCGACACACTCAGAGTTCTCTAACATAACATGTTCACACTAAGAAATAAAATCCTTTTGAGCTCTACATGCCAGCACAATAGGGAAAGACATGAGGACATTGTTAGTTTACAAATAAGCAAAAAAATTCAGGTGGAAGTGAAAAGCTACACCAAGACACTGGCACAAAATTCCCCGATTACCTGCAAGCCATGCTCCCCGGCGTCATATTTGTTGTCACCGTCTAGTTGTTCTACTGCCACATAATCCACGAATGATTCAAATACTTTAAAGAGAGAAAGAGAAAAGTCAACTGAAGTTATCAGTAAAGCTTCCATTATAATAAAGCCAACTCAAGTACATTTAGGAATGCCAGGGAAGGGAATGTCAGTAACTGGCCCTGAGCAGTAACTCTCGGCCTCCAACACACACCAGTTAAATGTGCCCTTAACACCTTCACCAATCCAACCAAGGTGTAAACCTCAAGGAGACTGATATGGTTTCTTAAAGGTCTTACAAATGGTAACAGGCAGTAAATAAATAGAGAAGATTAAAAAATAACAAGTAAGGGAGTATTTTATGATTTCAGGGCAGGGGTTCTTAGGACACAGAAAGCAAAGACGGATACACTGGGGATCACTAATATTATCAGATTCTGTGAAACAAATGGCAACATTGAAAGAGTGAAAAGGTAAGCACGGGTCGATCACAGTCTGGGGGGATGATGTCAGCAACTTCACCCAGAACTAGCGTCCAGAGCACAGGAAGAACTCCTGCTGTAGTGGTGACAGAACAACAGGAACTGGCCTATTCTCCTGCACTGCACAAGTGAAACACTGGACTCTGGAAAACAACAGCGTTCATGCTCTGGACCACAGGCAGTGAAAGTGGTGATCCCAGAGAGAGCCTGTCAAGTGTCCGGCAACTGCGTACTTTCCAGGCCACAGCACAACAAAGAGAAACCCAAACAGGGCCGGCCCAGAGTGTCCCAGAGACAATGAGGGGCCCAAGGCAGCTCCAATCTGTAGGACAGAGCGCCCAAGAACAGAAAGCTGCACAGGAAGCGAGCTCCAGCAACTTGCAGAGGGTTCTCCTGGAGCCTTCCGGGAGTGCTAATCACAATATTCAGTACAGTGAGGAAAGCATCTGGGGCTGGAGAAAGAAGCACCACAAGGATGGGGGGAACAGCCACTGCACTCCACCAGCCTGTGTTCCCTCACGCCATAGTGGAAAAGCCTCCTAAGTCAGGCACTTCAGGCACTGAGCCGTTGCCTCAGTTATGGGGGCAAATTAGCTCTCAACTAAGAATGGTTGTGCTCCCACAAACTGTTATCAACTCCCACACAAAGCTTACAAAGCAAGCCTTGAAGAATACAAATCACTGCCAAGTAACTTAACTGTGCTCCAGAACAAAGGTTAAGAATGGCTTAACCTTTCAACACCCAACAAGAACACAATCACAATGGCTGGCATCCAATAACACATTACCAGACATACAACGAGATGGAAAATACAGCCCGTGGTAAAGACAAAGGTGACTCAACAGAAGCAGACCCAGAAGTCACCGAGGTGACAGAATTTGCAGACAAGGACATTAAGTTATTATTAACCGTATTCCACTATGGTCAGACAGTACCCAAACTGCCAATAAGCACATGAAAAGGTAACTACCTCATGATCAGGGAAGTGTAAGTTAAAACCAAGATAGCACCATACTCCCACTAAAAAGTCCAGTCTGATCACTGACAGCTTTCACACACTGCTGGGCAGGAGGGCTGTATGAAGCTGATAAGCCACTGAGGCAAACTGGCTGGCTTTATCTATTAGGTTGAACATGTATGTCGCCTGTAAGCCAGCAATCCCACTCACCATCAATGCAAATGTATGTGTACCAGAAAGAGAAAAAAACAAGGCAGACGAGGGGCTCATACCTACAGGCTCACACTGAAAACATTCCATGTATGTCTCAAGAAAAGCTGATCCCAAAACTCTTACAGTATATCCCCAAAGTGAAATACTATAATCAATAAAAATGACCAAATTATTGTTACTCAAAACATAGGTGCAATTCCACAGACATAATGCTGAGCAAAGTAAATGAGGAAGACACTATATCCTACATAAATATTTTCCACATGTAAATATAACCCATAACGGGACATTAGAAACCCAAACAGTGGTCTCCTCTGAAGAGCAGGTAGTCACTGGGAAACCGAGGCAGGGCTGGGTGTGCCAGCAAAGTTCTGTTTCTCGACCTGGCTCTCCACTCTGTGAGCTACAGTCATCATTTCCCAGTTTTCTCTCTCTGCTCAAGTTTAATCAAAAGCATTTGTGTGAGTAAAGGATTAAGTCACAACAGAAATGATCAGAAGATCAACAGGCCACTGTGTGCACAGAACTTACTGTTTTTCTTTCCTTTTATGCTCAGCTGGATATCATAATAATCTTCTCTTCTATCAGATCGATAGTCCACCTCTTTACACTGGATATAGGACTGAAAATGACGGAAAGATGGCACAAGTATTATTAATCAGGAAAACGTAGACATTTCAAAATCTTTTAAAATTATCCTTTTAAAGTGATAATCACGTACCACCATTTTGCCTCTGAATAATTTAGGTATGGTGCCTTCTACACATGTGCCTTTCATCTTATTTTCCACATTATCAAGCAGCTGGAAAAGAAAGTTTGGGCTTTAAGAGAATGTTATGCCTTATCAATATACAGTAATTTGCAATATGACTAGGAAATTGCAATGGTCCAAGACATTCTAAGACTATAAATAGTATGACCTTCAGCATGCAATTATCAAAAACATACAAAATCTTCTGTCTTGGTTGGATGGTTACAAAAATATCTACATGCAACAGTTGAGATTAACCCTCTAAACAGCCTCCGGAATGAATTAGTAATCTGTAGTGCCTTTAGAAGCATTTTTTATATTCATTTTACCTCTGTGGAAAAGCATGTAAATTGAGCACTAAACTTAACTCGTATTGGTCCACACCAAGAGATTAATGAGGTTGAGCCTGTCAACAGGATTGACTGGTTTGTCCATGGATATTTAATGAACTGGATTCAATCCAGCTAGTGCTGCAAAAAAGAAAACACACCTTGCCCAGCCAATCACCTTGAATAGCCATTTCATGTTGTGTGTGTGTTTGCGCATCTTTCATCACAACTGAAAGAATGGAAATTTGCTAGTGACTAAAGCTAGTTTCAGGGAGGATCACTCACACAGAGGTCTGCCTCAACCAGAACTTCTGTGCAAAGGGGTCTGGATGCTGCAGGGCGATAACAGAAGTCACTCTTGCAAACTGAAGCTGTGTAGTCAGAATAGCTACTCCAGCCAATAGCAACTCAAGTAGATATTCCAATAACACATTATCCTACTACAATATTTAAATTCAAGTTTCCCCTCAAACTTCCTTCTCAAATTTTTTCATTCTTTCTGGTTTTTAAACTATATAACTGCTGCTGTTTTTCTTCTAGCATAGTTTTGAGCCCGAACAAACGTGGGCTTATCTAAATTATGGTGACGTAAAGTATGCCTGAGGTTCTACTTGATAACAACTTCTGACAGTGCTTCAAAATATTAAATGTCAGTAGTATATAATTATAGCTGAAAACTTACCACTCGGCATAGCTCTTGAACATCATGTTGCATGAAGCTATCTAAAGTTTCCCACCTTGGAAAGATAAAGTGAACATTTATATATATCAAAACATCCAAATTTCCAGTAAGTGTGCAATAACTAGTAACTTAGATCCAAAAATTACACTCCACAAACAGCCATTGATCTTAAATTGTTTTTCCTAGAAGATTATTTTGGGGGGGGGGAGGTTATAATTAAAAAATAAAGAGAGTTTTATCAGGACACCCAAATGCTAACAACGTTATCTTGTTCTATACAACTTACTGCAAGGGGAGGCTGTTTTTGCAAGTCAAAACATGAGTGGTAACCAAACAAAACCAGAATTTATTTTTAAAAATTGTGTATTTATTCCTACATGATTTAACTTCAGTTGCCTTCAAAGTACTCTTCATTTGATGCAATACACCTATTGACACGTTGTTTCCACTGCTCAAAACAGTTTTTGAGCATGTCAGTTTTGATGCCTTTTAGTGCTCCTCCTCCTTTTTTTTTCACCCTTCTGCATACTTAAAACATTTCCCTCTGTGGACTTTTTTCATCCGTGGAAACAAAAAACAAAAAATGTCACTTAGGGCAAGATCAGGTGAATAGGGAGGATGTAGCATGGGGGTTCATGGTGTTTTTGGTCAAAAACTGCTGAACTGTCAGCATGGTATTGACAGGCGCACTCATAAATCCCCCATCATGAAACTGGGAAGTGTGTTGACATAGTGTTGAACAAAAATTCTCTGACGTTGAATACAACTTCTCACAACAAGTCCAGCTGGTACATGGATATACATGGGTTCCTAGAATACTCAACTACTGGGGGAAGCATATACTACAAGGGGACCACTCTCCAGAAGACAATTCCAGGGTTCATTTTGGGTTCCCCCAATACATTTGTTAAAAACTTTGTATGTTGTGTAGCTTGAAAGGTAAAGCTTACCAGGTAAAGCTTTAAGTAGTATGTATTTCTCAAAGAAAATTCTAAAAGCACGCACTATTTCCAAAGTGGTCAGATAAAATACAACGCTAAATACACTCTGACATATTTAAACGTCTATATAGTGATTACAACTGTTCTGTCACCTAATTAATATTTAAAGGAGCAGCAGAGAGAAAGGCAGATTTCCAATACATACCCGAATGATTTTGTTAGCTTTTTTGTCCCTACGGGCTTATCACTGTGCTGTAGTTCATAGAACACTCTCTGCAAAGCTAAAGGGACGCTTTTGGATGAGTCATCACCCTCTGTTGGCATCATGTAAACAGCCTAAAAGGATTAAGAAACAAAAATGAAATTTGATGTGAAAGTAAAATGATGTGATCATTTCTTGCATCACAATTGCTATGTTAGTTTAACTAAGGTTTTTAATTATCCCCTACATAGGTCAGGAAGTTTTCTTTTTTAAATTTGATATCATAAAAGTCTTTACAATCAATCTAGAAAATACAAGGTGGCAAAAATATAATTTTCTATAGCTCACCATCCAAAGACAAATCGTTCATCTGAGACTTCTCAAAGCAACATTTTAAAACAACATTACTTATAAACAGAAGATTTAATGAAACAAATGCTACTGACACAACCCACATTCAGCTATCCCTGGGATCTAGCCTACCACAGTAACTCACCAGAACAGTGCAAACATGAAAGGAAAGCAGGAGACCAGCCAGTGCTGCCCCACAACCAGGAGTCCGTGTTGCCTGCACTGCTCCATGCTGCTCACATGACTTTCCTAAAGTACAAATGGCTATCTCATCTGCATTACAATCTAGGCAAGTCTGCTCTGGTTTAAGTAGTCTTACAAAAAATACATTTTTTTTCACCCTGTCTGGTGTGGCTCAGTGGACTGAGTGCCAGCCTGTACATCAAAAGGTTGCTGGTTCCATTCCCAGTCAGGGCACATGCCTGAGTTGTGGGCCACGTCTCCAGCAGTGGTGCTTGAGAGGAAACCACACACTGAAGTTTCTCTCCCTTTCCTTCTCCCTCCCTTCCCCTCTGTCTAAAATATAAAATATTTTTCAAAAATAAATACATTTTGTCTATAATATGTGAAAACTACATTTTGCAGCTAGTTCTCCGACTCATCAATTTTTCATGTAAAACGTTTTCAAGTGCTGTTAACGGCTTTCATATTGAAAAAATACACATATTACTTCTAGCTCAAAGTTAGGATCATTAGCAGTAGTGAACTTTTGACCACCCCGGTTAGCTTTAAGTGTCCAAACACTGAGGACTAAAGACATAAGCAAGCATGACATAGAGGTCTCTCTGGGGACAGCACTGTGTAAGAGAAGACAAGGCAAGGTTTAGCAAGAGGACTTTGCTTGTCCCTTAATACTTGAGAGAAAAGGGTGGGTGGGAGGCTGAGGAGAGAAATACCATCCATTTACCTTTCGTAGTTGATTTGTGAAAAATAAAGTCTGCAGCAGGCTGTTCATGTAACAAGTCGCTCCCTGATTCTTCAGACCAACATAGCCCGTGTGCTTCTTTGAATCCCACCTACAAGATCAGTTTCAGGTTGAGGGAAAATTGCACAGGACACATCCTTGCTTCTACAACATGTGTGGAGCGATTCAACCAGATGTCAGCCTGGTGGCTGACATTTCACTGCTATTTCCCACCATCCCGACACAGGAATGAAGGCTGAGCACCCCTCCAAGTTAATAACTCATCACCAGGCCCATGGCACTAAGGACACTACGGCCAAGAGTTCTTATCACGGGGCTCTCTTTAATGGTCATTGATTCTGCCCAACCAAGTGCATGGACCAGTGCTAATTCAACCCCAGCGATCAAGAAGCAACTTAAAACACTGTCTGTTGAGAGCAGCATGGCCATCACTTACCAAGATCAGCACTCACAGATACAACTTACAGTCTACAAACTTGTAGCAAACTGACCCCCAGTGTAGTCCTATTACATTCATACTAGGTCACATGTACTCAGCAAGAAATGGAAATAGATGGGACCCCTCTTTTCTCTTGTCATACACACATGGAAAGACAAGCATGTATACTGGCAAGTTTTAATGCAGACTTTCAAACATCTACAACCTTTTCTTATTAGTCTTCTATAATGCAAAGACAAACAAACATGATCTCCAATGAGTGTGACCAATCCTTTTGTGAGGTCAAAGTCAACAGTACTCTGATTCCAGAGGTTAATCCATGGCCTTGCAAACACTCAGGTGTGTCATAAGGTCCTGGTTAAAATTCATGTGTGTTAAAATTATTTCTTAATAAATAGTAATGGGAAAAATACACTAAAAAATGATTTTTAAAAAATCATTTTTAAATTGTCAAGAAAACGCAAGAACCCTGAGATAAAAACGAGTATTTGAACAACTAGAATCATAAAGATTTAGAAGATAATCATTGCCTAAGTTTTGACAAGTGTGGCTGACCCAATAAATCTCTTTTTGACTGATAACACTGAAAACTCAATCTACTTTTATAACTCAAGAGACATTAAGGAAAAGGCTTTAAATGATAAGGTGAAACCCCCACAATTTTAATCAGCCCCCTACATTAGGTCTTTCAATACAAGATAAGTGCATGAATGGAAAAGGCTACTCAAGAGGAGTCTGATTCCTCAGGTATCAGTTCCATTAACACCAAGCTAGTAAGTGTTATTAGCATTAAAAAAAAAAATTCCAGTGCCTTGCCCAGGCCACTTGAGCCAGGATCTAGACTAATAGTTCCTTCATGGCCGCCCCACTGCTCCCTGCACCCTTCCATCAGGGTCAACCAACACACTCTCACCCAAGAGTAAGTCCAAGTGGAAATGAAGTATGGCAAGTAAGAGACTGGGACCTGCCACTTAACTTCTTCCTAAATACAAGGTTACCATTTCACTCTGGGCCTTCAAAGTCTGGTATTCTTCTATAACCTGCTCCCAGTTTACCATCTCAGCCTTCAGATCCACTCTTCAACTTCCCTCATATTCTGCCCAACTCCAAATTTTCTTGCTGGTGTCTTTATGCATGTCCTTCTCCCTACCCTCAATTCACTGCCCCACATTATCAACCAATAAAACCAATACACTCTGTGAGGCCAAACTTCTTCTTGCACACAGAACTTCCTGGACTGAATGACAGAAGTAGAAGCATCTCCTTGCAGGCCCTCCGCTAAGCTCTAAGGTGCCCCATTCACTACCTCGCCCGCTCAGCAGGGCCACCAGCACACATGGACATCCCCAACCTCTTTAACATAAAAACAGAGTACCTCCTGCTGCAGTTATTTATGTACTGGTCTTGCTCCTTTGCCGGACCAGCCTGTACCTTCTTGGTGAACAGAAACCCATGGCTGTCTCGTCTTGTTGACCACATGATTATATTAGTAGTGCGCAGCAGGGTCTGCGTACAGAATCTGGTTTAATAAATCCGCTAAACGAAGCAGTAATGTGAAGCTGGCATGCATGCCTATATGTTCCATGTGTACCAAGGGGCAAGCACAGAGGGGTGCTGCTCTGTGGAATCATGCATTTCTGATCACGTGTAAGTATTGCCCTCATTACAGCACAAAATATGTCTCGTCATAGCACACAAATAAGCAAAAACTTACGCAACTCCATGGGGAGCATCCGCCTGCACAAAGACTTCAAAAGTCACTTTGTCCTCATCTATAAATCCTTTCTCAGGATCAGTCACTTCCTAAAAAGAAAAATAAGCATATCCAACTTATATTAGATCATACGAATGCTCACTTCATTCCAAAGTGACAATTACCCTAGTGTCACATACTTTAATAAGTTAAAATACTACTTTTTCAAACACCCAAATCATGCTTCTATTTTTGCAGCATTTTGGTTTGTTGTGAACAGTGTTCTCTGAACAAGAGGAGGCATCTCAGAGGCACTGGGGGTGCAAGGCCATAGCCTGAAAAATGAGGGATGAGGGCATGCTCATCACAGCAGGGTGGGGGAGGTTCCACAGAACCCAATGTAGGAGAATAAGCAGGACATTCCTAAGCACGTTTCCACCTCTGCCAAAACAGCCAAAATGAACTGACTTGAGAATTCATGAAGCTTCGTGAAACCACCCTGCACTATGTCTGACTTATGGAAGGATCCCAACTGGTATTATTGCTTTTAAAGGAAGTGTATCTATCAGGAATGCTATTGACTACCTTATAATCTTTGACAAAATGTTGAGACTTTAGTCCTGCTGGCTGATAAAAGCTTAGGTAGGACAAAACACACACACACACAGATAGCTGCCCAACTTATTAAACAAACACTTTGATTCTAAAATGAATGAAGGTGCCCTGGCAGGGTAGCTCAGGGGCTTAGAGTGTCATTCCAATATAACAAGGTTGCATGGTCAATATCTAGGCAGGGTACATACAAAAATCAACCAATGAATGTACAAACATACATATAATAACAAACTGATGACTCTCCCCTATTCTCTTTCTCTCCAAAATCAATAATAAATGAATAAATAAATAAGTAAATAGAAGGCTATGAATAATGAAAGATTTAGGGGAATATAATAATGCTCAGATTATTACTCAGTCTAAATTCACTGTTACTTACACTCCAGGCCATAAAATTGGAAAATCCCCAATCATTTTCTTTATGGAAGAATAAATGACTAATACGACGACTGAATGACTTCTCCTCATCTCTGTAATTTGTAATCTTCAGCACTGCTTGTGCATGACAAGACCATGACCTGTTTAAAGAAAATAATCTAAGCCTTAGGTGATGCATTTCACTGTTGCTTATATATATTTTTAAAAACACAGCACACAAAAATTCCCATATTTATCTTGTTTTTGTGTAGGCAGCATGGGTTGTTGGTAAGCACATTTACCTTTGAGGAGAAAAGACTAAGGAGAGTTGAGGGTGCCCTTACCTACTGATTTAATTCATGGCCTTATTCATTTATTAATTTTACAGAAGTTTTTTATTTCTATCTTTCAAATAAGTGTTGAAATTTTATAAGAGACTACAGTTTTGGGGTCAGATTATAATTGTATAGATAGCATTTTAAAGAATAGGAAATCAAGAATGATGCTATGTTTTGAAATGAGCATACTTGAAGCTCTAAGTTCTACTAATAAAGGTGTCACTTGTCAGCATCACTCCTGCCCCTGGTAGCTTACAGGTACTGTCACGTTCTCAAGAGCACCTCTGACACAAGCCTCTGGGCAGGGCTGCACCAGGGGTCCCCTGACAAACTCTGAGCATGGTGCTGAATCACAACCACAAGTGACAGGACTGTAGATGCAGTCCATCATGTTTGGGGCAGATCACTAAGGGCCTCTGGATCCATGTTTAAAAACCAAAAGCTATGCCACTTTAAAAGTCCACCGAAAGGCTCACAGTGCTGCAAGCTCACTGAAACACCAAAAAGAGCCGTGCCAGCTCATCAGCACTTCCACTTGCTCAGGCTCCTTATGCTGGATGTGAGCCACTCACTGTTTCCAAACTACTGTTCAGGTTGCAGCTATTAAAATCTAGCCCCATACTCATCAGATCAGACCATAATTTGACCATAGGGAAAAAAAAATCTTAACCTACATACAACCCTGAGTGCACTAAAAATGGGCTTGGCACTTCTTAAAACTTCCAGTAAAAAGAAACATAAAATGAGTTGTACTTCCTGGAGCTTTGACAGAATAGCTAGAGCCAGAAGGTTGTATCCCCTAGGGAACAACCTTCCCTGAGAGCACCAAAGGGCCATAGTCTGCAGATAGCAGGGAGAATGGGCAGATGTGTTTCAGGGAAGTGGCTTGGTGGCAAAAGTGGTCTGGAATCCCTCCAAAAATTGTCAGCCTAAGGCTCTGTTAAATGTTGAAAAGTGGACAATTTTTAATTAAAGAGAAGAGTCAAACACCTTTGGCTACATCTGAAAAGAGGGACCATGAAGACATTTCTTAATTTTTAAGGACATTTTATAATATACCTTAGTGTATAAATTACATGAATAAAAATGTTTTTCCTAAAATAAAACAGGCTAATATTGTAAAACCCTCACATGTTTTATTTTTAATTATCTGAATAACCTGTCAGAACTGGTTGACACACGAGTAGATCGTTAGCCTTAAGAATTTTCCTTAACTATAACTTTCTCCTGGCAAAGTTACTGGTTAATAACAATTAAGCCTGGTGAACCAATAGTCAGCTCGTCTACTGGTCCCTGATTCCATGTTCATATTAACTTTATTTTTTTGTTTCAAGAAAAAATATGTAAGTTTTCTGTTCTGGACAAAGAGGGAAATGTAATGGAGTCTCATTTAAAATCAAAGGGCTATGTACAAGCAGAAAGAAAATTCCAAAAAAATTTTCAAAATACAAAAAGGCTGATCAAATTTGGCTTCCAATGTATTATCCTATCTATGGATTTGTAATTGCATCATTTAAACTGTCTTACGTGGAATCAGATTCAGCATTGCACTGGAGAAAGAATCCTACGCTTTTTTGGTGTGGTCTGTCTGGATAAAAGCGTGGCATCACCATAATCTTCCATGGTAGATTTCGCACAAAACACGGAGGGCTAAGGACCGACTCACTCAGTCTGCTGAAGCGCTCGACAGTGAACTGAAAGGTTGCCTCGGAGCGCCAACTCGTGTCTGCAAGAAAACAGGTTGACAGTCAGAGCCTATGCGCTAGTAAACAGCCCTGAAAGCACCAACAAGTGGGGACGAACTATTCTACACAACCCCAACCTAGATGCTAAAACCCAGCTCTCTGGGAAAATGATAGTATGAGTTCCAAGTTACTAAATAACCTAAAGCAGTACAATAACATACAGTTTCTCTGTGAATGAAACCCCAAACTCAGAAGGCTAACAACACACACCTGCCTTCCCTCCTAGATTTAAGAGTTCTGTGTGATGACAGCATCTGTTCTACTCTATCTTAATTCCCACATAATCCTCAGTGCATGGAGGGGCTGTGGAGAGCAGGGATGAAACATGTAACATTTGTTCAAGAACAGGACTTGTAGATGAATAGAAAAAGTTTCAGAAATGGGCTGAGCTAGAGAAAAAAAATGAAGGGAGCGCTGAACTAGCAAAAACAAAGGCGGCCTTTCGGGGGCAGTGGGAAATGACCATTCCTAAAGAAGCCCAGCACTGTTTACAGACAAAAAGATTGATATAAAGCTAGCCTAAAAATAAAAGTTGACAACTTATTTCAAAATTACTGTGAAACAACGGCCTGGATTCCCTATGGAGAATAACTATGAAAATACAAGCAGAAACTGGTATTTTTTATTACTCAATGAGACTGAAGGCCAATTTAAGGAATTATGTTTTCCTCCAATAAAAAGCAAAGTGTTGATATAGTCGCTCTTCGTAGATTTTTAACTAATGCCACACACTTCAGATTTCTATCTTTTACTCATGGTGGCTATTCATTTAAGTGACACGGGCCCCAATTAGCTTTGACAAACCCAGCAATGTCCACAGTGATGTTTATCAGACTCATGTGAAAACCTGGTCCTCCCGAGGCCACCGTGCCAATCTGTCACTGCCAGCACTTCCTAATAAAACATCATAAAACTGCCACAGCAAGATACACATTTCTAATGCTTTCTCTTGCTTTTTGTATCTATCTCTTTGCAGAATGGGAATAGTACACAGACAGGCAGGGAACCAAGGGCCACCTCTGAGGAGACACAAATTGGTCTACAGAATAGCAGGAGCCTGGAAGGTTTTTTAAGAATAAGGTGCTAGTTTCACACCCATTCCCACAGGCTCTTGAGGTACCAATGAGACTGGAGCCTTAGGGAAAGAAGAACATGTTAAGAGCACACTCCCTTCCTTTATCCTTCAGTTTCCAAAATGCAGAGACACCTGAGTGCTAAGGTGCAGACATCTCAGCATACACAAACTGCTTATTTGTGACTAAATGAATTTGTTCTTAGGAAAACATGTCCATCAGTCCTCATGAGAGGGCAATATTCTTCCCCAAAGAAAGAAAATCCCAAAGAATGCATGACAGTGATTTTTACCTTCTTTTAGGCTATTTATTCATCCCTAATTTTTTCCCCTACATGTAACATTGCTTGGCAGATTACAAAGAAGCCCTCTGAAAGGAGAGCAACTGAGCAGGGGGTGAGTCACAACGAAGAGGTGCATTCTGTACTTGAGCCTCTCCCGGTGGCAGGCAACCCTACTCCCTTTGAAGGAAAATAAAAGTCCACTGAGAAGGCAGGAAACTTCCTCAAGAGAAGGATGTCTAGAATAGCTGAGGAGAAAGGAGAAAAATAGGCCACTTTTTCATAGATACACAGATCACATCTGAGTGGCATTTAAATCCTGCAAAGTAGGGAAGGGAAGCTATTACTTAATTCCTAATTTATAGATGAGGAAACACAGGCTTGCTGAAGTTAAATGGTTCATCTTATCCAATGTGTTTTACAAAGTGACCACAGGGGTTCCAACACCCAAAATTTGTGAACACTAAGCACAGTGACCCTGCCTCTGATTTGTAGAGTGCCACTCTAACACTCTGCTGAACTCAGCCCCCACCCCCAAAATCGGCTGGCTTGACACTGATGGAAGAAATGAACCAAAACCAAATGAAAACCTGAAAAATAACCTCAGGACATATACTGGGATCTAAAGAATTCAAACTCGCAGAATCCCACCTATCTTGTAATTCTCCTATTTTGTTTTCAGATACAATTCAGCTCTTCGAAGGATTAGATTTTATATAGATATGAATGCTTTGCTCCTCTTCCACCCCACACTTTAGTCAAATTTGTGAATTAATCTTTATATATTAAATAGGAACAAACAATGATGGAGTCAGGATGGCAGTGAGCCCACAAGATGGCAGGCCCAGCAGATGAAGAAGCTCAGTGCCCCAAGCCTGGTGCCACCCTGGCTCACAGTACTCAGTTCCCCCTCACTGAATTCTACACTAAATGTGAGATTCTGCCTCACACTGAAATCACATCCTTAGAACAGAATTACCATCCCAAAACACGCTATTCAGGGAATTTAACATGAGATTTCATATGAATAGAAATCTCATCCTATGGCTGGAAACTCTTTATACTAATTGAATGATTGAAAAATTACATCAAATACAGAGGTCAAAACTTAAGAGTCTACAAAAAGAGAAGCTGACTTGAAACCCATCGTTGGCAGATAGAGCTGGCCTGATATCCTGCTATGAGCAACTGCAAGAGGGGAGTGTAAGTCTTTTCCCAAGAAAACCGGTGACAGGAACGCAGGATACTATGTACTATTTTTGAAAATTTCTCTGCCTATAATTACTTCAAAATTAATAGTCTTTTCAAAAGCAATACACTTGGTATTAGGAAGGATACCCCATATCCCTCAGTATTAATATTTCAACCAAATAGAAACTCTAAACTGTCACGATGCCACAGAGCACCTATTTCATTACTCCGTGCATTGTTTTATTGTAAACAATAGGAGGATGATGGAGCCCATGTTAACTGCTGTCATCATACATTCTCAGTCAGAAAACCTGATAACCTACTTCCTTCCCATCCTGTCCCCGAAGAGCAGCACCGCCTCCTGTAGTCTGCAGATACCAATGTCCATTTTGAAAATAGTCTTATCTTCATAGGGAAAAGGCCAGTGTACCAGCTTAGGGTTTGGTTGCATGAAAAAGTAGAGGAAGATTAACACTTTGGGTTTCTGAATCAGAGAGGTTAGCCTGAAGTTTTCCCAAATGGCACCCCTGCAGTTAATTTTAATAAACCTCAATTATTCATCTGAATACAAGTCTTTACAAGTCCTTGTTAATTCCCGGAAATTACTTTCATGGGTACCAACAATCTCAATCTAGATCCATCTACATGTGCAGATTCATCTAGCTCTGCAGAGGCTCCATTTGCTCTAAAACTTCCCATGGTCACACCAGGCAAAACAGTAAGAAACTAAAAACAAAGTACAGTAAGTAAGCACAACTAGACAACGATTTTGATACTTGCCCACAATTCTATGTTAACAGGATTTGGAACCGCTCTCTACCTCACAGACATCTTTCTAATCTGTGCTATTAGCTATTTAACTTTTCTATAGGAAACACGCCCTATTCCTCTCTGCACAGTTAGGGCATTGGTCATTGTAATCCAGTGTTTTCCAGAACAAGATGCTAAAAGGAGACTGGGGAAAAAGGAGTTCTGAAGTCCAGAGTCTTGGGGAATCATTAACAAAGAGTCTTTTGGAGAAAGATGCTCAGAAACTGGTGACTCAGAAAACTACTCTAGTACAGAAACTTGTTTAGCCTAGCACTCCTCAGACTTCCTAGACTCACAGCACACTTGGGTCCTGCAGAAGAGTGGTTCTGAAATACACATCACGGCTGCAGAAACGCTGCCCTTAAGTAAGGCTTCTACTCCTAGAACCAGAACCACTTCCCTCCGTCCCCTTTGCTACCAAATACAAATGAACTTTATCATTCTCTTACTCCTGGGCCTTTCAGAAGGCACCTAAAATCCAAACCAGGAAGAAAGTGCTATTGAAGACCACTCTCCTTTTGCCTATGATGTGCTTTTTCCATTTGGTAATTCCCAACAAGAGCATTCCCACTTTTAGTTTCTATGGTTCAGCACCATTATTTACCACTAATAATTTAGCAGAATTTCCTAGAGAAGAAAGGGATTTTACATACATTATGATCTCATAACACTGGTCCACAAATGAGGGAACTACAGCTCCCAAGATACACCAGGGAGTGTCTAGATATTTGATTGTAACAACAGGGGAGGGGACGGGGTAGGGGGGGAAATAGGGATGGAATGACACTAGTGTCCTAAAATGCACAGGACAGCCCCTACAACAAAGAATGGCCCACCCAAAAAGGCAACAGAGCCGAGGCTGAGACATCCTGCCCTTTTATCTGTACCTGTGCCTTCTCCCATGCACTCCACCCCAAAAAACACAAAGGGAACTATCAGTATGAAATTGCTCTGTGGGAACTAGACTGGGAGGGTTGCGACTGGGTTGGACCACCTACTGCTTCACAAGTGGCTAAAACTGGTCCTTAACTCAAACCTGGCACAGGAGACCTGACTGTGCTGTCCCCCGGCATTATCTGAATCACTTTTGGTAGCTACGGTGTCTAAAATAAAACCAAAAGCCCAGCAACCAAAGAGACCACACCCACACCGTTGCCCTTGGTCTAGAGTGGAAAGCACACTCCACAGGTAACAAAGCAGCGGGGTTTAGACCACGCCTCTTTACCTTCCTCAGATATTGCCTCAGCCAGCTGCCAGGGGGTAAACCGCACTGTGAGAGAACTCTCAACTACGGCTGCAGTTTCTCATGGAGGCTGAACTTTTGGCAGGAGGTCTGAACAGCAGTCCTTCTGGTGGTGCAGCCCGTGGCTGATGAGGTTTCTTTCAACTGCCCCGTTACACCCCTGGGAAGGACACAACCCTCATGAGGATTGATGGACATGCTTTTGACAGAACATGGTTTCATATTACACTGCAAGATTCCAGGGACTGCATAAAATGATTACTGGCTGCTACCTGCTCATGATTTTGACCTTGCAAATGTACAGGTCACATAATCTAATAAGTTACAAGGAAGAAACTGCCTCAAGAGAAAGTGATTCCCTAGGCACAAAATAGCCATGCATGTACATATGCACATGTTTTTTGCATAGAAAGTATAGACCAAAAGTTAGTGTGGGAGAATGAAGCCCAAAGCTTGGTCTGATTTCATATCTAATGGGAGTGGGATACAGACAACTGATATACACACAATAAGAATGCAATGGAAAGCCAAGTTCCAATGTCTAGAAGTGTCTTGCTGCAAACAGAAGGAAAAGGAGAGTAACATGTATTCATTCTGGATACTAATGTGGCAGGAAAATTGCACACCTGAGTAAACACCCATCTATTATAAACTCCTATATTTAAACCTCCTCACCTAGGCTGGGGGCAACCAACTTACCTTGAAATTTGTGAATAAACTTGAAATTCAACACCAAAACAGCTCATTTTTCTTCAGTACCACCTCCTAAAAAACTAGCTGCTTTTAAGAAACTCAGAAGTACGTCAGGAAGAAATGTACATCACACCTATTTGTGTTTCCGACAGCGTTTTCTGCCCAAAGTAAGCAACCCACATGCACTTACCATCCTCCATATCTTCTTCTGTGTTGTTGTGCCCATCACTCATGGCTACATTCCCGTTGATAACAGGATTTTGAGTAATTCTTGGTGGGTCATCTGTATCTCCGGCTTTAAAGGAAACAAAGAAATCCCATGGTTTTTATCTTCAAGGCTTAGATTAAACAAACAAAAACATTCAGTACTTTTTACTATTTCAAGGCACTCATAAGTTCCAGCTGTGCCATAATAAATGCACTGTAACCCAAAAGGCGCTTACTAGTACATTTACTAAATACAAACTTGGGCTGATACCAAAATATTATGTGTACTTGAACACAACACAATAATCTGCTCCCTCTGCAGTGACATTTATTTTGAAGTAGGTTTCCTACTCATTCAAACTCAATCAATCCTAGAGAAAATATCCTTGAGGATTTACTGAATATACACAAAAGAGTGTACATTACATGTTTTTACTGCAGACACATATAAATTGTCATTCTCAAAGTGTCTCTGGACAGTTACTGCATAATTGAAGTTTAAATCCATGCAAAAACCAGGACTGGTATTTTGGGGGACACAGGGAGTTGGGAAGGAGGTCCCTGGGAAGACTGGCATGAACAGAGTTCAGAAAGGACTGCAAAAGTAATAAACTGGTTTTGTATTTCTGAACGCTTGCTGAAATCTGGCTTGAAAAACATTTATAGATAATCAGAAGTGCAGATACCAAACTCTTAAGCAATGGCCCTGACTGGTGTGTGGCTCGGTCTGTTGGGCATCATCCTACAAATGCAAAGGTTGCAGGTTCGAGTCCCAGTCAGGGCCCTTAACTGGGTGATGCCCAGTTGGGGGAATGCAAGAAGCAGTGATTGCAGTTTATCTTGCACAATGATGTTTCTCTCCCTCTCTTTCCCCCTCCTTCCCCGCCCTCTAAAGATCAATACAGTCTTTTAAAAATACTTTTAAGCAATGACTGCCAATTATAAGGTATAAATTCTAACTGTAACATTCTCATCATGGTTTCATTAATTTAGGAACAATCTTCTTACACTAGCAAAAGTCCATTTTTAAGAAATATGGCAGGACAGGATTTAAATAGTCTCTATTGGCCAAAAGGGCCATACTTCACATTTTGAGATGTTTTCCTTGCTCCAGATATCAAAACTGCTCACTGCAGCCAATGCTTGCCCTCATGTTGCCTGTGCTCTCAGCTTTCCCTGGGTCATGGGGCACTTGAAGAGAAATTAAAGAGTCTCAGATACAGATGGGAGGTGTGGTTTTAAAACTATTACATAGGTGTGTTCTTGGCGTCCAGTATTTCAGAGCCTTCCCAGCATGCAGTCAGTTTCAGCACCACGGATAGCACCCCACTCTCAAAACCCCAAACTATCAGGTTCCATCTCTCGACTATTCCTGAATATAAACCGCATTTTATCCTCCTTGAGCATCTCACCCACAAACCTTAGAGATCCTTGAAAGCCAAAAAACAGGCATTACCACCTGCATTTAGAAAGATCATTTTCAATCTTAATACTCCTTTTGTTCAACATCAATATATATACTTAGCAATGAGTTAAAGAGCGATTTTTAAAATAAACAAATATTTCTTAAACTGGTCCCTCAACCACCACACCCTGATGCCGAAATTGGGGGAGGGAAATAAGGCAAGGAGAAATTCTTTTTACCACTGCTTAACTAGCTCAAAATATGAAATAAATGGTACTCAGTCCAAATGGAATATTAAGCAGCACTTTAAGTACCTGTATGAAAAATTCTCTAACTCATGTTAAGAAAACAATGAGGACCCCAAGCAATAAACACTACCTTTGTTATAAAAGAGATAAAGTATGTTGAAGAATATGTAAATTGTTATTCCCTTTTATACACAGTACTACTAAGAGGTTCTACAGAAGCAGAATACTATTAACCATATCCATACATTCACATCACGGGAACGTACTTTAAATCATGAAGTAATTTGCTTGATGGAAGCCCAGTACTTTTCATTTAGTTCCTTGGTTTAAATCCGTCCAGCCCACTGCAATTTCCTTAAAATAGGGCTTATGATACACAAACACAAAAAAGACAAATAATTCTCTATGCACCAAACAAACATTGTGGCAACTCATAACTTGCCTGATCCATGATTCTAAAGATTCTGAGATCCAGGTGAATTCAGATTACTGCTGAAAGAAAGTATCTTTAAAGGTCTGTTTTGGTGACTTGAGATACAGAGTACTTTTTCACCAGAAGTTACATTAGTAATAAAAGTCAAGATCAATTCAAGAAATCTTATGGATTGCCATCTGCAACACCTTATTGTGTGGAGTGGATAAACAAATAAATTGGACCACAGTTTTTCAGCAGTAGAATTAACTGCAAGGTGGTGAATGAAGAAAGCCTTGTATTTTACAAAATGAGAGATCCTGAAGACAGGATTTCTCTGCAGTTCACCCCAAGAGAGAAGGCAGGCAGAATTCTGCAGCTGAATAGGGTTCTCCTGAGCAAAACTCCCCATTTATACACCAAGGTACACATTTCTGCTGGGCTGACCACTTTGCTCTTTCACACCCTTCATAAGCATGGAGATGGTGATCAAGGCCAATGACTGTGAAATGGCACCACATCCCTGGTTGGACCACCAAGTACAAGAGACACCAGGACAACAACAGGCCCCATGAAGCTCCCAAACAGCTGCCAATGGGACCTTTGTGAAAAGGTGGCAATTCAAACCTATTCCTGAGGGACTGAATATCCAGTTTTAAAAAGCTCCTCATGAATGAGTTACATCAACAAGAGGATTAAATTTAATTAAGACAGTGAATCCCCAAACCATAATTAAATGATGGAAGTACCCAAAACCCACAAAAAGTCTGTACTAGGCTTCCAGAAATATCCTAAAAGATAAACTGCCTTCTTTAGCATCAAGGAAGTGCATGGTTGGTGTGTACATGTATTTGTCGCTGTATATAGTAATCCTGTTCCTGACTTGTATGGACCGCCTCGCTGGACTTTTCCCAGATGGGGCAACTCTCATTTGGCCTATGTGAACAACATTAATTTTCTGATACACCATGATCTCAAGTAAGACTGGAGACATGTTTGGCAAATGCCAGTGACAATATGGAATGCCTCAAAAAAAGAGACAAAATGTCCCTGATAGGACAAACGTCTGCAGGGTGAAAAGGGTAATTATCAATGTAAAATATACACATGACACTCAGAAATGTTACAAAAGATTGTTCCCATTGTTTGTGATTGGTAAGCCTTTTGACAACAGACCTTGTGATAAGTATCAGGAACATAATTTTAATATGTATGTAAAAAGGTACAAAATCTTTTTTTAAAGAGTGACTTTAGAAACACACAAGAGACTACACCTCAGCTCAGTGCTAATCCTCTCTATCATCCTCTTTTATTGAGGATGCCTATGCTTATGTTCTGCTTTCCTCACTGCTGACTTTCATTTGTGATGTCATAACAGAACTACTAACCCAGAGAACATGACCAACTGATATGGAAATGACGCAGCACTGAGTAAGCACCTGAATGTCACTCCTGGGTGAGTTAACAGATGAAGAACATTATTCCAATGTGTTGGCTTTGACACTGTCTGTCGCTCCACAAAGATTTCTCAAACCTCTCCCAGAAAGGCTGGGGTTGGGGAAATCAAACACCACAATAAAACTTCACAGCCTTCTACAAAGATCCTGGTACACAAAGAACCAGCCATGTCTCACATTAACTCCTCACTCAGCCCCCAGTGTCCTCCTCAAATTTCCAAAGTAGTGACACAACCCAGTGAGCAAAGCCACAACTCAGTTAAAATGTCAAAATACAGACTACCAACTTAGTCCCAGAATTGGTCAGGCTGAGCCTTTAACTGCACATCTTAATCTCAGCCCTACCAGTTCACGTTGAATTTCAGCTCAGACACCTCCTCCACGCTCTCCCCTCCCCTCGTCCTTCTGCTTGGTCTTCCTCCTTTCATCCCTCTCCCAGCCCCAAACCCATTTTAAAGAGTATTACATAAAACAGAGATTATCAAAATAGAACACTTTTCTATCTTTCTGCATTTTCATGTCTTAATTGGCAATACCAAATATATTTCAGAAACAGTTCAGAAATATCAGTACTGGCTCTGGAAATCCATCAAGCAGCATGAATACCCCAATCTGAACTCTTTAGTCACCTTCATGTCCAAGCCTCTGGTTCCCCGCCATGTCTGCATGGCTCTGCAGCAGAACTACTGGGCTGGGGGAGGGGAGGGTTCTCTCAGCCACATCAGAGTGACTGCATGGAATCTCTAGGAGCACTATACCTCAACATTCTTTTTTTAAAGCTCCCACAAAATGAGGACCAGAAACACATTTAAGTAACTTCAGTCACTTAAATACCTTCAAAAGGCAAAGTATCTGGCTATATGGGGTGGCCTTTAGGGCAGAATACTACTGTTAGGTCCTCTATATGTATATTTAACAAGAACCATTCCTTTCTAACATGTGTGTATATGGTTGTATGCGTGTATTCCTATTGTGAACCTGTACCTTGCAAAGTAGTCTGGAAACCTGTAAAGCACTAAAGCATACCCACGAAAGAAATGGTGTGCTGTTATTAAACTTGATGTAGCTTAATTGTAACATTTAGTTTATAAATGTCGTAAAGGTTCTTTGTATTTTCTACGGCAAAGTCTTTAACACTTGAAAAATAGAAGCAATGCTTGATTTATTTTTGTTAAGTATTTAGGATATGTTAAATAAATGACTGTCCAATACCAGATTTTTAAAAATGACAAAGTAGTCCAGAATCAGAAAGAGAAAGTTAAGGGTTGGGGGAAGGAGCTGGTTATTAGCTCCTCAGTTGATTTAAGTTAACAATGGGAAACCCAGTGAAGGGTACATGGGGACAAGCTGCACTAGCTTTCCAACATTCTTATAAATCTAAAGTTCAACACTTTTTAATTGGTTTAGAGAGAGCAACAATCATATGTTGTTCTGCTTATCTATGCATTGTTTGGTCTTTTTTCAAAACCTCACAGGAGGACATTTTTTTAAATTGCTTTTAGAAAGAGAAAGGGAGTGGGGGGTGGGGAAGGAGACAAACATGGATTGGTTGCCTTCTCATAGGTGCCCGAGCTAGGGATGGAACTGGCAACCTGGGTATGTGCTCTAACTGGGAATCAAACCCACAACATTCCAGTCTACAGGATAACGCTCCAACCCACTGTACCACCCTGCCCAGGACTCAGGGGTTGATTCTTATATGTGCCCAGACCAGGGATGGAATCTGTGACCAGCAACTCTGGCACCTCTAGATGCTCCAACCAACTGAACTACCCAGTCAGGGCTAATTTTATTTTTTTTTTTAAAGACAACATAGCAAACCCTAAAGCCTGACAAGAACCGTATGTACAAAATGTACAGCATGGCAAACATCTTATCAAACATTAAATTTATACGTAAAAAACATCTTTTCAAACACTAAATTTATACATAAAAAACTTCACCATGAATCATCCACAGAAGCATGTCTGAAATTCTCAGTCAATAACCAAACAGTCTCAACACAAGGACACTCAGAGTGAGCACTTTCATGGCCATACCCATGCCCCTTAGATGGGCCCCGACTTGTTCCCTCAGAATAAGCCCCAACAATGCCTAATCTCCATAGCCATAATTTATTACTTCAATGAAATTACAGAAAAACTGCCCTGGCTGATGTGGCTCAAGGACTGAGAGCAGGCCTCCAAACCAAATGGTTGCAGGTCAATTCCCTATTAGGGCACATGCCTGGGTTGTGGCTCAGGTCCCCTGCTGGAGGTGTGCAAGAGGCAACTGACTGATGTTTCTCTCCCTCTCTTTCTCCCTCCCTTGCCCTCTCTCTATAAATAAATAAAATCTCTTTAAAAACAAATTACAGGAAATAGCAATAGGTAGGTGACCTTTTGAAAGGCCTTTGACACTCAGCAAATCTCCTTTGAGACTTACACTGTGAACACCTGGCTTGTTTCCAATTTGGGAATGGTATGAAGAGAGCTGCTATAAATATTTTCACACAGTTCCTGGATTCATACTTATTTCTCCTTTTAGATTTTAAAGAATGAAATGCTCAGTAACAAGGCAAGGAGTTTAAAGATGCATCAGGGGAAATAATGACCTTCTCCCCTCTGAAGACTCTGATGTGTCACCTCGCAGGCTTTCTGAATGTTCACACATAGACACAGATGCAGAAGGTGCACTCACTTTTTTCTCAGGAGCAGAAAAATGGCACCCCACTCACACAACATGGATAGCTTACAGCTATCTTGAGTCAGTGTACATACACATATGCAAGAATTTGTACATGGATTTTATTTAGAATAGCACTGTAACACTTCATCATGATTTACTCAACCATTCCCTTACAGACAACTGTTTCTGGGTTGGGGAGATTTTTTTTGAAGGGGGGCACTTGCATGATGTACAGCAAACAACTCTGCACTATGATTTTTGCCATGCTGTACATTTTGTAAACAGGTCTTTCTCAAACAGGTCTGGTCCCCCAAGTACTTTGCCGTGCTCTTTCCAATAGTATTTGTCAACAGTGCATCCAAGAACCAAAACACTACCAAATGGGTCCCAACAGCCAAATCACAAGACCCTCATCTGCACAAAGTTCACATGCTATCCAAGAGAACTCTTCCAACTCTCACACACAGCTCCATAACTCTTACTTGAAGGCAGTCAAATACAACCAATTTCCTGACTCTCCAGCCCATAACTGTATGAGACCTAGCTCCAAGCTCAGGCAGGAGCAAAAAGGCAGGAGACCACCCACTAGACAAAACACAGAAAGTGTACTAAGAATGACTGAGAATCAGGGAGCAGACACCCGGCCAGTTATAATGGGAGGGACAGCATCTGTAAGAGACAGGGTAGCACTGGCCTGTGGGACACAGCAGGGACAGAGCAACCAAGAGGCAGATGGGCAGTCATGAGGGACATGAGGCTGGAAGCTGCCACACTCCAAAAGAAACCAGAGCCTCCTGAGAGCTGAGAAATGACTTCCTGACACTTGGAGAAAACATGCAATTCTGTGGGAAAACTTGGTGACAGTGGAGTCAACTAAGGCAACAATAGGCCTGAGATGAGATCATGGAATACAGGTTCCTTGGACAGAACCTGTAGCTAATCAGGGACTGAAGTTCTTACAAGGGTACCAACATGGTGAGGACTCTCGCAGGTCTGAGTTATTCTACTCTCAGCACAGGTCTGACAATCAGTTTTTTCTCCCTTTCGGGACTCAGTAGCAACTGAAGTATATACCACGCTTGTGGCAAGTGGGGAGAAGGTGCAAAGAAGGCAACATGGTCCCTGTTGGCCAACAAGCTCACTCTCCTAGTTGGAAACACCACACTGCCCACTGGCCCTGGGGAAACAAAATCACTTTCCATCCCTGACTAGTAAAGTGAAACCTCCAGGAAGCAGTCAAGATCTGAATGTGGCCCTTACTTCAAAAAGATCACTTCTCACCCATTATCATTCCATTACCAAGGACTTGAAGCGTCCCCCTAAATGCTGGACATGCCTAGCCTGCCTGCAATTACAGTAATAACAAAGAAGACATTTTAATCCATTGTAACACGTCTTTCCAGACAGCAACAATTTGGGAGGTAATTGCACCCGACTCATCTCTGGCTGGGCAAAGCCCACACCCTTCTCTCAGAAGTTAGTCAGTCTACGTTATCAAGCTTCTTGTGTGGGCCAAGAAGTGGGCTGGGTTCTGAGGCTCAACCGGGAACAGACAGATAAGCTCCCTGCTCTCCTGAAGCTTACTTTCTTATGGGAGGAGACAAGAGGGCACAATTGCAATGGAGGAAAAACCAGTACTGACAGAGCCACAGGGCTTGGAGGCATACTACATGGGCCATGAAGGAAGAGGCAACATCCAAGTCTAAACCACAAATGAAAAAGAGTCAGCTGGGCAAAGATCCTGGAGAATTGTATTCTAGAAAGAATGGCAAGGGAGAAGATGGGAGAGGAGGTTCAGACAAAAGGTGGGCAGGGCCAAGGATGTGGAGAGCCTTGAAGGCCATGGGAGGACTCTGAATTTCATTCTGAAATGTACCTTCTGGGCATGTGCCCCCCACCAAATGAAAAGAAAGCCATCATTGAGCGGAAGTAGAAAAATGTAAAGGGGCAATGAATGGTGATGAAAGGAGACTTGAAAGCACTGCTCAAAGAACAGCCCTCTGGTAGGTCAGAGCTAAGATGGTCCCAGTGTTTGGACTCTGGCTGCCAACTCCATACACCTATGTGGACAAGCCTATCCTAATCCTCTCAGACAGAGGTTCCCTTGCTGTTGTGCAGAAAATGTGGATGTCCCTCAGGGCTAGCCTGCCAGGTTAGCTGGGCAGCCTCCAGTAGCTCTATGAATCCCTTTGGTCATATTACTAGCATTGGCATGATGGCTTAATCAGAACCATGAGTCTAAAGTGTTCTGGTTTTATCACTTTTATGATTTTTACAGGATTTGGCTACATGCATCTCCCATTAAACTGGCTGGAAGCCCACTCACGTGGCATGCCTGTTGTACTACATCAGGACTTCTTTGGTCTTCTACTGTTGGTCTCCCACTACTGCCCAGATGCTAGGTAATTAAGCATGAAGATTCAAAGTAGAACCTCTGTATGGAAACCTGACCATTAGCTCTACACTCTAAAATATTCCCTAATTTAATTCAGTTATAGGAAAATACAGTCACAAAGAAGGCAACATATAAATGTGTGTTCCTTAAATAAAACTATTTGTTTGGGGCTTTCTGTTTGGCTTGATCATGCCAAGACAATCTGCTCCCTGGAGGATCATCCTCTAACTGCCAATCATGCTGGCTGGGCAGTGAGGGGTGTGCAATCAGGCGCAACTGCAGAGACTTTAAGTACGCTAAGTCTGTATTGCTTTCCTACACATCCAGTGTTGTTCCACAGAAAAAGAGAACTACCATTATCTGCTACGCTGTGGAGCACGAGCCACTTGTGGAAAAGGAAGTTCCAGTATACCTGGCAGAGACAGAGCTTCAGAGATGCCACAGGACCAAGGTAGAAAATGTTTGCAACACATAATAGCCTAACAATTAATAACTAGAACACTCAGGGTTACTAAAAATTAAGAAGGAACAACCTGACTACAACAAAGAAGAAATTCCTAGGAAATTTAAAAAGAATAATAAATGTGGAGACTTCCAGCAAGATGGAGGAATAGGTGGACGCACCGTACCTCCTCGCACAACCAAGATTAGAACAACAATAATTTACAACAATAATTTACAGTCAGAATAACGCCCAGATCCGGCAGAGGATTTATCTGAATGGAAGTCGGGCAGCCAAGAAGTTGAAGTAGACGCGTTCATCCGGACTGGTAGGAGAAGACGAGCCGGGCAGGCGCGGGGCTGGCTCTTGTCGGCGGCGTGAGGAGATCGGGGAAAGTTTGGCGCGAAATCGACACGACAGCCATCCGGGGCGCAAGAACGCACTGGTGATCCCTGAGTACACAAGTTGCGGCTGGCAGACCCAGAGGAGTAGCGATTGTGGACCAGGGCAGAACTCGAAGCCCGGGAGCCCAGAGATGGGTCTGAGTCCAGGAAACGGAACTATCGCCATTGTTTTCTCCCGTCCCCGCTCCCACTCCCGCCCCGACCCCACATATAACGTCACAATCTAGCGACTGGGGTGCCCAGCCCTGGTGAACACCTAAGGCTCCACCCCCCACCATAACAAGAGCAACCAGACCGAAGGGGGAAAAAAAAAAAAGGAGAGGCAGGGGAAAAATATGTTTTCAACAGAGCAGATCAGTCCCCTAGGACTCATCCTTTTGAGCAACCAAGAAATAGCCAATCTATCAGATGCGCAGTTCAAAACACTGGTGATCAGAAAGCTCACGGAATTGGTTGATTTTGGGCGCAATTTAGATGAAAGGATGCAGGTTACCATAAAAAGAGATGCAGGAAGATACGCGGAGGAGAGCCAATAGTGAAAGGAAGGAATCTGAGTCTCAAAACAATACAGTGGACCAGAAGGAAGATAGAATCACCCAAGCAGGAAAGCATGATGAAATAAGAATTCAAAAAATCGAGGAAAAGATTAAGAGCATCCAAGACACCTTTAAACGTTCCAATATCCGAATTACAGGGGTACCAGAATCGGAAGGGGAAAAGCAACAGATTGAGCACGTATTTGAACAAATAATAAAGGAGAACTTCCCCAATCTGGCAAAGGGAACAGTCTTCCAAGAAATCCAAGAAGCTCAGAGAGCCCCAAAGAAGTTGGACCCAAGGAGGAACACACCAAGGCACATCATAATTACATTAGCCAAGGTAAAAATGAAGGAGAGAATCCTAAAAGCAGCAAGAGATAAGGGGACAGTAACCTACAAAGGAGTTCCCATCAGACTGTCAGCTGATTTCTCCAAAAGGGACTTTACAGGCAAGAAGGAGCTGGAAAGAAGTATTCCAAGTCATGAAAAGCAAGGACCTACATCCAGGATTGCTCTATCCAGCAAAGCTCTCATTTAGAATGGAAGGGCAGATAAAGTGCTTCCCAGATAAGGTCAAGTTAAAGGAGTTCATCATCACCAAGCCCTTATTTTATGAAATGCTAAAGGGACTTATATAAGAAAAGAAGATAAAGAAAAGACATGTATAGTAAAAGGACAGCAAACTCACAAATATTAACAACCACACCTAAAGCAAAACCAAAAGAAACTAAGTAAACAATTAGAACAGGAACAGAACCACAGAAATGGAGGGCACATGGAGGGTTAGCAGCAGGGGCGGTGGGAGGAGGAGAGAAGGGGAAAAGGTATAGAGAATAAGTAGCATAGATGGTAGGTTGAAAATAGATAGGGGCAGGGCAAGAATAGTACGGGAAATGTAGAAGCTAAAGAACTCATAAGTATGACACATGGACGTGAACTAAAGGGGGGAAATGTGGGTGGGAGGGGGGTACGGGGGGGGGAGAGAAGGGGGGAAATGGGACAACTGTAATAGCATAATCAATAAAGTATATTTTTTAAAAAAGAAATACATATAAATACAATTAAACTGTTTATTTTTAAAAAAGCAAAAAAAAAGAATAATAAATGTGCACAACTTCCCTAATAAACATACTTTTCCATCTACCATATGAACAGTGAAAAATATCGGAAATGTCTATTGATACAAAGGGTCTTGCAAAATAGGTGGTTTCAAATGGCTAGCAGAAGTGTAAATTTACAATCAAATTATTATCCCCAAAGGCAGTATTCAGTAAAATCAAAGGTCAACTATGTTTTCACACAAGTCATGTCCAGAAATTCATTCCAACAAATATTAGCATGCATGCCCAAAGATGTAGACAAGCAAACCTCTTATGGTGAAATGACATTTTTTACAGAGAAAAATTAAAAACATAAGTGCCAATTAATATGAAGGACCACAGGTTATATGGTTCATATGACTCCATTTATATGAAGTGTCCAGAAGACACATATCTTGAGAGATCGAATTCAGATCATTGGTTGCCCAGAGCTGAGGGGTACCCAGTAGGTAGGGGATGGGGAGACTAGGGATATGATGGATAGGTGGGGCAGGAGTTTCTTTTTGGTGTGATAAGAAATCTTCTCAGGTGGATAAAAGATTTAAATATAAGTTGTGACACCATAAAAGTCCCAGAGGAGAACATAGGCAGGAAAATCACATATTCCACACAGCAATATTTTCACTGGTATGTCCCCACAGAGCAAGGGACATAAACAAAAGAATAAACAAAGGGGATCTCATCAAAATAAAAAGCTTCTGCATGGCTAAAGAAAACACCATTAAAAATGAAAAGAGAACCAACTGTATGGGGAAAAAATATTTGCCAATGATACCTCAGAGAAGGGTTTGATCTTCAAAATACATAAAGAACTCACATGACCCCACTCTAAGAAGACAAGCAACCCAATTAAAAAATGAGCAAAAGACCTGAACAGACACTTCTCCAACAAGGACATACACCAGGCCCAGAGACATATGAAAAGATGCTCAGCATCACTAGCCATCAGAGAGATGAGATACCTTTAACACCGTTGAGAATGACCATCATGAACAAATCAACAAACAAGTGATGGAGAGGTTGTGGAGAAAAGGAACCCTAGTACACTACTGGTGAGATTGCAGGCTGCTGCAACCACTGTGGAAAACAGTATGGAATTTCCTCAGAAAACTAAAAATGGATCTGCCTTTTGTCTCAGCAATTCCACTGCTAGGATTATATCCTAAGAACCCTGAAACACCAATCCAAAAGAACCTATGCACCCCAATGTTCACAGCAGCACAATTTGCAATGGCCAAGTGCTGGAAGCAACCTAGGTGCCCATCAGTAAATGAATGGATCAAAAAACTATAGTACCTTTACACAGTGCAATTCTATGCAGCAGAAAGAGAGGAGGAGGTCCTACCCTTTGTAACAGGGTGGGTGGAACAGCAAAGCAGTATGCTAAGCGATATAAGCCAGGTGGTGAAAGACAAATACCATATGATCCCACCTTTAACAGGAACCGAATCAACAAAACAAACAAACAAGCAAAATATAACAAAGACACTGAAATTGAGAACAGGCTGACAGTGACCAGAGGGGAGAGGGGAGGGAATTTCAGGGGGAAAGGGTGAAGGGTTTGTAGAACAATTATAAACGACATGTGGACAGTAACAACAGGGGATAGAAACAGAGGAAGGAGTTGGGGAGTGCTGGGGGGGGGGAGGTATGGGGGCAGGGGGAGGCAGAAAACTGTACCTGAACAACAATTTGAAAATGTTAAAAACGAAAAAAATCTTCTAAAACTTTCTGCAGTGTTGCACAACTCTGGGAATTTACTAAAAGTCATTGAACTATACACTTTAAATGAGTGAATTTCAAAGTATGTGAATTATATCTCAATAAGCTGTTTATTTTCTTAAGACTTATTTATTTTTAGAGAGGAGAGGGAGGGAGGAAAGGAGGGGGAGAAACATCAGTGTGTGGTTGCCTCTCAAGCACCCTCTACTGGGGACCTGGCATTTCCCCAGGGGACATGCAACCCAGGCATGTGCCCTGACTGGGAAAGAAACAGGTGACCCTTTGGTTCACAGGCCAGCACTCAATCCACAAAGCCAACATCAGCTAGGGCTCATTAAGTTCTATTAAAAAGAAAAAAAAAAAAAAAAAAGACCAGAAACACTTCATAGAACCAACCAGGTTGCTTCACCTATGGACAAAAGAGTTCCACAAATGAAATTTCTGAGAGCTCTGTAGAGTGTATGATGTATGTACTAAGCAACGGGGTCATGTATAAATGGTCCATTTTCTGCAGTATTTCTCTAAAACTAATATGAAACTGTTTGGTGTTTTAAAAATTCAATGGTCTACAAAGTTAACTTATGTGTATAAATTTACTCAACATTCATGTATTTTAAGTAAAAAAAATATATAATAAGGGGGTATGTCTACCACTAGAGGAATCGTTAAATAAATTACAAGGATGCCCTTAAGAGAATGAATGAAGCTGCACGTTAAAGAATAAGGGGCAATATCCATAATACACTAAGGGTACAATGTTACTCTTCTGTGAATGGAGTCTTTCCTTCTAGCTTCCATGTTGTTTGAATGTTTCAGTGAATATGTATCATCTTTACAACAAAAGTAAAAACACACACAAGCAAAGCAAATCACAGTGCAAAAGGACACAACCAAACTACTGACCAAGCGTGACACCACCTTGATAGCCCTTAGAAATTGTGCCACTGAAGGGAAAAGAGGGTGTACCAGCTGCCTATTTGGAGTCACGAGGGGGGTGGGAACCTGGGAATCGTGGAACAGAACCCAGAACAAAGGGATCACCTAAACAACTTGACCTGGAAGGTCAGTTTACTCCCTGGCCAAAGACAGCACCACCCTCTCTTAAATGCCTGGATTTTCCTTTAAAACTATTTGCAAATCAAGGCAGTGTTGGGGCTGGAGGTAGAGAGATTTTAAAGAAGCTCTTGTGCTAATTAAAACTCTTCACAGCTAGTCAAACAACCAATTTCAATGAATTCCTTTATTTGAATAAAACCACAAACATAATAATGTAGAACAGACTAAGTTGTTGTTTTTTAATACATGTTCGTGCTGGCAGACCACCACTCAGGCTTCACCCTCCTTTTGAGGACCTACCCTGGGTTTTAAAGGAATGCCCCCATTCAAAATCTTATGAAAAACTAGTTGCCAGATAAATTATTTAAAACTCCCTAGAGACAGACTAGTTTCCCAAGAGTAACAAAGAAAACCTGGCCCCCCCCTTTTTTTTTTAAAGGAGGAGGACTGTACCGTTCAGTCCACAAACCAGCAGAGACCTTAAACGTCTTTGGTACACTAGTAACGACCACTGTGAAAACTGGACATCGAGAGGTAAAGTCATTGGCACAGGAGACATACCATGTTCATGGACTGGGACACTCACAGGAAAGATGTTAGTTCTCTTCAAATACAGACATAACCTGTATGTCTGCCTGTAGTCCCAGTCAAATTCCAGCAGGAATTTTTATACCTATAGACAAGTTGATTCTACAACTTACATGGAAAAGTAAAGGAAACAGAGTAAGTCAAACAACTTTGAAAACTAAGAACACAAGTGTGGCTCAGTGGATTGAGTGTCAGCCTATGAACCAAAAGGTTGCCAGTTTGATTCCCAGTCAGGGCACCTGTCAGGGTTGCAGGAACGAGGGTTGCAGGCTGGGTCCCCAGTTGAGGTTGTGTGCAAGGCAACCTAGCCATGAATCCTTCCCACACTGATGTTTCTCTCCCTCTCCTCCTCCCTTTCCCCCTCTCTAAGAATAAATTCTTTAAAAAAAATTACTGGGTTGGCCAAAATGTCTGTCAGTTTATTCCATAAAATAAAAGACACATTTTTCATTTTCACTAATAACTTTATTGATTTGGATATTTTAATGTGTTGGCTACCTACTATTGGCTTCTAGGAAACAGAGGCCAGGGTGCTGCTAAACATCTTCCAATGCAAAAGACAGCCCCACAGCAAAGAATTATTTGGCCAAAATGTCAATACTACGAAGAAACCAAAAAAACACTTTTGACACATTCGGTCAATCACAGCACCTTCTCCATACACTGTACAAATCATTTTGTTGTACTTCTGTTGCATTTTCACCTTTCTTGAAATCATGAAGTATAATATGCCAAAAATGTTGCATATTTTCTTCCATATTCACTATTAAAATGACTGTATAAAAATCACTAATTCTGGTAAGTTTTTAATGCATGCTAATATGACAGCTGTCACAATACAATCTAACAAAATTATGTTGAATGAAGTTAAAGACTACTAAGTGCTACTAGATCCATGATATGGAAAAATGGAAAGGGCTTTTTGGCCAACACAGTACTTCTGGTACTGTGCTCTCAAATGCTCATGAAATACCTGTTATTCATCTTAACAAGACCATCTTACATAGACATTTAAGTAGAAAAAAAAATCTCTGATCCCCGCTGCCCAATCTGTAGCTCTTTGCCATCGCAGGGACCATCCAACACAGCCTGCTCCCATCCCCATGGCATTAGCTGATAGGGAAGTGGCCACCCGCAGCCATAGATGACTGGGCTGCCTACAGCTACTACCCCACCATCTTCACCCACTCTGCCAAGGACTGTTATGACTCTTACATACAGAACAAAAAAGTCACTGCTCCCTTTGTCCCAAAGAGCCTCCTGGAGTTAGAACTACAATTCTGTCCCCAGTTAGGTGAGAGCATGAGGCTGCCATGAATGTCATGTCTTAGGTATTTACACTCAGTTTTTGAAAATGTAACCGAAATAATGAAATATGTCAATATTTAGAAGATCTGTGTAACTCAGCAAATCAGTATTTCCCAAATGACCAATGAATGGTATTTAAAAAGATCCATTCAGAGTACAAGACAGACCAATGAATTTTAATGTATTAAAACATAAAAGTTAATTCACACAGTTTTAAACTGCATGTTGCTATTAATCTTAAAAAGCTACTAATGTTTGGTGTAGCGAAGGACCGCCACAAGGATCTGAAAAGGATGCTGAAGTACTCTCCCTCTTCTAACTGCATGCCTTTATTAGACTGGGCTTTCTTCAACATTATCACTATACTTACATTGCAACTGACCACACAAGCAGCTATGAGGACTCAGCTGTCTTCTTTTTTTTTATTGTTAAAGATTTTATTTTTTTTATTTTTGCAGAGAGGGGAAGGATGAGAGGGAGGAAGAGAAGCATGAGTGTGTGACTGTCTCTCACGCGCCCCCTACTGGGGACCCACCCGGCCCACAGCCCAGCCTTGTGCCCTGACTGGGAATGGAACAGGTGACCCTTTGGTTTTCAGGCTGGCACTCAATCCACTGAGCCACACCAGCCAGGGCCACTCATCTGCTATTAAGCAGACAATAGAAGGATTTTCCAAAATGGAAACATGCCATTCCTTATTCAATTCTTGAAAAACAATTATTTCCTATACAGTATGTTCTTGTTACCATGTACTTACAATCTTTGAGTGAATACCTAAGGTTGATCTCAGTTTGAATATGTAATGAGGCAAATAATAGTATAACTCACCTACCCAAAAGGTCTTTGGGATTCTCACCCACTTAGAAAGTACAACAGGATCCTGACAACAAAAAGTTTGATAGTCCAAAGACCAGACTGACTAGTGGCTTAGTGGTGGGTCACTTTAGCTAAGATGTAATCACATGCCCCTCGAGTTCCCACTTGGGAGACACTCTGCCAGCAATTGGGAGGGCAAAGCCCCACATTCCGTCACACCTGGGGTTTCTCTGCCCATAGACCCTTAGCTTTTAAAATCTACTGGCACCAGAAGTGAATGCATGCAATTCTTCCCTCGCAGACTGCATTCCTGACGAACTTCAGCTGCACCACCAGACCCTGAATCCACAGTCTGTGGGCAGCTCCCACAGCTGGACATGGTAAAAATCAAGTAAATTACGTTATCCATCTACTACTACACTGCTGCCCTGATTGGATCCTCAACTGACACGGATGCCCTCATCCTCTGTCACCCAGTTCGTTTCATTTGGTGGTACAGCACATCCATAACCACAAAAATCAAGCCTCTTAAAAAAAACTGAATAAAACCTATCTGAGACAGAATCATGAGAACCTGCACATCTTCCTGATTCAATATAGTGAGTTCCCACACATGAAATACTACTCTGTAATTTAAAAAAAAATGAAACACTGAGAACTGCCACAACTTGAATGAACCATGAAAACACTCCAGTGCTCAGTGAAAGAGGCCAGACAAACGTCACATAACGTATGACTCCATTTCTGTGAAGTGTCCAGAACAGACGAATCCCACGTGACTATACTGGTGGCTGCCTAGGGCTGGGGCAGATCAGAGTCCCCCTTAAGGGATACAAGATTTCTTTTTGGAGTAACAAAAATGTTCCAATTTTGTTCCTGTTGACAGCTACAAAACTGTGAACATAGTAAAACTCACCAAATTACACACTTTAAAAGGGTGAATTGTGACATATGTGAATTTTATCTCAACGTAAGCTGCTACTTTTAAAATACTGACATGTTTTACCAAAAAGACTTAGACAAGGGCAGATGCAAATCTAACCCTTTATACCGATTACCAAAGTGGGTGAAATTAAGGTGAACTGGCACTGAACACTGTGGCATGTTCCAGTCTGATAGAAACTAAAATATAAAGACGCAATGCATTTGATTATTTGGTACTGAGGACAAACTACTGTTCAAGGGGTAGAAAATGAGTTTGGCTCTGGTACCTGCTCTTCCCACCCAGACCTAAGCTGGGGGAGAGAAGAACTAAGGAACACCACGTGAAGAGTGAAGGACAACAGAAGGGATATGCCCAGGAAACACCAAGACAATACCTCTCTTTTCTTCGACCCAGAAGTCTTGCCTCTGGCAGTCTTACCTCAAATTCCCCTCAACTCAAATCCTAACCACCCCTCACAACCCACTGCAAGTACCACTTCACCAAGCCTTCCAGCTTTCCACAGCCTAATGTGATCTCTCTCTTCTCAACTTCCAGAGCCCTATCTCTTCACCCTTAGTGGCATTCATCACTTTCTATCTAGCATCAATAGAGCATGCACAGGACCCATCCTGCTGCCTTTCCTTAGGCAAAGACCTTCCTGCTCCAAGCATAAAAAGCCTGCTAGAAGGGCAGAGCTGAAACCCAGGTCACAGGCTGGTCTCGAGCAGCACGGCCCATAGAACCTTCTATGGCCATGCAGACTCTCTACAGCTGTGCTGTCCAATACAGAAGCCACAAATCACACGTGGTTACTAAGCCCCTGAAATACTGCTAGTGAGACTAAGGAACTATTTAATTTGAATTCATTTTCACTAACATAAACCTAATCAGCCAGGAGTGGCTAGAGGCCACAATGCTGGACAGTGCAGGTCTAGAAATCACTTCATCCTTCAGAGCCTGGGTTTCTTCACCTGTACAATTGAGGGTATAATAGGCAATTTCCACCCTAAAACAAAATCATACTACCAAGTGCCATCTGAAATCAACAGACCCAAAATGAAAACAGTGTTTTAAGAAAACAAAAAAAATCAGGACTGAACTTCATCAAAACAGAATTTAGATTTTAAATACTGGCGTAACAGAAAACATTTAGATTTGCAGTAGCTAATTCTCCCTTTCTTCATACCCCCACCCCCAATGCAATTAATAGCCAACTTTAGAATAATCCAAAGACTTTAAAAACCTGGCAGGAACCACAATTTTAACATCACAGTCCCAGAGACCTCAGACTGCTTAAGGAGGCGACAACCACCTGTCACTAGCTTGCGCTGCTGTGCCAAACATACAGAAGCTGTGCAGCTGGCTGCCATGTGTCTTGCAGCTGAACTAGTCACCCCAAGGACCATCTGCAAATCCGTTCCCCACTAGGAGTCACAGGGGTCACCTCAATTATTTGTAGCCTCTCCTTACAACCCCAAAACCAATTCAATTGAACATCTAGACTTTGCAACCCCACTGCTCAATACATTGACAATTATCATTTGGTGATGTCATTCATTCTGTGGACATCTTCACTCCTGACCAAGTTCCTTGAGGCCACAATTTGTCTCCCGTCTTCATATTGTATCCGTGAAGAAACTCACAGTCAATTGATGGCCAATAAATATCCTAAATCTACTCTGTGCACGATAATGAAAATCACCCATCTGAGGCAATGTCCAGAAAAGGTGTGCTTTCAGAGGAAGTCACAGAAATTTAGTCCCCTCTGCTCACATATGTACAGGACATGGGTCTTACATTGCACTTATGAGAGCAGGGGTGACATTCAGGAAAACTAAGAGCAAAAAGCCACCTTTATTTAAGCTTTCTTCAATCAGTGACCTAATAGGCAAAGCCTGACAGAAAGCCAAGTGAGGCTTTCTGTATATTTTAAACTGGTTTGCTACAGTTTTTGACTACAATCACTTTATAGACTAAACGTGCTTCCCAAAGTGAACTGCAAATACAGAGGCCCTATTTTAAAATTCCCTGTCAGGAAAAGAAGCCCCAAAAGAAAACATTCAAAATATACCACGAAAACAGTAACACAAAAACTTCCAGCTAGCTGCAAGTCAGTGAGACAAGGACACTAGGCCTCTGAAGTCACTTCATTCCTTTCAGCCCGTGCCCGGTTAACCAACACCAGAGCGCTGGTACCTTCAACCCACTATTCCTTCTGCCTTGTGGAAGGTGCTCTCCTGAGAAAGAAACCAGGTGCTTTGGGAGAAAAGGGGAAAACACAGCTGGTCAAAGCCAGGGAAGGAGGGGGAGCAGCCAGGTTCATGCCATCTGTGTGGGCTTGCTCATCTGTGATGCCGTTGAGGGAACAGGAGGACGTGAGTGGAGGGGGTCTATGCTCCCTTGGGTTAAGGTGCCTCGCTAGCTAACCCTGTAGGATCAGGGGTGTCAAACTCATTTTCACAAGGAGCCACATCAGCCTCAAGGTCGCCTTCAAAGGGCTGAATGTAAATTTAACACTGTACAAATGTAACTGCTCCTTAACAGTTAAGCGAGAGCTCGGCACTGCCACTGGGTAGAAACAAGGCACCAGGCTGGATAAAACAGATGGAGGGCTGGATTTGGCCCTCGGGCCTTGTGTTTGCCACCTATGCTGTAGATCCACAGAATTGGGCACTCTGAAATGCAGCCCACTTGTGCCCTGAGCCCCAGCTGACAAGACCTGGTCCTCCTCCATATACCCAGAGCCCCAGCTGGTTTGCTTTAGGGATGATTCTTTTCAGCGCAGGATCTTTGACATGTTACTGAGAATCTAAACCAGTTACTTCAGTTCTAGAAGGAGGGAGGAATCATCTACCTTTACAAACTCATACTACAATATTTTGTTCTGGACCTTCTGCCACCCTATTCCACTTGCTGAACTGTAGGGTGGCTGGTCCCAGCCGATTTTGGCAGTGAGCTTTCTATATTCAAAGCATGTGGTGAACCACACAAAAATGTTCAGACTAGGAAGCCCAACGGCAGTTTACCAGTATGGGATGGTGAGGGAAGAAACATAAGAGAAGGCAGGAGGAGAGTTGAAGTTAAAAAGCAGTGTCCCGACTGGTGGGACGCAATGGGTTGAGTATAATCCCGCAAACCAAAAATCACTGTTTTGATTTCCCATCAGGGCATATGCTTGGGTTGTGGGTCAGGTCCCAAGCTGGGGACAGGCAGGAGGCAACGGATCGATGCTTCTCTCTGTCCTTACCTCTCTCTAAAAATAAATAAAATATTTTTTTAAAAAAGCAGTGACCGTGACCTTTATGACCAATGGTGTCTACTGGTGATGATGAATCCTAAATGGCTGTGAATCCTGAATGGGAGAATTCAAATCCCATCACTGCCCCTGAGAAATGTAACTTGCTCAATGCCTTGTTTTGCTCAGGCGGCATCCATTTCAGGTTGTAGTAAGGAGCAAAGGAGTTAGTAAAGGTACAGCCCGCCCATCACACATCCTGGCAGAGTGAGGGTTAGCAGCCTCGTACTCATCCAGCCTCACTGCAGTCACTAAAATTCCAAGCCTGCTGTTTACTGGGCACCCACCTGCTCCTTCTTAGCCACCTCCTTAGATCCTGTATTAGTTTCCAATTGTTACTGAAACAAATCGGCACAAACTCAGTGGCTTAAACAGCACGCTTACTCTGTTAGAGTTCTGGAGGTCAGAAGTCTGAAAATGAGGCTCACTGGACTAAATTCGAGTGTAACAAAGCTATGCCCCTTTTGGAGGCTCAAGGGGAGAATCTGTTTCCTTGCTTTTCCCAGCTTCTAGAGGCCACTGCACTGCTTGGCTCCCCCTTCCATCTTCAAAGCCAGCAATGGCTTTCTCACACCACACCACTCTGACACTCCAACCCCCTTCTTTCCTTTGTAAGGACCCTTCTGATTACAGTGGGCCCACCTGGAAAATACTGAGCCATCTCCCCATCTAGGGGCCCTTAACTTAATCCCATCTGCAATGCCCCTTTGCCCCATAGCTGACAGTTACAGGTTCTGAGGATTAGGACACAGACACCTTTGGGGAACATGATTCAGCCAAGCACAGATTATAAACCTCTAGTCAGAGAGACCTGCAGGTCCCTATCCCTTCTGCTATTCTATACCTCCAGCTTCTGATCTCTCCAGACCATCTCTGTTTTCAAACCCAGCTGTAATTCCTTAACTCACACATCCCTTCCCCAGGGTTGGCCAGTCCCATGGCATAGCCTTCTCCCCTACCCCATCCCACAAGGAAACCAAGAAAGCAGGAGGGTGGGGCTAAAAACAAAGATATTCTGGGTGGAGTCAGCACAGGTGACCCTCTGTGGGCCTGCCCAAGTGAAGAACAACATGTTTTAGCAATCTGACTCTCCTGTAACATCCACGCATGGGCCAGTGGGGGCTGGTTGGGGGGTTGTAGAACTTGTGCAGCACAGGTCACATAGGACATTCCAGTTGGCAGACTTTAGTGTTAATTTGGGAACTGCAACCCAAAAGTAGAGATAACCCAGAACCCATTTCTTTCCATGGAAGATCATTTAACTGTAAATTTATAAGCTACAGCTGACGCTGTTCACAGACAAATTTTGGAAAATCTCTATCAACATCTCTCTCATTTTCATTGCTACCCCTGTAGCACTGGGTTCACATGATTCACATGAGTATCAGTAAAACGAAGAAGCAGTCTGCATAGACACCATCCTCTCTGAGGTGCAGGGATGCTGTCCATCCAAGCAGGAAGCAAGATTAATTGTTACTTCTAAAACTATTCAAGTGTCCTGACTGGTGTGGCTCAAGTGGGTCTGTATTGTCCTACAAGGCAAAGGGTCCCCGGTTCAATTCCCGGGCAGGGCATATGTCTGTGTCGCAGGTTTGGCACGTTGGAGAGACAGCCTATAGATGTTTCTCTCCCTCTTCCTCCCTTCCTTTCCCTCTCTCTAAAAATGAATAAGACCTTAAAAAAAAAAAGAAACTATTCATGTAAGCTGCATTCTTCAAAGCATTGTGCAGGCTTCTAATACAGGAAATTGGAATAGCATTTCTTTATATTAATGGCCTACACACACACTTCCAACAAACATGGAGTTTGTGCAATACTTTCCTTTCTTCCTATGTATGTTTGTTCTAAATATAACTGTTGGAATGGAACTTTACCTTCGTTGAATTTAATAATAACCTGGGGCTTGTATTCCATATGTCTATTTCATTTCACTTTTCAAATAATGTGCACTGTATGTGTTTCTACAAAATACAGTTGAGAAACTGCCTGTCCGCAATGGACTGAAAATTAAAGAAAACAACCTTGGTCTGCACCACAAATAATGGGAGGACCCGAGCTCTAAAGGTTTGCCCAAGAACTACTTATCTGTAAGTTTTCAGTGTTTTTACTCCTTCCTCTTAATTTTACTTTTCCAGGACATCCTGGAACACTTTCCAACATTCGATGTGACACTAATGCTACCAGAAACACCTTCTAGCCTAAGACCCAACCAGACCAGCACTGTGTTTAGGCCAGCTCTGGCCACCAACACATTCTGCATTCATAGGTTCACTGGCAACTGTCCACCACCAGGTGCGATTGCTCAACACTTAAAATGCCACTAGTCAGTTGACAAATGGGATTTTTCATTTTATTTTAAACTTAAAATCACTGCCATAGGGCTGGTGGCTACCATACTGCACAACACAACAACCCCTTAAGAGTCTTCTTACTGTACCCCACGTGTCACCTCCCCATGCCCCATATGAACACAAGTGGCTTTCTGGAGAAAGATGGTTCTCAAGCAGGAAAACCACCTCAGTTTGTTCCCACCCATACCAGCAGCAGGTAACCTGGAGTCCAGAGAAATGAGGACCCCTTCTGGATAGGGCAGACAAGATTCCACACCAACCTGGAGAAGCAGCCACAGGCCACTGCTCCCAGTCTTAACAGGAGGGACAGCTCAAAGGCTGGGGCTCACAAAAAGGCCACAGAACCCTCATTCTCCCAGCTACTTCTCACGGCGCTCTGCAAGTCAGGTGTTCCAGCCCTTATCTGTTCACCCTTAGTCCTCACCAGCTCAAGAGATAACAGAAAATGGCTGAGATTCTTGGGAAGAAGAAATCTGATAAGTATCCGTAATGGTTATAAAACAGTGATCTGGGCTATGGAATGTTTGTAATGACTTCATACAGTTAACTTGATTAAATAATTTCTCCTCCAAGTGGATATAAACTACTAACTGCAAGAACAAGCACTTCAACATTACCCACCCTACATTTTAAAAGGAGCTGTACTATGTAAACATGTTAAGGAGCATTAACATGTGTGTGTTCTAAAAACAGCAATTGCAGGGAGCATTTGAGATCCTGCTTCCCAACAATGTCACCAGTTGGGCTCAAATAAACTTTTACAAAATTTCAAAAATAAATAAATTTAAAAAACAGCATCTGCACAAGGTCAATTAAGAGCCTTGAAATATAATTTATTCCACAAAGTCACACTGATGAAATGTACTTGCAACTCTAGGTAAATGGCCTTTAGCCTTTTTACAAGGGGCCTTTTTATAAGGGGCTGTAGAGTGGCAGAGTCTGCTCAGCCACCACATTGGAGCAAGGCCACGTGGTCTCCCTTGGAAGGGGTCCCTTCAACTCTTTCTGAAGGATCCATGAGTGGGGTGGCAAAAGGGACAGCCAAGAGAAGTGAGATTACCACCCAGACACCTGTGGCTACACCCTAGGGTGTGAGCTTGCTCTGCAATACAGGCCACCCTCACAACTGCATACAGCAACTCTTTCCAAACCACAGGCCAGTTGAACAACTTATTGTGAGAGCTAGACCTTCCCCTGGTCGATATTCTGGAGGCTGGTATATAACATAGGACATTGCCCTCCCGGTTTTACGGTGTCAGGAAAACCAATTTAGTCTCTGGCATGAAATCAAAACAGAGGCAGGGCCAGTTTCGAATATTCGATGCCAGGCAGGAAAATCAGGTAGAACTGTGTGGTCACACAAGGGAACCTCCTTCTCCATACCATTTAAATTCTCAATGACCCAAAAAAGAGAAAAAGGCCACTACCTTGAGACTCAGACAATATTCACGCACATTTCAAACACTTAGTAAGATAAAGCTCCTGTCAATCAGGTAACCTGGGCTCTTTGAAAGCACACCTGGGCATCTCCGTGAATGTTAACAGCTGTGACCTCACAACAGTGGTCCCCACACCTCAACAGTTGACCAAGAACTGAACTGGCTACAACGTGGCATTGGCACAGCCTCATCAGAGCCCGGCCCAGCCAGCACCAGGCAGTGAGTGAGCCATCCATCACTGTGACCCCAGTGTGGTCTTCGACTCCCAGCTGTCCCCTTCACAGTGAAGACAATGACGCTCTCTCTCAGGGGGTGGTCTCCCAGAGGCCCCTCTTTCTTGATAGTCTCACTCAATGTGTCATCAAGTTCTAGAAGCATTCGGCTCTTGCACAGGTTAGTGTATCTCCCTCCTTGAGAAACTTTCTAATTACCCCCATTTCCAACTTCCAAGCCTGAGTCACCAACTCTCAGAAGTAAGCCTGCTTCTCAAGAGAATTTCAATACCTCTGACTTCTCATTAGCCAAAGCATGTGTTAACTCACTAGAAAAATGGCATAACTTTCTTTCTTACACATGACACTTATAATCCCGCTTCCTCCAACTTTCCCAATCTAAATGAGTTCAGAACCAGAAGTCTACAAAGCAGGTGACATTTAACATTGAATCTGTCACAATACGAGTCAAGAAATACCTTGCTACAACTCTTGGTCTCCGGTAAAATTTCTTTGCCTTGGAAATCAAACAGATAATGCCCAACCAAAAACCAGAAGAGCAACAAAAACAATTTTGAAAATACTCAAAAGAAATCTTTAGTAATGTATGAAAGTCTGCCAATGTCCTTATCTGGAAAACAAGCTTTTTCTTCTAAAAGGATCAAAAATGTCATTTGAGGCAAGTTACGTTAAAAGCAATAAAGCTGAATTGGCAGCTATTACAGCAATATTGGTTTATGGCTTCAGCACTCTTGTACATGCCGCCGACCAGCCAGCCAACTCCTGTACTTCCGTTTAGCCTTAGAATCCCTGTTTCCTGACAGTCTCTTCCACAAGTACATCTAACAAAAAAGGAACAGAAGATGTTCACCTTCAGCTCAAACAATCCAGCAGTGAGGAAGATGGGTACACTAGCGGCAACTTCACAATAGTCCCTGGGACAAAAGGCTGTCAGGGTTCTTAAGCAAAGAAAGTGGCTGAGGGCGCCAGAAGGGTTAGGGAAACGATGGCATCTGAATGGGTTTTGATCCTCTTTCCTGGGGTACCTGTCCTGTGCACTCCAGGAAGAGAAGCCATGGCCTTCTACGCCATTGTGGGGCCCAGAACCTGGAGCTGCACCCTATGCAACACAGTGTGTGCCTGCCAGGTGCCTGAAGCACAGAGGTGGAGGTCATCCTGAGGACCTGCAGGGCCTAGTCTGGGCTGTGTGACTGACCCTCTACAGAGAAGGCAGCACATCTGAGTCCTTCGAAGAAGGACAGTGACAGGGACAAGAGTCCTGTATGCAGTCTGTTTTCATAGCTGAGTGGGAATCAGGAAGGGTGGAAGCGGAGACCAGTAAGAAGGCTGCTGCAAGGTCCTGGTGGGAGTCAACAGAGACCTTGCTTTAGGGTGGCAGCTGGAAAACCAGAAGGGGCTCCATAACAGGATATAGGGATCCAGAGAGAATCAAGGCCAACTCCAGAAGTCTGGAGGCTGGGCCACCTGGCTTCCCTACTTCAACCTCATGCTCAACCTCAAATTCATCTTTAGGTGGTCTAACACTAGTGCAAGAACAAGAATCCACTACAAGGCTATCAAGTTGACCAAGCTTCAGTAACAATGTCACAACACACTAAATCCACTTATCTTCTCTACTATCCACTTAATGTTTCTAAACATATTTATACCACTGGCCTTAAATACCTACTTAGGCACATCAAGCCCAAAATTTCAAAAACAATATTGTTTAGTTTGAGGCTGGTTATGTTTCCTTCCCAATCCATACTAGGATGTAATTAAACTAGGATGTTGTTGCATACCACCAAAAATCAACTTGCCCCACCTGGTTTGGGCAGGTTTTATCCTACCTCAGGTGCAGAGGTTTGACCATCACAGCAAACGGTCAACTGCACATCTCCTGTGCTCCCAACTCTGTCCCTGGCTGTCTTGACCCTCCCAGCCTTGCAAGATAGAACTGACCTCCTTTTCGAGGATGAAGAAACTGAGTCAGCAAGAGCTTAAGCAATGTACATGAAGCCGCACAATTATATGGCAAAGCCCACATCCAAAGCCCACATCAAGCCTAGCCCTAAGCACGTACTTAGTCACCATGCTGCCCTACCATAATTTTTCAATGGCTTCTTCCCACAAAACCAATTCCAGAATAAAAAACAAAAAGTCTATGCTTTCCTCTTAAATATCTGCTGCTATACCAATCTTTTATTTGTTTACAGATAATCAAAATCAGCAGCCTGAAATGAGGGTGTCTATGGAAAGTTTCCAATCTGTTCAAAATCTGACAGGCTTACATTAAATTGTTTCTAGGTTTGGCCTAATTTCTTCTGAGTTTTTGGAGTTGAAGCTCTCTTTGTAGCTTCACAGACCTGTTTTACCAACCCATGCTAATGTGAGAATAAAATCAATATTCTCATATCGGGTTGGCCAAAAATTTTGGTTTTTTCCTCTACAATGGCGCTAGTAGTGCTTAGTTGTCTTTAACATCATTCCAAACAATTTTGTTAGATTGTATTGTGACAGCTGTCATATCAGTGTGCCTTTTAAAATACAATGCGTGAGTTTTTGTGCAGCCATTTTAATAGGACTGAAGAAAGTATGCAACATTTTCGGTGTATTTGATTTATTATTCCAAGAAAGGAAAAAACACAAATGAAGTGCAAAAAAGAGATTTGTGCAGTGCATGAAGAAGGTGCTGTGACTGATCAAACGTGTCAAAAGTGGTTTATGACGTTTCTTGTACTGTTGACACTTTGGCCAAATCTTTGTTGCATTGGGAGACGTTCAGGCCACACCCCTGGCCTCCACTATAAGCCAATAGAGGAAGATAGCTAAAATTCTCAAAATGTTCAAATCAATCTGGTGAAAATGAAAACTGTGTCTTTCATTTTATAGAAAAAACTAAGACTTTTTGCAAATCCAATATTATTTGATTTGTCTTATTATGGTGTTATTTGAAAAGGAAAATGTTTTTAGGTATAATAAAATGCACAAGTTTGGTTTTATTGGGTGCATGTGTGGAAGAGAACTCACTTTCCACTCCCAAACCTTCATTAGCAGAATTGTAACTTAAAACTCCACAAACCCACACAAGTATGAAAGCAAGAGAAACCCACCACTGGTGCCCCCACAAATAAAAAACATGGAAGGCAGCAGTCACTTCTTTTCAGCAACTGCAGATGACTGACTCATTGATTTGCTTCCAGCTTGGTGTCCCTAATAACAGTGGCCGGAGTACTGTATGAAAGTCAAACAAAATTGTCTGTCCCCATTAATATCAGAGATTATACTCTGAAACAGAGACTGCTCACAACTGTAAAAGAAACACCAGGGAACAAACATAAGGATATTTACATTTGTGCTAGCCAGTCTGTGCAACAGAAGCAAGGCCTTGGGAAAACTTCCTGTTGACAGGGCATAACACAGACCAGATTATCACCTCTCCAAAGTACTCACACCAAAGTATTCATAGGGCAGAGGCCTATGCAATTCAGTCTTTCAATAGCCTGCACTGCCTCTAAGTTAGTGAATAAATTAACTGCCAAACAAGTACATTCCTGGTCAGAGCTAATAACACCACCACCTCCATAGTTCCATATGCCACACAACTTGAAATGTGATTGGTTGCTTCAGGCCTTAAATGAAGCATATAGTACTGACCTCAACTAAATGCTGTCTTCCCCATCTTTTCCCTCTCTGCCCCTCACCCTTTGTAACTTTCCTTATTGCTCAGAAAAAGGAATTTTAAACATAACCCTGAGCACTGTTGTTCTCCAGCAGATATGCAAGGGCTGTGCAGAGTTCAGTCAAGAGCAAATGCAACCCCAATAAAGTGGAGCAGGAGGTGAACAAACTAACACTGATAACCAACCAACCAACCAGTCTCCCAGACTCCTTCAAAACCACCCCACCTAGGAAGGGGATGCTCACCAACAAAGCCTTCCCTTCTTCAAGCTGACCAGCTAGCCCCCTAAGATTCCAGCTGCTGATTCTACTGGAATCACGACAAAGAGGCTAAACAGGTGCAAGTAACTATCACAGCCTGACATATGGATCCAACCAGAACTGATAGGAACTAAATCCCACCTTGCCCGCTTTTTAATAGGGTCTTCCTATTAAAAGGGATCCTACACTACAATACAAGTTTTGGAAAAGTATGTTTGGAGTTGGTCATCTAGAAAATACAATAATAAATAATAACAATAATAAACTGCTTTTGCATACTCACAACCATAAAACTACTTTGGCCCCTGTATATAAGCCCTGCACCACATTTTAGGAGTGGGAGGGCCAAGAAAAGCAGAAATAAACTGCCTAATATACAGGCAGCTTTTTAAACCACATACCTGTATCAAAAAAAACCACAAGCCTGACAAGACAGGGTACTTCTGGATGATGATCTGGAGAGGCCCACTCAAAAGAAACAAGTTCTTATGTTTAAGGAATCAGTACTAATAATCACAACCATTGCCATCCAATTTGAGATTCTAGTAAATTTGCAGAATCGTTTTAGGGGGTGACCTTTCCAATGCAAATCCTGGTATGAAAACAAGAAAATGTAAACTTGAAAGCATACACGAACTTCAGAAAATTCTTCCATTACTCTTCAACACTCCAGTGCTACAGAAAAGTCCTTGAAACTTGTGGACAGGAACATTTCTCCCAAAGACAAAGTTCTTTACCACAAACAGACTCTACAGTGGGATGTCCATGCTCATTATTAATTCTCTCAGTAGTATTCAAAAACACTTGAAAAGAGGTGAGGCAATGTAGATGGAAAATCGATGTGCTAGCAGTGCTGAATTTATCCTGACTGGGTAATAGTTGAAAAAGAAATTGAAAAGCAACATTTTTTGTTATCTAGCATCAAAGGAATACACAAAATTCTCTCAGTAATGTACTCTCTCAGCTAGCTGGTTCAATCACACTTGCCAAAAGCTCTGCAAAGTGACGCCTTGCTGGGGCCAAGTGAAACAGATAGCCCAGTTCTTGATGTGGGCTCTGCTCTCCTGCCCCCATTACTGCCATTGTATTACTGCCATTCTAAGTGCCACTGGGAAGTGCTTTCTGCAGGCACCTCTGCCACTCGGCCTTTTGCAATTTGGCAAGGCAGTTTTTCAATCAACATCCAGTTATTGGCAGTAAATTATGCACAGGGAATATCAGTCATGGTAAGTATCCCCACCAACCAGTGCACAGCACCCGACACGTGCAGCCCACCCCACAGAGCAAATGCTTCTTTCTCCAGCTTCTTTAGTGCCTCCATTTATTTGTGCAACTCAACATCCCTTGCTAAAAGCAAAACAAGAACGTAACGTTCAATGCCAGGTTCATTTAAGTGCCCCCTTTTGACAGCTGCCAGTCTGACTCCTCGAGGTGTAAGGAAACTATCTTTCAAGACAACTTTGATTTTATATCCTCTTACGTACTTGGCGCCACAAGAAATGAAAAATACCTTCCAATGACCAAATCTGCTTGAGCTATGTAAGTCAAGACCTTACATCTCAAAGTACAGTACCTTGGAAAACTGCTGCCACAGGGGCAGAAAATTAAGTTACCTTCGGAGTCGAGTTTGATGCGGATATAGGTAGCCATGTGTGGCGGGGCTTGCGCGTAGTTTCAAACACACACCTGGCCGGATGCTGACTGCACCTTACACAGTCGGGGATCAAACTCCCCAACATTCAGTTATTTTAGAAACCGCGAGCGCCTGGCTCACAACTCTGGGCCAGTCCAAAGGCTGAGAACATCTGCATTCCTAGCAGCTGTTTCAAAATGAAGCCCGACCTGACAAGTGTTATAAGACGATCTTGGGGACTGTCGCTACGCCCGGCGGGCTCTCTGGAGGAGCGCACCGGAGGAGCAGGTGCCGGCGAGCCCAGCGTCCACGGAGATCGAGTTTCCGAGCTTACAAGACAAAAACCAGGCCAGATCCGCAGGCCCCAGAGACGCCCGACAAGCGGGACGGTCCCGGGAGCCTAGCTCCCCACCCGGCCCGCGGGGCGGCCGCCAGCAGCGAGAAAACAAACGCCTGCGCCCCTCCGCGGCCGCAGCGCCCTAATTTACAGCTCTGAGCGCTTTGTGCCGGGGAGGCGGCCCGGTGTCCGGACAATGAGCGGGGCGGGGGCCCGAGGGCCCGGCATGACGCTGCAGCCTCGCCGGGTCGGGCCAGCCGCCCAGGCCTGCTTTAAAGATGGCGAGCCCCCCGCGTGGCTCCCGCGGCTCCCCCCGGCCACAATAGAAGGTGCTCCTGGCCCCGCCACCGCAGCCCGCGGACCTCACCTTCCATCTCCATGTCCTCGGGCTCGCTAAGCTGCTGCTCGCCCGCTTTCTGCTGCTGCTGCTGCTGCTGGTGGTTCATGTCGGCCGCGGCCTGGGCCTCGCCTACGGCTGGGGGTCGGGCTTGCGGGCCCGGCGGGCGGGAGGCGGCGAGCCGGGGCGGCGGCGGCGGCGGCGGCGGCGGCGGGGCGGCCTCCTCCTCCTCCTCCCGCGCGTCGTCGGCGATGGCCCCGGGGCGGCCCGCGGCGGGCGGCGGCGGCGGCAGGGAGACGCGCACGTACTTGCTCGCGATTCGCCCAATCTCGGCGCCGAGGCGGGAGGACGGCCGGCGGGCCGGGCCGAGTGGCCTCGTCGCTGGCTGCAGCCGCCGCCGCCGCCGCCGCCGCTGCCGCGGCCGCCGCGGGGCCCGCCTCCCCCCGCCGAGGCCGGGGCTGCGGGGCTGCGGGCCGGCCGGGGGCGGAGGGCGGCCGGGCGGGGGCCGCGGAGTCAGCCCCGCCTCGGGCCGGGCGCGGCGGTCAGGAGGCCTGGCCTGGCGCGGCGGTCCTGCGGGGCCTGGAGCCGGCGGGAGCGGCGGCGGCGGCGCGGGCCGGCGACGGGCCGGGCGCGCTCGGGAGGCTGAGGCCTACGTGTCTTCGGCGGCGTCGTCGGGGCTTCGGCAGCGGACGCGGCGCCCGGCGGCTCGACTCGGCTGGTTCTCAAAATGGCGGCGGCCTGAAATGTCACATCCGCATGGGGGGCCGAGAGCGAGCTAGCGAGTGAAGAGAGCGGACGGGCGGGCGGACGCCGGCAGAAGGGCGGGGCGGGGGCGGGAGCGGGAGGCGGAGCCCTGAGTGGCCCGCCCGCCACCAACACTGCCTCCTAAGTCTGAGGTCCGCAAGCACCGCAGCCCCCGCTTTCGGTACCTGTCCCTGAGCCCCGAAGTCCGTTTGGGCCCGGGAAGCTCGGTATGGGTAACCCAGCGCCCCCAAACCTAGGAGGGTGGGTGCGCCAGATTCTGTCTCATACGGAAGTTGATCACCTAAGAAGACCCAGAGTGGCGGTCAGAGGTGGGGGCCGAAAACCTGCCCCCAGCCGGGGGACCTTGGGCAAGTAGCTGTTACTGCCCTAAACTGCTTAGAAAAAAGCCCTGAGCAGAGTGAGAAGTCAAGGCCCTAGTAGCATTTACTGTTATTTAGCACCCCTAAACCGATCTGTGATTTATTCACCCAATACCTAACTTGAGAGAACTAATTTTCTCACTATAGTTCAAACCAGTCAGGTTTGATCCCTCAAAACCAGTCCAAATAGCCTTCCATTTGGCATTAGCTTTTCAACACAGTCTAACTATGATTCCCCTAGAATCACCCTTATTCCTGAAGATATTCAGCGAGTATCTTCCGTGCTGTCTCCTCTGATCCGTGAGAAACTGGTGATTAGAGTCTCAACTTTTCCAAGGTAACCAAGGCAGTGTGGCTAAATAAAAGAATTTAGGAAAAGGATATACATTTCTACATATTTGTATGTTTAAGTGACTGTCTCAAGTTAAGATGTAATTTTACACTAAAGGGCCAGGAAATTGTCGTTACTGTCCCACTTGCCAACTTTCTCTCCTTTTTCCCCATTTTTTCTCCAGTTTATTTACTGTCCATATCCCCACCCACAAAAGATGTTTGGGATACCGGGGTATCCCAAATGTCTGGGACCCAGTAAGTGCTCCGTGAATATTTGTGGAATGTGACTGGATCCTCCCCAAGCACTTCATACACTTGAAGTTACTCACTAGTGAAATTTCCTCCTGAAGGAAAGAAGTCAGCAAATGAAAGGAAGCAGTTACTTCACTGGGGTTCAGTCCTAGCCCCTGGTCACTCCCAGATTCTGAAGAGGTTTTGTTATTCACACAAATTCTCACAAATGTTAATAAACACTCCTCAGATGCTAGGGAATCCTTCTCTCCAGCCCTCTAGAGACTTGGGGGAGGGCAGAAAGGACTCTGACAGAGGAACAGCCGGCAGGGAGAAAAATACATGCCTATTGAGTTCTACAATGGCCCAAATGATCTTCATCGCTGGGTTCAAAATCAAGCAGGAAATTGTGAGGAGTAAAAAAGATACCTTGCATGATGGATAATTACATGTTGTATACCCATACAAGGAAATACTATTTGGCAATAAAAAAGAATGAGGCACTTAGAGGCTACAACTGGATGAACCTTGAAACCGATGTGCTGAGTGAAAAAAGGCAGAAGCAAAAAATACCATGTAGTCTTCAATTCCAATTATACAAAATGTCCAGAGCAGGTAAATCAACCTTTAGAGACAGAAAATCGATCGAGGACTCGGGAGCTAAGGATTTCATATAGGATTGCTTTTGGGGGTAAGGAAAATTTCCTGAAATTTGATTCTGGTAATGGTTGCACAATTTTGTGGCTATACTAAAAATTATTGAACGGTACACTTTAAATGGGTGAATTGTATGGTATGTGAATCATATCACAATGAAACTTTCAAAGGTTATCTTGTGAAGGAAAAGGATGAGTAAGGAAGAATAAGATGGAGGTTGTTTATAGTCTAGACAAGAGATGGAGGTAGATTGAACTGGAGTAGTGTTGGTCGAGTAAAGAGGACAGGTTTAGGTATGTTGGCAGATCGAATTGGCTGGACTTATACAGCTACACTGGAGTTTGATGGAAGAGACAAAGAAGAATAAAGAATTGTGTCCTGACCAATGTGGCTCAATTGGTTGGGCGGTGTTCTGCAAAGTGAAAGGTTGCAAGTTCAGTTCCTGGTCAGGGCAAATGCCTGGGTTGTAGGTTGGGTCCCTGGTCAGGGTGCATAAGAGAGGTCACTGACCGATGTTTCTCTCTGTTTTCCCCCCCTTTTCTCTCTAAAATAAAATCTTTAAAAATATATCAAGCATTGCTCTCAGATTTTTGTCTTGAGCATGGAGTTCATTTCCAGGCCACCGCAACTACTAGAAAAGCAATACAAGAGCCCTTTGAGACCTACCGAGAAGGCCCAGACTCAATTATTCCAGAGGTCTGTGCTAGCCTGTTTTCTTCTTCCTCTGGTAGAATTATGTCTGTATTAGCCATAAAACCCATTTGCAGTCAGAAGGGGTGTGTATTGAAGAACTCCACAGAAGATTCAAATCAGCTGAGTAATGCTAGCTTCCTGGGAGGCTTAATGCCAAGATGCCTCAAAGGACCTGGAGAGTTCCAAATGGAGAGAAGACCAAGGGCACCATTTCTGAGCATTGCCAATTTTTTTTTTTATAATTTCATGCCCACTACCCTGGTTCAGACACCAGGGACGTAAGGACAAGAAGAAAAACCAGGAAGACAGGAACAGTTGGAGTAGCTGACTTGTCATTAGGTAGAGTCAGTCACATGTAGGGAGGGGCTACCCTATCATTACTCTCAGAGCAAAACATATTTTGCTGCTCCCAGGGCCCATGCCATGACTTGGCATAAACAGAGGGTTGATTTTTCTTCCTGAGAACCAAAATATTTATCTACCTGGAAGCTATGTTGGTCAGAGTCTGAAATAATTGAAGTGTCAGAGAAGAAATGGGAGTTAGCAGGCATGTTTTTTTTCCAGTATATATAAGTTTTTAGATAATCTGTGCCTGGAAAGATGACCTAAACCCCAACCGCATGGTTAGTCAAAGGATTTGGGTTTAGAGGAGATGAGGCATTTGCCCAGGCTATGCAGCTGGAAGCAGTTTGGGATGGTAAGGAGCTACGGGATTCAGAACGAGATGATCTCCAGGTGGGGGTTCTGCAAACTTGGGAAGCTGGTTTAACCTCTTAACAAACTGAACTTCCCTATCAGGGAAATGGGAAGGAACGTTTCTGCCTAAAGTGACTATTGTGGAAATCATATGAAATACTAAAATTTTATTGATACTCACAATCCAGAGGTTATAAAATCATTATTGTAAGAGCAAGGGCAAAATGAGATGAGACTCCAGCCCCCAGTTCCTGACCCACCACCTTTTCACGCAGAACTGTTTACAGGTGGAATAGCTATGTACCAGGGACTGGGCTAACCGTTGTTAGATGAATGGCAAAAATGAGCACAGGGTGGCTAATTCAAGTCATTTGACCAACATTCTTCTCCACTGTGAGATGAGGAAATGTTAATGCAAACTTTTTGCTACAATGACTGCTCATGGTTGGCCAGATGTGTGTGCAGATGCTAGGTTCTTATTAAAAAAAAAAAAAAAAAGCCCTGGCTGGTATGGCTCAGTGGATAGAGTGCTGGCCTATGACCCAAAGGGTCACGGGTATGATTCCTAGTAAAGCACATGCCTGGGTTGCAGGCCAGGCCCCCAGTAGGGGCCGTGCGAGAGGCAACCACATATTGATATTTCTCTCCCTCTCTTTCTCCTTCCCTTTTCCTCTCTCTAAAATATATATAAATTGTTTTTTAAAAGCTTAAAAACTTCTGATCTGGCCTGGTAGCTCAGCTGGTTAGAGCATTGTCCTGATACATCAAGGTTGTGGGTTCGATGCACATACAAGAATCACCAATGAATGCATATGTAAGTGGAATAACAAATCAATGTTTTTCTCTATCTCTGTCCCTCCTTTCCTCTCTAGAAAATCAATTTTAAAAATCTCACAAAAGTTGCTTTGGTAGTGTAACTGGGTTGACTCAAATCTTAAATACAAAAATGCAGTAATGAGAGATGTTGAGAACATTGAGAACATGAATAGCCAATGGCGCCTTCTTTTCCTCTTTTTTTTTTTTTGGTTTCTAGGAAAATTAGTTAAGCTATTACCCATTTCTCTTGGTTAGATATTCTTGAAAGGGTATAAGTATATGGAACAGTGGGACCTTTTTAATTACTGCATTTTGCTGTGTATAATGTGTACTTTTTTGCCTAAATTTTTTAAGGAAAAAATAAGGATGGGTATTATACATGGGTAGTACTAATTCCATATCTACGTAAATGTTTTTGATTCTTTTACTTATGCTTATGCATTAAAAGTGGAACTCTAAGCCCTGCCTGGCATAGCTCAGTGGATTGAGTGCCGGCTGGGAACTAAAGTGTCCCAGGTTCGATTCCCAGTCAGGGTACATTCCTGGGTTGCAGGCCATAACCCCCAGCAACCGCACATTGATCTCTCTCTCTCTCTCTCTCTCTCTCTCTCTCTCCCCCTTCCCTCTCTAAAAATAAATAAAATCTTTAAAAAAAAAAAGTGGAACTCTAGAAAGCAATAAAGATATCCACATGCAAAATAGTACCATGTAATATGATAATCAGTTTTGTTTCTAAATATAAATAAATAAATGAATTAAAAATTTAAAACAAAAGATTTTTTTCCTGAATGTTTGGGCCAAACACGTGGGTGTGTATTTATATATGGGAGCACATTATGCATGGCAAAATATGGTAATGTGATTTTTTTAATTGAATTGCCCAGTTTGAGCTGATGGTGAGACAGGGACTTTTTAAAGCACTTCACACATTAAGTCATTTAATTCTCACACAACAACCCTAGGAGGCAGGTGCTATTATCCACCTTTTATGGGTAAGGTCACTGAGGCACAGTCTCCAGGTTAAATAACTAGCTCAAGATCACACAGGTAGTAAAAGAGGAAGCTCAAAGTTGAACCCATGCACTCTATATATCACAACAGAATATTAATGAGACTTTATATTTGCTTTATACCCCAAATGTGAAATGCCCTCCCCTACTAAAAGCATGAATCAGGAATCCCATACTTTCACACCTTTCTTTACACTATTTTCCTATCCACATTAGCTGGAACACAGATATAGGCCATCTTTCAGCAGCATTGCTCTGGAATCATGCAAAATCTTCTTTAGGAACTACCCTTTGCTTAAAAGGCATCCACTCAGTGTTTTTAATTGACCAGTATTAGCCTAGAAATTTGCCACATCACATACATTCTTGACAGAATTTTATCAGCAGGAATTGTAACCAAATAAGTAACTACTCATAAAGCCAGGTAACATGCTTTGTGGGGGTATTTTACTTAATCTTCACAGTCAGTAAGAGCAGTAATAATTGCTAATGCTTATCGAGTGCTTCCTTATGCCAGGCACATTTTAAAGGCTTTGTATTAACTCATTTATTTCCTCTCAACAACCCTGTGAAATAAACTGTCATGAACCTTCTTTATAGGTGATGAAACTAAGGCACAGAGAAAGAAGGTGCTCAGGGTCTCAGAGGTAAAAACTGCAAGGGGCTTTTAAAATAAGTAATAAATAAATACAGAAAATATTTATTTATTTTAAAGAAATAATCTTTAAATAAAAATCTTTAACTCTTTAAATCTTTAAATAATAAAAATCTTTAAATCTTTAAATAATCTTTAAAGAAAAGTTCTGACACATGCTACAGCACAAATAAACCTATAAAACATTCTAAATTAAAGAAGCCAAAGGGCCAGACACAAGAGGCTTCATATTGTATATGATTCCATTTATATAAAATATCCCGAGTGGACAAACCCTCAGAGACAGAAAACAGATTAGTGGTTGCCAGGGGCTGCGTATGGGTATAGAGGGGGGTGGTTGCTTAATGGATATGGGGTTTCCTTTTGTGGATAATGAAAATGTTCTGGAATTAGGTAGTGATGATGATTGCATAACATGGTAAATGTATGTAATGTCGTTGATGCTATATTTTGTTATAGGTATTTTACTCCAAAAAATAGCAAGATAGCCCTGGCTGGTGCGGCTCAGTGGAATAAGTAAGTGCTGGCCTGTGAACTGAAAGGTTACCAGTTCGATTCCCAGTCAGGGCACATGCCTGGGTTATGGGTCAGGACCCCAGTTGTTAGCATGTGAGAGGCAACCAATAGATGTTTCTCTCACACACTGATGTTTCTCTCCCTCTCGTGCTCCCTCCCTTCCCCTCTCTCTAAAAGTAAATAAATACAATCTTTTTCTTTAAAGTCAAGGTAAAGATTTGAAGCAGGGTATCCTCTCATTCCCTAGCGTATGCATCTACACACTCTGCCATGCTTTACATTCTAGTAGAAAGTATTATTTTCATTTTACAGAAAAGGAAAATGAGGCAAGCTAGAAAATGGTGGAAATGGGATTCAAGCTTAGTTCTGCCCATAGCAGAAGTCATGGCACCCCCTCCTGTTTGTCTTATTCAATGACTCAACTTTTAACAACCCTAAAAATAAACTGCTATTCTGGAAAACTGAACTACTTTCAAAGAGATTTGAAAATGAGGGTTGAGAATATCTATATATATGGGGGGGAGGGGGTTGGATCACATGATCTGTGAATAACAATTGTCAAGTCTCCCCCAGGGAAAAAAAGAAAAAGAAAAGAAAAAATATCTATGGGTTAAAAGTAAAATTCATTGAACATTTCTGAAACTCTCACACATTCATTAATTCATTCAACAAGTATTGGCAGAATGCCTTTCCTGGCTCAATGTTCAAAATCTAGATCAGAAGTCACTCTACCAGGAGAAAGGAAACTTTGAGGGATTAAGATGGGTCCCCTGTTCCGTGAGACTGCAGCTCATGCTTCCAGCTGAACATGCCTTTCTCAGAAACCCCTCCCCATCTCATAGGACACCCAGGTGTGGCACACGGCTATGCTACTGGTCTCTGCCTGTCAGTCAAGAAGCAGGTCCTTCCTTCCATAGCTCTTGCTTAAGAAATATTTTTTATCTAATCAATGAACACATACATTGGCAACAGTTCAGTGTCTGCTGCAAGCAGCAAATGGATTTATCTGCCGGGGGGAACTCTGGAAATTTAAATTAATTAAAATAATGGCATTTGATACCAGGGTTGATAGGGAAACAGTATCAGTCTCAAGTTCTAAGGGCCACAGACAAGCTTGGGAACACATGATCCCTCGTGTTAAAGAAAATCACACATACACAATGGCCATTTATTTAGCACTTACTATGTGCCAGGCACCCTGTTCTGCTTTACCTGGCTTTTTTTCTTCAGTAGCCTAGAATCTCCAAAGACTTAATACAGAAAGATAATGTAAAATGTTAATAACTAGCGTTTCTTTAGAAAGTAATTTTTGTTCACAAATAATCTCTGCTCCTCCTGACCATGTCTAACAAAGGAAATTCTTGTCTATAATGCAAGTTATCCCCATTTTGACAGAGCATATTGAATTTCATTTAAAAACAACATCAACAATGTTTGTAAATGGCACAGAGCAACTTGTGTTAGGATTTCATGTTAGATTTTTTTTCTCACAATAAGAAAAATCGAGGCCTTCAAAAAGTCACCTTGTTAGCTAATTTCTACTTTTCCTACTTTTTTACGTATGTATTTAGGCATTAATTCCACTATTGACCTGAAGTAGCTTACAAAGAAAGCATCAAAAATGACAGTAGTAAAATAGAACTAAGAAGACAGAACTAAATATTTAGATATATCTAAGAGTAGAAATCCAATGAGACAGGAAGAATTAATATGCAATTCATAAATCTATATTGTTATGACCCTGCTTCAAATTTTGTGTTTAATCTACTGGGCCAAGTTTATATAGAATTAAACATTTTTGGAACACCTATTAAGTTGGTCATCACCCTAAACGTATGAATCTGTTATGTTGGAACATCCCTGTTGTCACTTCTCAACTCTCTGATTTGGTTTGTCAATTCAACAACATGTATCTTTAAAAGTCTATTATATTCAAGGCAGTGAGGGGGGCAGTGGGCTGGGCTTTTTCTATGTCACCACAAATTCTGATGTCACCTGGCCTGTTTCATTTTACTTGTATACAACATCTCTACTATTAACATTATCCCCATTTCATACAGCAGCAGCTCACTCATCCACAGGCTCACACGAGTTCAAACATGATCTGAGACAGTATGGCTCCCAAGCCACACCTTTAGTCACACTACTATGCACAAGAAACTGTTAACAACTGTTTCCTCAGAGGAATGAAACAAGAACGGGGGTTTCATGTCTACTATCTACACTTTTCTACAGGGATCATCAGCAAACTATGTGTACTATTTTTTAACATAAAGTTTTACTGGAACATGGCATATGTTTGTTTATGCATTGTCTATGGCTGTTTCCACCCCAAAGGCAGGATTGCATGTCTACAGAGAACAGAGACTGTATGGCCCACAATACCTGGACCTTTATGGGAAGTTTGTTGACCTCTGCTGTCCTGGATTAAAGCCAAATTACAGGGAACCTCAGAGATGAATGAGAAGGCCTAGACCCCAGGAGGACAGCAGTCACTCAGGGGTTCAGAGTGGGTTGGTGGTCAAGAACTCAGATGGCTCTTACCTGAGACCACAATCCTATGACCAATTTCCTTGGTTGCATTGTTGGGTACAGTGGGCTCCTCAGGTTCTGTCAGAGTGACACCGTTGGATACTTCCTTTGTCCCTTTTTACCCCAGAGTCACTTTACTGGTTCCCAGCACCCCACCCCCACCAGTGGACAAAGCTCCGCCCATGGCCTCTAAAATATCTGATAGTTACAACAGCTCACATGTGGTGGGCACTTAATAAGTGCCAGGCCCTGTTCTGAATGCTTTCCATGAACTAACTCATTTAAGTGTTACAACCACCCAATGAGCAAAGCCTTTCTCACAGTGGTATAATTTGTGCATTGTACAAAAAGTAGAGCAGCATATCAGTGTTTGCCAGGGGTTGGGAGAAGGCTCTAACTGCAGGGGGACCAGCAGGGGAACTTCGATGTGTCTGGTTTGATAGTGGGGAAGGGGGATACATGACCTTATTCATTTGTAAAGTCCATATAATTTTATATCACATGTGGAGCTTTAACATCGATCATCTTTTTAAAAAAGTTAAAAGGGATACTGGAGGAATCCCAGGATGGAATGCAGACTGTGACAAATGAGTATGATTGTACCCTAAGTATAGGTCATAACTTCATCAAAGGGAGTGGGAGGGAAAAAAGGATCTTATTTAAGTGACTTTGGAAGATGGTATTTTTAATGGGAACTGTAAAGCTAAAATCAAAGAATTGTACATTTAAACGAAGTGGGAGGGAGGCGTGTGGACTGGCCCTAGTCAGTTAGGCTAAGTTGGTTGGAATGTCATCCCATAATTGAAAAGTCATGGGTTCGATCCACATCCTCAGTGTGGTGTGTATGGGAGGCAACCATTGATGTTTCTCTCTTTCTCCCTTCCTCTCTCTCTAAAAGCAATTTGAAAAATGTCCTAGGTGAGGAAGGAAGGACGGACGGACAGACAGACAGACTGGCTGTAATTCAGCCTAAGAACCCCTGCCAACAAAAAGGCTGCATCTGCTTACCCTGTCAAGTGATGAGACAGGTGTCTGTAAAGATATACACCTCTTTCTAATTCAAAAAAAAGGGTCTGTATAGGCTAAAGCTGGCCCTGCCTATGCTCAGGGAGCTATTGTTATCCCATTTTACAGATGAAAAAGCCAAGGCAGCAGGAGGTTAACTGGCCCAAAAACAGGTCCAGAAAGCACCGAGATTTCTCCTCTGAAAACAGCTCAAATGATGGCCATCAAATGATGACTGGATAAATAAAAATGGTATAGCCTACAATGCAATATTATTCAGCCATAATATTGTATGATTCAATTTTATGAAATGCCACAATGGGTAAATCCATAGAGACAGAAAGTATATAAATGGTTGCCAGCGGCTGGGAGAAGGGGAGTGACTGCTAATGGGCCTGAGATTTAGAAGGAGGAATAAAAGGTTAGAGATTGCCTTGGTTGGTATGGCTCAGTTGACTGAGTGCTGGCTTGTAAACTAAAGGCTTGCTGGTTCAATTCCCAGTCAGGGCACATGCCTGGGTTGCAGACCAGGTCCCCAGTGGGGACATGCAAGAGGCAACCACACATTGCTGTTTTTTTCCCTTTCTTTCTCCCTCCCTTCCCCGCTCTCTAAAAATAAGTAAATAAAATCTTTTTTAAAAATTGTTGGAAACTGACTGTGGTGATAGTTGGACCACTCTCTGAATGCATTATAGACCAGTAAATTAATTATACACTTAAAATAAGTAAATTGTGTAGTATGTAAATTATCATTTTTAAATTTATTTTTATGTATTAATTTTAGAGACAGAAAGATCAAAAGAGGAAGGGTGAGCAAGAAACATCAATTTGTCACTCCACTTATTTATATGTTCACTGGTTGATTCTTGTACGTGCTCTGACCTGCAACCTTGGCATTTGGGACAACACTCTAACCTACTGAGCTATTTGGCTAGGGCCTGTAAATATCTTGATAAAGCTGTTATTAAAAAGAAAGAAAGCCCTGGCTGGTGTGGCTCAGTGGACTGAGTGCTGGCCTGAGAACCAAACGGTCCCCGGTTTGATTCCCAGTCCGGGAACACGCCTGGGTTGCAACCAGGGTCCCCAGTGTGGGGTGTGTGAGAGGCAACCACATATTGATGTTTCTCTCCCTCTTTCTCCCTCCCTTCCCCTCTCCAAAAATACATAAACTTAAAAAACCTTTAAGTTTAAAAAAAATACAAGAAAAAAGTATTTCAAACCTGGCAGCCTGTACACTGCTTCACCCAGGCAGTCCTGTCAATCTGTCAATATTTCAAAATCCATCCAAGGAATTTTTAAATTAATCCTCTGCCATTGAATTAATACAAAAAAACTTTTTTTGTGGGGGGCAGGGGGGTGGTGGTCCTTGTATTATATTAAATCCACTTTTCACCCCAGCTGGGCAAGTTAGGTTCTAGGCTCCCATATTTTCTGGGAAGATTGTGTTCCTGAAGACTTGTCAATATACAGACTAACCTTGACAATGGAGGGTGTAGATTTCAGTTTTCCAGCTCCATGGGGCTGCCCTAGTGGTGAGAGTATAGACACAGCCTTCTGTGAGCCTCTTGATCCTACCCAACCTAAGGTTACAGGATTCTTAAATTAATGTTCAGGGTAAGAAATTTGCATGATTTCCTTCAAGGCAAAAAGTGAGACTCCACACATATTTTTGTTGCATTGATTCAACTTACACTGAAATGACAACCCATTATGATTATCTTTCTTTTATGGAAGGTTTGGCAACATGTCAAAGTCATACAGCAAATAAGTGATAGAACCAGGATTCTAAGTCTATCCAGGTCTGAACCTAGGGCTTCACCTCCCACTAGTTCTCTTCTCATTTCAAAGTCTCATCCTCTCTGAGTTTTAAGTGGAAAGCATTGATGGGCTCCAGCTGGGCAAGTGTTGAGACAGCTACTCTCTAAGGGACATGGTATTCCTTTGTTCAAGTATTTGGTTGGTCTACAGGCACACACACACACACACACACACACACACAACTATTAGGTCTAGGATAGAATTATTAAAACCTTAGATTTGTTAAAAACTTAGAGTTTAAGCTGATGGTTGCCAGATGGGAGGGATGTTGGGGAATAGGAAAAGGGGTTTAGAAGCACAAATTGGCAGTTACAGAATAGTCACAGACATGTGAAGTACAGCATAGGGAATATTGTCAGTAATATTGTAATAGCTAGTAATATCATAACTCTGTATGATATCAGGTGGTTCCTAAACTTATAGGGGGGATCACTTTGTAAGTTATAGAAATGTCTAATTATTACTATGCTACATGCCTGAAACAAATGCAATATTGAATATCAACTATAATTGAAAACTTTTTTAAGTTTAAAAATAAAGTATTAGGATCTTTTAAGTTTTGAAAACCTAGAACAGTTTGGATTTGAACAACTTTTGGCCTCCATGGAATCATTTGCTCTCTTTTGTTTTTCTTTTGTGCATCTGTGTGTATAGAAGAGGACCCAGCCAGGCCACATGAGCTCTGTGCCCTCACCTCTCAGAACCTGCCTCTGCATGTATTGAAAGTAGAAAATCGTGCCTTCCTGTCCACCTCACTGAGCCACAGTCAAGTTCAAATGGGATAAAGTAGGGATTGACAAACTACAGCCCCCGCACCCTGTCTGTTCTGTTTCCTGTTTTGTGTAGCCTGGGAGCTAAGATTAGTTTTCACATTGTTTTCAATGGTTAAAAAAAGATCAGAGAAGTGTAATATTTCATGATGTGAAAATTATGTAAATTTCATATTTCAGTATCCGTTAAGATTTTATTGTAACATGGCCATACCCATTCATTTACCTATTGTCTATGGCTGTTAAAGTGGCAGAGGGGAGTCGAGGACACAGACTGTGCCACCTGCAGCAAAGTCCCAACCACTTCCTAGTTGGACCTTCATATAAAAAAGGCTGCTGGACTGGTGCAACCACTGTGGAAAACAGTATGGAATTTCCTCAGAAAACTAAAAATGGATCTGCCTTTTGTCTCAGCAATTCCACTGCTAGGATTATATCCTAAGAACCCTGAAACACCAATCCAAAAGAACCTATGCACCCCAATGTTCACAGCAGCACAATTTGCAATGGCCAAGTGCTGGAAGCAACCTAGGTGCCCATCAATAAATGAATGGGTCAAAAAACTATAGTACCTTTACACAGTGCAATTCTATGCAGCAGAAAGAAAGGAGGAGGTCCTACCCTTTGTAACAGGGTGGGTGGAACTGCAAAGCAGTATGCTAAGCGATATAAGCCAGGTGGTGAAAGACAAATACCATATGATCCCACCTTTAACAGGAACTGAATCAACAAAACAAACAAACAAGCAAAATATAACAAAGACACTGAAATTGAGAACAGGCTGACAGTGACCAGAGGGGAGAGGGGAGGGAATTTCAGGGGGAGAGGGTGAAGGGTTTGCAGGAACAAATATAAAGGACACATGGACAATAATAACAAGGGGGGCAGTGGAAATGGGAGGGAGGTGGGGAGGGCTGGAGGGTGGGCTGGGATGGGTGGAAAAGGCAGAAAACTGTACTTGAACAACAATTAAAATTTTAAAAAATGAAAAAAAAATGATGCTGGCTCCCAGATAGGATGCTCTTGGTAAATTTTCACATGCCATATAAACATCAGCTATTATTTATTCTTCCTCTTTATCAATGTTCCTAGTATACACACCAAACTTTCTTTAACCTTCTATTTTTGAACTATCAGATTCATTTTTAAAAAGATTTCATTTATTTTTAGAAAGTGGGAAGGGAGAAAGTGAGAGGAACATCAATTGGTTGCCTCTTGTAAACACCCAATGGGGACTGAACCTGAAAATCAGGCATGTGCCCTGACCAGGAATTGGACCAGCAACATTTTGCTTTGCTGGACAACACCCAACCAACTAAGCCACACCAGTCAGGGCAAACTATTAGATTCACTTGTAAGCATGTATTTTCTTCTATTTTTCAAAATGTTCACTCTGTAAATGAAAAAAAAGAGAAAAAATACTCATGACAAAGGACAGAGATTCTTGATGTGAAAAGAGGATTTTTAGATAGAGACAAACTAAGCTTATAATCATTAACAAACAGTGAACAAACAAAAGATGTTCAGCCTAGTTAGTAACAAAGAAACCCAAGTTAAATACAAGATGCTTTTCACCCCGCAGGTTGTCCAAAGTTAAAAATTAAAAAGGAATATACCCAGTGATAGAGAAGATAAAGGCAAATATGCATACATTGCACATGGTAGGATGTTTCCCTGAATAGTAAGGAATTTTAACTGTTTCATCTTTTTTAATTTAAAATATATTCAAATATAAGCCCTGGCCAGATACATCAGTTGCCTACAGTCTCATGCTGATAGGCCAAGGTTGCAGGTTTGATCCCCGGTCGGGGCACATACGTGAAACAATCAATGAATTCATAAATAAGTGGAACAACAATAAAAAAATGTTTTAAAGATCCTTTTAAAATAAATAAATAGCCTTGACTGGGAGTGGTGTGGCTCAGTCAAATGGGTGGCATCGCACAAAGAAAAAGGGTGACAGTTTGATTCCCCATCAGGGCATGTGCCTGGGTTGCCTCTTGCATGCAAGGCACATGCAAGAGACAATAAATCAATGTTTCTCTCCCTCTCTCCTTCCCTTCCCCTCTCTCTAAAAATAAACAGAATCTTTAAAAAAAGTGAAATAAGCCATGGCTGGTGTGGCTCAGTGGACTGAGTGCCAGCCTGCAAATGGAAAAGTCACTGGTTCAATTCCCAGTCAGGGCACATGGCCAGGGTTGTAGGCCAGGTCCCCAGTTGGCAGCATGTATGAGAGGCAACCATGTATCCCTCACACACTGATGTTTCTCTCCCTCTCTTTCTTCCTCCCTTCCCCTTTCTAAAAAAAGCAAATAAATAAAATTATTTTTAAAAATTCAAAATTTCAAAAATACAATAAATGGTGTGGCTCACTTGGTTGAGGCATCATCCCTTACACCAAAAGGTTGAGGTCTGATTCCCCACCAAGGCATAACTAGATTGTGGGTTTGATCACTTGTCAGGGCACCTGTGGGAGGCAACCAATGGATGTTTTTCTCTCACACCAATGTTTCTGTCTCTCACTTCCTTTCTCTCTCTCCCTTCCTTTCTCTCTCCCTAAAATCAATAAACACACTTTAAAAAATTTTTTTAAATACATGAAATGAAATAAAATACCATCATTCCCTCTATACATGCAGCATTTTACTCAATCCTTTACATTAAAAAAATTTTAAATATATATATGTAGCTTTGGAACAAAATAATATAAAATAGTTTCCATTATTTATTCACAAGTACATTATGAGTGTCAAATGAATACCAGACCACAGGAAAGAACTTACATTTCACATCATTGCAATGGAAAGCCATTGAAGGGTTCCTAACAGGGAATGGCATGATCAGATTTACACTTTAAAAAAAAAGATTTCATTTATTTTTAGAGAGTGGGGAAGGGAGGGAAAAAGAGCAGGGGAGAAACATGATGTGCAAGAGATACATCAATGATCAGTTGCCTCTCACACACCCCCAACTGGGGACCTGGCCCACAACCCATTCACATGCCCTGATTGGTAATCCGACACCTTTCAGTTTGCAAGCTGGCACTCAGTCAACTGAGCCATACCAGCCAGGGCAGACTTACTGTTTTTTTTTAAGTATAAAATTTTTATGTTTAGAATTAGCCAGCTGGACTCAGTTTAAATGATCCCACTTTTGTTGGCAACGTCCAAAGCACCCCAGTCTGGAGCCAGTCAAACAAATGCCTTCTCCCTATCAGGTGTGATCAGGGTGTTGACCTTGGCCACCTCAATGTCATACCAAATTGTACATTTAATTGTACATTTTGTACATTTACTTCTTCACTGTCTGTTTGATCTGGTGTTTCTTGGCCTTGACATCCACAGTGAACCAAGTGTATTGTTGTTTTCTACCATCTTCATGGCTGACTTGGTAGGTAGTCAAAGGGAATGTGATGCCATACTGGTCAACCTTGTTTCTTCTGGAGGGGGGGGGCAGTGCTCTTTGAGGATATTTAGACTGCCTTTAAAACTGCAGTGTCTTAGGCCTCCGGAAGGTGGATGATGTGTGGATTTTTGTGTGTGTGTGGCTGTGGATGCCTTTTATTTAGCACTACTTTCTTTGCCTTGCCTTGGCTTTGGTTTTGGGAGGGGCAAGGGCTTCCTTCTTCACTTTGGTGCCATCTTCGTGAAAAGGAGATTTACATTTTAAAAAATATCTCTTTGGCTGCTGACTGGAGATTTGGCCCTGGGGCAGAGACCAGTTAACAAGCTTTGGCAATTATCAAGGAAGATGAAGGTACACCAAGTAAAATATGAAAGTTAGCAAAAAGTTCCACCTCACTGCCCAGCATTGCCTTCATTTCCCCATCTCAGCCTTCAGTGTAGTTTTCCAAACTTTCACCAAGATACTTGGACCCAAACTAGACTTCTAGCCTAGCTGTCCAATAGAAGTGTAATATGAGGCACAAATGTATTTTTTTAATTTTCTAGGAGTCGTACTTTAAAAAGTAAAAAACAGTTCCTCAAAAAATTGAGTTACCATGTGATCCAACAATTCTGCTACTAGGTATATATCCAAAAGAACTGAAAACTTGTCTACACAAGAACTTGTACATGGATGTTCACAGCTGCTTTATGCATAATAACAAAAAAGTGCAAGCAACCCAAATGTCCATCAACTCTTGAAAGAAGAAACAAAATTTGATATATAACTAAAAAAGACTACAATTCAGCCATAAGAAGAAATGAAGTACTGGTAGATGCTGCAACATGGATGAACCTTGGAAACATGATGTCAAGTTAAAGAAACCAGTTACAAAGGACACATGTATGCTTCCATTTATACAAAGTGTCCAGAACCGGGAAATCCATAGACACAAAGTACATTACTAGTTGCCATGGTTGGGTAGAGGGGCAATGGAAAGCAAAGCTAATGAATATGGATTTCTTTCAGGAGTGATGAAAATATTCTGGGATTGTAATTGTGGCAATGATTGCACAACTTTGTGAATATACTAAAACCCACCAAATTGTGCATTTTAAGAAGGTAAATATTGGGACTGTGAGTTATATCTCAATTAAAAGCATACATGAAATAAGAAAACTGGTGATATTAATTTTAACCCAATTATATCCAAAATTTTATTCCAATAGGTATTTGACATATGAAGTTATTAATGAAACATTTTACATTATTTTTTCTCACTAAGTCTTCAAAATCTGGTATACATTGCACACAAATTATCTTTTTTTAATTAAATACTTTTGAATTTTATTGTTGTTCAAGTACAGTTTTCTGCCTTTCCCCACACCCCCAGCCATCCCCACCTCCCTTCCCTGTTTCTGCTCCCCCCATTGTTTTTGTCCATGTGTCCTTTACAACTGTTCCTGTAAACCCTTCACCCTTTTTCTCCCATTATCCCCTCCCACCCCGCCTCTGGTTACTGACAGTTTGTTCTTAATTTCAATGTCTTTTGTCATATTTTGCTTGCTTGTTTGTTTTGTTTATTAGGTTCCAGTTACAGATTATTTCAATTTAGATTTAAAATTTTCATCGGAAATATTAGATCTGCATTTATTTATGTATTTATGAAAGCTGGTTTAATTGAGGCGTGAGAATCTGATACATTCTAGCATTGAACTGTCATAGCTAGACTACTGATAGGAAAAGTATACACCACACACGCCTCCACTGCCTTTTTCTCTCCCCTTTTCCTTCCCCCAGCTCCTGAACTAGATTTATTTGTGTTTCCCAGCAAGCCTGCTGAAGAGAGACTGATAATGGTTGATTTTCCTGGAGTCATGATATCGTAGGTTCTGTCTTAAAGTCTCCTCTTCTTCTGCCTCCAAGCCCTCTTCACCCACTGGATCTACATTTAGATTTCATAAAATTTACTTTTGAAAAAGTAGTCAAAATGTTATGTGTTTAAATGGTAAAGTATTTTTTAATTTCCTTTGTCAATAATATTTTAAAAATTTATTTACATATACTTTTTAAAGGACTTTATTTATTTGCTTAATTTAGAGGAGAAAGAAGGAACGAAAGAGGGAAAAAAATATCAATGTGTGGTTGCCTCTTGTGCGCCCCCTACCAGGGACCTGACCCACAACCCAGGCGTGATTCCCAGTGGGAATCAAACCAGTAACCCTTTGATTTGCAGGCTGGCACTCCATCTACTGAGACACAACAGCCAGGGCAATAATATATTTTTTAAAAGTAAGACAGACTTCCAGCCAAGATGGAGGCGTAGGTAGACACACTGTGCCTCCTCCCACAACCAAAGAAGGACAACAACAATTTAAAAGCAAAAAACAACCAGAAGTGATGGAAAATCAAACTGTATGGAAGACCAACAACCAAGGAGTTAAAGAAGACACATTCATCCAGACTGGTAGGAAGGGTGGAGATGGGCTCAAGGAGAGGACTGGTGTCCAGGCAGCATCTCACAGACCCAGTGCCAGATTTTGGAGCGGGATGTGCAAGGCTGTAGCTAGACACCAAGGCTACAGTGGTGGCTGGTGGAACCGGTGGTCCCACATTCCAGTGCAGATAAACCGGGAAGAACAACTGGGGAGTGAGACAGACCATACAACTCAGGGCTCCAGCTCAGGGAAATAAAGCCTCAAACCACTGATTGAAAACACCAGTGGGGGTTGAGGCAGCAGCGGGAGAAACTCCCAGCCTCACAGGAGAGTTGGTTGGAGAGACCCACAGGGTCCTAGAACATACACAAGCACACCCACCCAGGAATCAGCACCAGAAGGGCACACTTTGCTTGTGGGTAGCAGGGGAATTGACTGAAAGCCGGTAGAGAGCAGAGCAAGTGCCATTGTTCCCTCTCTGACCCCTGCCCCATGTACAGCGTCACAATGTAGTGACATGGGTTACCCCTCCTGGGTGAATACCTAAGGCCCCACCCCTTTACATATGTAACAGGCACGTCAAGACAAAAAAAAAATGGCCCAAACAAAAGAGCAGATAAAAGCACCAGAAAAAATACAACTAAGCAACAAAGAGATAGCCCACCTATCAGATGCACCGTTCAAAACACTGGTAACCACAATGGTCACAGGATTGGTTGAATTTGGTCACAAATTAGATGAAAAAATGAAGGCTACACTAAGTGAAATAAAGGAAAATGTACAGGGAACCAATAGTGATGGGAAGGAAACTGGGACTCAAATCAACAGTGTGGACCAAAAGAAAGAAAAAAAATCCAACCAGAAAAGAATGAAGAAACAAGAATTCAAGAAAATGAGGAGAGCCCTGGCTGATGTTGCTCAGTGGACTGAGCACCGGTCTCCAAACCAAAGGGTTGCTGGTTTGATTCCCAGTCCAGGCACATGCCTGAGTTGCAGCCTGAGTCCCTGGTGGGGGGCACATGAAAGGCAGCTACACATTGATGTTTCACACCCTCTCTTTCTCCTTCCCTTCCCCTCTCTCTAAATATAAATAAAATATTTAATTTAAAAAAATGATAGAGGCTCAGGAACCTCCAGGACATCTTTAAGCATTCCAACATCCAAATTATAGGGGTACCAGAAGGGGAAGAGGAAGAGCAACAAGTAGAAAAGTTATTTGAACAAATAATGAAGGAGAACTTCCCTGATCTGGCAAAGGAAATAGACTTCCAGGAAGTCCAGGAAGCTCAGAGAGTCCCAAAGAAGTTGGACTCAAGGAGAAACACACCAAGGCACATCATAATTACATTAGCCAAGATGAAAGAGAAGGAGAGATTCTGAAAAGCAGCAAGAGAAAAGGAGACAGCTACCTGCAAAGGAGTTCCCATCAGACTGTCAGCTGATTTCTCAGAAGAGACTTTGCAGGCAAGAAGGGGCTAGAAAGAAGTATTCCAACTCATGAAAGGCAAGGACCTACATCCAAGATTACACTATCTAGCGAAGCTATCTTTTAGAATGGAAGGACAGGTAAAGTGCTTCCCAGATAAGGTCAAGTTAAAGGAGTTCATCATCACCAAGCCCTTATTATATGAAATGTTAAAGGGACTTATCTAAGAAAAAGAGGATAAAAAACATGTATAGTAAAATGACAGCAAACTCACAATCATGAACAACCACACCTAAAACAAAAACAAAAAGAAACTAAGCAAACAACTAGAACAGGAACAGAACCAGAGAAATGGAGATCACATGGAGGGTTATCAACAGAAGAGTGGGAGTGGGAGGGTGGGGGAAAAGGTACAGGGAATAAGTAGCATAGATGGTAGCTAGAAAATAGACAGGGGGAGGGCAAGAATAGTATGGGAAATGTAGAAGCCAAAGCAGTTATATGTACAACCCATGGACATGAACTAAAGGGGGGGAATGTGGGCGGGAGGGGGTGTGCAGGGTGGATCGGAGTGAATGGGGGAAAATGGGGCAACTGTAATCGCATAATCGATAAAATGTATTTTTAAAAAAGTAAACAACACATCCCAAGTTGTTCCAAACACACTTAAAAATGTTTTCCAATAAACAGAATCAAGCATCCATTTTCTAAACTTAAATTAAAATTAAATTCAATTAGAAGTTCAGCTCCTTAGTAGTACTATTTATATTTCAAAGGCTCAGTTGTCACACGGGGCTGGTGGCTCCGGGCAGGGCAGCCCAGATATAGAATATTTCCATCATCACAGAAAGTTCAGTTGGCGGTACTGTTACAGGGTGCAGCCAAGAGGGGGGACCCCAAATGGGCATTTGAAATGCGGTCCAGAACTTAAGGTGTCCAGGAGATTTTAAGATGTCTCCATCCCCCACCCCAGGGTGTGGGTTGGGGGAAGGGACAAATGGAGCAGGGCCATTGAGAGCTGTTTTGCATAGCAACAGCCTTGCAGCTAACCTCTGGCTTGGTCATTTAACATATCTATAGCCTTTGGCTGGTCGCTTAGATATGTTAAATAGCTGTGATCAGCTCTAAGCCAGGGGAATGGAAGTAACTTCCCCATCCTGATGTAACTGTGGGGGGGGAGGGGGCGGGTCCCCTGAGTTACAGCGCCTGCGTGGGAGCTCAGAGAGGATTGGCTCCAGGACTTGGGGCCACACCTGCCCAGACTCATGATGGCAGCCCAATAAAGCTGGAAGGATACGAGTTCTGGCATGTGAAGCCGAGTGTGGGAGGAGTCGGAAATGGGGCTGCAGAGGAAGATTGGCCTCGGGGATTTAAAAACCCAGATTTGGTGGCCATTGAGGAGGAGAACCATGCTGCTTTAGGAGAGGAGAGCCATGCGCAGCCCTGAGAGGACAGAACCATGTGGCCGTGGAGGTGCAGAGAGGATCACGGCCATTGGAGAGAGAACCACACAGCTTTAGCAGAGTGAAGACTCCCGCAGCCCTGAGAGAGGGAGAACCACACGGCAGCCCTGGAGGAGAGAACCATGCAGTTTGGGCAGAGTGGGGACTCTCCCCCCGCCCCACAGCTTTAGAAGGGGGAACCACCACCTGGTTTTAGCAGAGATCCCGGTGACTCAGCCGAGGGTGCCGGGAACCCAGGGAGGTCTCCCAGTCGAGATGGAGTACTAACTGGGAAGAATCAGCGGACTGCCTAAGCCATGGACTTCTATTTCCTTCCCTGAGATACAGTACTCTGGACTGGGCAAAGGGGGAAGGAAGGAAGGACTGTGTGTTTGTGGGTGTTTTTAGGGACTTTGGGATTTTGGTGAAGACATTACGTCACTACTTTAAGTTAGTATAGCATTAAATAAACATTTCCTTTCCTTTTCATGAATCTCTGGCATTAAGAGACATCCTTCCTAGGGCGGCGGACATAACAGACCCGGGGCCTTCTTTCAATAATAGTATATCGTCCCAGGGCCCCCTTGTTGTGTTCTGTAACAGTACTGCCTTTGAGGGTTATTGTGAGGATTAACAAAACTGATGGGCCTAAGTGTGTAACACTGTATCTGTCCAGATGTTAATACAGTACTTAATACCATGTAGTTATTTCATTGCCACATGCTCTCCGTAGCCCAATCTTCATGGCAGGGCAAGGCCTAGGCACATTAAGCATGACTTTCCTTCTATCTTGCAACTTATAACTCAGTTCTGCTTCTTAACAACTCCTAAAGGAGTTCCTCATTCCCACCTCCCACATCTACCTCTGCTTGCCCCAGCTCAGGCCAGCATTCCTTATCGCCCTCTCATACTTTCCCCCTCCACCCTCCCAGGGCAGTGCAAGTTCCCTAAGGGCATCCCCGTGATCTCTCCACCTCTAAGCTATTCCTCCACAAATCAGCCATTGTCATCCTTTCAAAATGCAATTAAGTGGGTTAAGTTCCTTTCTTCACCCAGATCTGACCTTGCTAGATCTGGCCCCTCCTACGGATCTGCCTCTCCACCCCAGGCAGGATCTGCAAGTGCCTCTGCCCTCCGCCACCCTTTGCCCAAGTTGACTCCAGTCACTTCCTTAGTGTCCCCCTGTCTTGCCTCATCATTGTACTTTTTACTTCACAGCATTTGCAGTTGGTAGCCATTTGCACGTGACTGATTAAAAGCTTTGAGTTAACAGTATCATTCCTACCCCCTGAGATTTTCTTAAATGAGGCAGGGTCCCATCTGCCTCACTGATACCCTATCCCCAGGACTAGGCACACACAAGTACTGTATGCGAGCCCTTTTTTTTTCAAGGAGACTTTTTAAAATTCTGTCCCCTTTAGAATGTAGCCTCCACAAGGTAAGAGGCTTGCCCTTATATGGAGGAAAGACTGGACTATCACCTGAAAGAACAAAGAGATTCATTTGTAGGTTTCAGGGAGCCAGGATGCCTGAGGCAGCTGTGGGAAGTAGCTGTGGTAGCTGCCCCAACTGGCATCTTCCATTGCCCCCGCTGCAACCCCACACACGCACACAGCCTACCTTTTTCCTGCCTCTGGGGATTGAAAGGAGTAGGCAAAGCAAGAAAGGGCATCCTCTGCATGGCAAAATGAGAATAAGTACAGGAGGAATCTGAATATGGTGTTTGAATGTCCACCAGAGTGTCGATAACAGAGGCAGGAGCACAAGAGCCCAGGGAAACCGTGGGAGGGCAAGCATCTTGCAAGTCAATGGAAATGGAGCATACGTTCAGTCCCTTCTTGTTAACTTACATGATTTCAGCTCTGGACTGGTGTGATTAGCAAATTTAAAGATCTTATTTGTGGGGAGACAGGGAGTGTCATGACATTTCTAAATACAATAGTCAATTCAGCAGCCCCCAATCAGGTAATCTTTTCCTACCTTGGAAGAAAATGGATTTTAAAAGATTGCAAAGGTGACTTAAGGGATTTTCAAGTGTAGTTATGCCCACATTTCAGTATTTATACTGATCTTAGAGCCAGCGTTCTGTGTAGAAGCCCTTTAGCCATTATTCTGGTTAGACCTGATAACAACTCACCCTTCTTTGCTCTCCACCCTGCCTCTAGCCTCGATCCCCACATCCATCGTTCCACTAGTTGCTAAAAGACTCAATTCCATTTTGGTCAATGCAATCAACTTCCAAAGGAGCAAGACCAAAAGCAAGAGACCAAAACACAGACTCAACCGCAAAAGATGAGGTCCAGCGCTCATTTTCAAATCAAACACTTGCATGCAGGAAACCTTCCAGACACAAACAAACCAGCTCTGAGAAGCAAGGCTTCCATGGGGTGTCCAACAACAAAATCTACTGTAGTCCCTGAAATCAACCGTTTTCTTACGAACCAGCAATAAAGTTGGAAAATAGGATTCTAAAAAACATACCTTGTTTTTTGCCTTTTTCCTTCCAGGAAAAGGGAGTCAGCAACAGTCTGTTTTGGAAGCTGGTGCTGGGGACGTCAGGGGGAAGCTCCTGCAGACATTTTGGAACAGACCGGCGTTTGGGCCTCCGTGCACGCCTCCACCTGCGTAGAGCCTTCTGTTTTTCAGATAGCCTTGACTTCTGGGTGGGCCCCATGAAATCAAGTTCTCCGGCCTCACAGCAAGCTCTCTACCAACTCAGAGGTACCTAGCAAGGAAGAGAAAGGAATCTGGTCTTCACCTTTACAACCCTCAGTCTTTTATAGGCCCTCTCCCAGCAGGTCTAAAAGGAGGGTCTGGAATCCCTACTTCATTTGCATAGCTTAAAGGTTTACTTAAGGTGTGGCTCCAGAACAAAACAATCAATGAGAGGGATACTCTAAAGAAAGTTTGAAGCCTTGCTTATTTTTGAAATATGGTGCAAAAATCTCCTCTTTAGAACTTTCACTCCAAATATTCACTATGGCACTTTGTTAAGTGGATAAATAGATAGATAGAAAAAGTTGAGCTATGGTCAAAATAAATGTCTGCTATTTAAACATATGCATTTCATCTTATTTTCATTCCTTGAAGACTTAGCTCTTAATTGGATCCCAGTGTTGACTTCTCCCTTTTACCTGAGTGGCTACCAAATCCAGTCCACTTTAGATAATACCCTTACAATTTTTAATCCTTACCCTAGGATATGTTTTACTGATTTTAGAGAGACAGAGAGATACCTCAATGTGAAAGAGAAACATAGATCATTTGGCTAAAATATTTGAAGTATAATCATACAATGGAATACAGCAATAAAAAAGAACTGATTGTTGAAACATGCAGCAACATGAATGACTCACAAACATGTATGATCAAACATGATATGAAATACAAGAAGAGGCAAAACTATTCAATGGTGCTAGAACTCAGCATCATGGTGATCATTGGATGGGAGTGTGCTGCTTTGGAGGGGGCATGAGGGAACCTTTGGGTGCTGGAAATATTCTATTAGTTGGTGTGGATCTGCATGGTGGTTGTGAGATGTAAACATATGTGAAAACTATCAATCAGTACCTTCAAGATTAGTGCACTGTACTATATGTAAGTCCATTCTTGTTGTTCACGTAGTTGACTTGGGAGTCATTTTAAACAATAAAATCAATACAAATCTCAAAAATGCAAAAAAAAAAATGTGGCACTATATACACCATGAATAGGACACTGTTCACAATTTCAGAGCTGAAAACACAAGGCAGATCGTTGGTTACTTTGTTTACAAAAGTAAGCAGCTGGGAATGTGCCTGTGCGGCAAGTCATTTTTTGCAGCTCTGCACATGTCTATTAATGACCTTGGTAGCACTGTAAGTATTGATTTGAGGGTGACAAGTCATGATTCTCACACGATCTATCTCTGAGGCCTTAAGGCCTGGACAAGGTACCTTCTACATCTTTCAAAAAAAAAGCCTCTTTTAAAACAATATTTGCAGTTTCTTTTCTAATTCTCCGCGGCCGCCTCCTCCTCCTCCTTCTTTGGGTGTGTATGTAAAAATGCAGTTTCTTAACAAGTGTAAATTTACCATACAATCAGCCACTCCACTCTTAGGCATCTACCCAAAAGAAATGAAAATACACAACCCAACAGACTTGTGCTCAAGCACTTGTCGATACATTGTTCATAATAGCCAATCACTGGAAGCAATAGAATGTCTATCAGCAGGTGAATGAATAAATAAAACAGGGTATATCCATACAATAGAATATTATTCAGCCGTAAAAAAGAATGAAATTCTGATACCAGCTACAACATGTGTGAAGCTTGCAAACATGATGCTAAGTGAAAGAAGCCAGATGCAAAAGGCCACACGTTGTAGGATTCCATTTCTGTGAAAGGTCCAGACTAAACAGATGCAGGAAGACAGAAAGTGGATTAGTGGTTGCTTGGGGCTGGAGGAGTGAAGGGGATTAACTGTCAACAACTCTAGAGATCATTTTAGAGCGAGAAGTTCAAAATTAGATTATAAAGATGGTTTCCCAACTCTGTAAACTTTCTAAAAATCATTGAATTGTACACTTTGAATGGGTTGATTTTGACATGTAAATTATGGCTGAATAAATGAAAAAATAAGACACTTCCAATGTTGATGTATAAAATCTGCTGCAGATATAACTATTAGCTATATGCAGCTACTTGAATAATAACTACTTACAAAATCACGTTATGGCCTTGACCAGCATGAATCCATTGGTTGGACATTATCCCAGAAACCCAAAAGGTCATGGGTTCAATTCCCTGTCAGGGCACATTCCTGGGTTGTGGGTTCGGTCCCTGGTCTGGGCGCATATGACAGACAACTGATCAATGTTTTTCTCCCTCTCTCTCTCTCCCCCTTCCCCTCTCTCTAGAAAAAAAAAATCTTTTTATCTAAAAATATATATATTACCAAAGTGTTGCAGGTTCGATTCCCAGTCAGAGCACATGCCTGGGTTGTGTGTCAGGGCCCCAGTTGGGGGTATGCGAGAGGCAACCACACATTGATGTTTTTCTCCCTCTCTTTCTCTCTCCCTTCCCCTCTGTCTAAAAATAAATAAATAAAATGTGTTTTTTTAAAGAAACAGTTAAACTTAATATCCCAAAAAGGTAGCTTCAAGGTGTTAGATTAAAAAAAAAATTATTTCTTTTGTACTGTTGGTGGGAATGCAGTTTGGTGCAGCCAGTGTGGAAAGCAGTCTGGTGATACCTAAAAAAATTAAAAATGGATCTGCCTTTTGACCCAGTGATCTTACTTCTGGAAAGGAACCCTATCCAAAGGAACCCAAAACACTAATTCAAAAGAACATAAGCACTCCTATGCTCATTGCAGTGTTATTTACAATCACTGAGATATAGAAACAGCCCAAGTGTCCATCAGTAGATGAGCGGATAAAATAACTATGGGACATTTACACAGTGGAATACTACTTGGCTATAAAAAAGAAGAAAATTTTACCCTTTGGGACATTATGGATAGAACGGAGAACATTATGCTAAATGAAATAAGGCAGTCGGAGAAAGACAAATACCATATGACTTCACACATATGTGGAATTGCATGAACAAACTAAACTAACAAGCAGAATAGAGACAGACTTATAGGTAGAACAGGATGACAGCAAAGCAATGGGGGTAGGTGAGGGGGTGGAGGGAACAAGCAAAAAGGAAAGAGGACTCTTGGACATGGACAATAGTATAGTGAATGTGGTGGTGGGCTGGAAAGGGGTATAAGAGGACTAAATGGTAATGAAAAAAATAAAAATACATTAAGCTAATGGGCAAAAGATTATTTATTAATTTACTTAGCATGGAAGGGAGGAAGAAAGTGTAGAAATGTTGATGTGACAAAGAAACATTGATTGGATTGCTCTTTGTATGGTGCCCTGACTGGGGACCAAACCCACAACCTAGGCATATACCCTGACCAGAATCTAACCTGCGATCCTTTGGTTTGCAGGATGACACCCAACCAACTGAGCCACACTGGCCAAGGTAATCTTTTCTTTTTTTTTTCCAAGGAAGCTGTGGCTCGACAAACATCTATTCCCTCTAAAATCCCTCACACCTAGCTACCTAGGCCCTTTGCTGCAGTAACACCTCTACACCTTTGTTCTGGTCATTTCTATGGCCTGCAGGTAGAATTCTAGTCATTTTTTCTGGGTCTTGCTCAAACTTTTACTCTTTTCAATGTTTTCCCCAGAGACCCTTACTCTCTATACCCTACCCCCCCCAATAATTGATTATTCCCACTTCTTGCTTTGTTCTAACTACAAAATGATTAAACTCTAGAGATCTGCTGAATAACATAGAATCAGCAGTTAAACATGGTGTTTGCATTTAAAAATATGTTAACAGGATAGGCCCTGGCTGAGTAGTCAGTTAGTTGGAGCATCATCCCAAGATACGCCAAGGTTGTGGGTTTGATCCCCAGACAGGGCATATACAAGAATCAACCAATGGGTGCCTAAATAAGTAAAACAACAAAACCATCTCTCCAAAACCATCTCTCTCTCTCTCTCTCTCTTTCTCTCTCCCTCTCCCCCCTCTCTCCCCTCCCCTCTCTCTCCCTTCTCTTTCTCTAAATTCAATAAATAAAAATTTTAAAAAATTTTAGAGGATAGATCTTCAGTTAAGTGTTCTTGCCAAGAAAGAGAACACAAGAAATCTTTGGGGGATGATGAATATGTTTATTGCCTTGATTGTCGCAATGGTATCATGGGTATATGTGTATGTCCAAAATCATTGATGTGTATGCATTAAATATGTACCATTTTTGTATAGTAAGTATACAAAAACAATTTTAAAAGCATGTGATACAAAAATATGTAAATACAACAAAACAGTGCTTGGCACATTATATTAAAAGAAATTTTAAAAAATATATCTTTCAAACCCACTATTTTGAGCTTCATGTCACTTTCAGTTTGTTATCTAAGGTAATAAAAAGCTACATGAAAGCTAAGGGGGACTTAAAAGCATGGACAGCAGGAAGGAAGAAAGGAAAGAAGGAAGGAAGAAGGGAAAAAGGGGGGGAGGCAGGGAGGAAAATGTGGATATGATTAGCAGTGAAAGTTTCATTCATTCATTCATTTCTTCAACAAGTGTTTACCAAACACCTCAAATGTGCCTGGCATTGTGCTGGGTGCTGGAAACAAGAGTATGAGCCGAACAAATATAGCAACCAGTTCCAGAAATAGGAGAGTTCCTGGAACTGATAGGGTTTAAAGGCTAATCAAAGTCAGTTGAACTCATTTCTTTCTAAATCCAATTATTTTTGGCTGTGTACCGGATGCCACCAGCAGGGTATGATTCATCTACAATTGTTCCTTTGGACTTATTTTCTCATGGAAAAGACAGACAAGAAGTGACTCTAAGTGCCAGGAAGAGAGTGGCAGAGGGGGCACTTTCAGAGATGGAGGTCCTAAGGAGGGGCCATAGAAAGTAGGAGTTAGGTGCCCTGGTATCACTGACCCCCAGCCCAACTACCATTGGGGAAGTCCTCTCAGTGCCTCAGCCTTTGGATTCTGGGAAATGGAGATACTGATGACAGTCCCTAGAGTTACTCTCAGATGGAAGGAAGCCACATGGGGAAGCTGAGCTTTAGACGCCACTGTCATGAGTACACTGACTGAGCAGGAAGCCCTTAGCTTCTAGGTCCTCTCCTTCAGATTCTGACATTGTGCCACAGACTAAGAAAGGTCACCTCACCACTATTCTGAATGTATTCAGATATTTAATTAATATCCCACACTCGTCTGTGAGCTCCACAAAGCAGGAAGAGCTTCTGCTGCCTCCTTATCACCTCCCCAGAGGCTGCACATAATTGAGGCTCAAAAATTATTTGGTGAATGAATGAATGACTCTAAAGACAAGATGTGAGAAAATGCCCTGTGTTGTGTTTTTACCTTAGAAGCCACTTAGAATAGAATAAGATTAGGCAGGGCCTGGGGGGATGGAGGGTGGGGCAGAGGGAAGATGTAGTTCTCCACCCTTCTCTGTCTCCACACCCCTGCATACAGAGGGCATTCAATAAAGGTGCATTGGATGAGTGAGTGGATGTCCTGCCTCGTCCTCTCTGTCCTTGGAGGTCAGGAGTCTGTCCTGTTTCACTTCCAAGACAAAAGCACACTCACATGTCCTGTGCATGGGTGTTTACTCATGTCTCATCTTCAGATTCTTCCATTCATTCACCAGGGGCCTGAGGGACTAGCTGAGGCTTTGATGGGCTGAGTTGCTGGAGTAGAAACCACAGAGCACCCACTTAATCCTGGTGTGAGCAGGACGGGAGCTGATTCAGACTCAGCACTCATCTCCCTCTGGGCACATCTGCCACCAGAGGGTTGGCAGGCAGCTGAGAGGAGAAAGGAAACAGGACAGTATGCCTCAACCCCTGACCTTATGCTGCGGTGCTCATGACATCTCTAACATGGATTATAATTTTCTTCTCCCTGCTAAGGTTTTCTACAAAGAGAGAGCAATTTTCAAAGTTAGTATGCACAAGATCCCTGGGCAGTGTTAAAATGCAGATTCCTCAGTCCCACCTTTGGTCAGGTTGGGCTGGGGTTTGGACATCTAGTTTCCACCAGCCCTCCTACCAGACTCCCTCCCCCCACCCTCCACCCCGCCCCACACAAAATGACTCTGATAGAGCTGATTTTTAGATCACTCTTTGGGAAACCCTAGGAATATGAAATGCTACTTTTTTTTCAAATGGGGATAACTGAACAGGGTGTGAATTTTTCTCTCTCTTTATTCACATTTAGATGGAATCAATTAGGCCTAGAAAATGTTTGAGCTTTTAAATTCCTATCACTCTTCTTGAGATAATAGTAAAAGCCAGAGCAAACATTTATTCAGGACCTACTAGACAAATTTGCATAACATTGCATCCATATTTGCATTTTTATCCTCACAACATATCCAGGAGACAGTACTATAATTATCATCTTTATTTTTCTGAGGAGGAAACAGATAACTTGTCCGAAGTCACCCATCTCATAAGAGGCAGAGCTGGTATTTGAACTCAAGGCTGTCTGAGCTGCCGTGCCCTGCCGCCTTCATACACCAGAGACTCTGAACAGGTGGCAGGTTCCAATATGCAAGATGAACAAGTGTTCCCCAGGGCATGGATTTGTCATTAAGACTTTGTCTGTCTTTTCCTCCAGCCACGACAGTGACCTCTATCAGACACTCCTTCAAGTCCTAGGATGCTGCTGACTGTAGGTGGAGATTGAATTGGTTAGGAATTTGATGCATGGGGCTGGGGTGGTCAGGACCAAAGTTGGGACCCAGAAGGCATTAGGTTTGTTTTCAGCATGGTGCCACCTAGAAGAGGGTAGATTTTACAGCTATAAGTATTCAGACACATAGATCAGGTTGGCCTGAGTGGAAAGATAATGTGGGCAGCAGGAGCACTACCTGGTGGCCAGCTCTCTCCTCTGCAGAGGTCAGAGATGTCTCAGGGAAATCATACCTATTTTTGTCTCCTCCAATTTGCAATGGCTGCATGTACCCTGTACGACAGGGGGGCTCATGGCAGAAAAAGAAAACACAACCTCTTCTCTCCTGAAGTGGACAGAATGAGATCTGATGTATAGTTTCCCCTGTTATGACTTTCTAAGAGGTGCTGTAGTGGGCAGGATAATGACCCACTCAAAAGGGTCCACATCCTAATCCTGGAATCTGTGAATATGCTATTTTACATAGCAAGGGGGAATTTAGGTTGCTAATCAGCTGACCTTAAAAATAGGGGTTTGTATCATAGATTATTTGGGTAAAAAGAAAATAATCGCAAAGCTTCTTAAAAGAAGGAAGAGGGAGGTAGAAGATTCAAAACCAGGGATATGAAATGGTGAGAAATATTTGGCCAGCCTTGGCTGGCTTTAAAGATGGAAGGGGGGCATGAGCCAGGGAATGTGTGCAGCCTCTTAGAGAAGCTGGAAAAGGCATGAAAACAGCTTCTCCTCTAGAGCATCAAGAAAGACATATGGCCCTGATGACAACTTCATATTAGCTTTATGAGGTCCCCCCCCTTCAGAACTGTGACCACCAGAATTGCAACAAAATACATCTGTGTTGTTGAAGGCACTGCGTTTTTGGTAATTTGTTATAGCAGCCACAAGAAACTAATACTGTCACAGAGCACTAACACTGGGCACAATGCTCAGGGACCCTTTTGCAGTGTGGAACCTGTTTAACTATCCATGGCCTCCCTATATCCTCAACCACACCACACAGACAAAGGTTGACACACACACAGAGGACACTGTTTGATTAGGACTGAGCTCTGGAGATGCTATAGTCATTGGAGTAATCTAGGAGCAGAGGAAGTCAGGCCAAAGGGAGAATTATTCCAACCTGAAGACAGAAACAGAGCCAAGAGGCTCTTGAAATGCAAATCAAGTCCGTGTTTCTGATGGCTTTCCAATTCTGGACCCACCTGAAGTTCTTCGAGCAGCTATGTATCCTTATAGTAAGCCCTCCCCTTTGCTTAAACTAGCTACATTCCTGCTCCAGCAGGCTCCAACCAACCCAGGAAGCATTTGGTTATAGCCATCACTCTCCTGGGTTGACAGGGAGACAATTTTGCTGAACACCCCAAGGGATGAGATTCAGATTATACCCAGTTTATGAAGGGGTATGGTGGTACTGGTGTCCCTGGAGGTTGTGATGAAAAGTGATGTTTGATTCTCTGTGGTTGATGGATGAGAATTTGCCCACCTCCTGTCACCCAAACCATAGCTATTCTAGGAAAGCTGCTCTGGTATGAGAGTAGCTTCTATAAGAAGAAGCCTCTGTGGTATACTAAAAGAAATTCTTTCGATGAGCCTCAAAAGAGTCTTGCTAAACAACCTGACTCCAGGCCTTCCCTGTTTTTCTAGATCACAAGGCCCAGGATGTTGAGTTCATAGCCAGCAGTGTGGTAAATGTGGCTCTTTCCCCTTTCCATAGGAAACACCCTGGCATGTGGGAATTAAGATTTTTTTAATATCAGGCCTGTGATTTCATAATACTGATTGATCTGCTGTTCAAATACAGAGTAACCTTGTGTAAATGAAAATGTTCCCACTCACCCTGGCTGGTGTGGCTCCGTGGACTGAGCACCAGCCTGCAAACCCAAGGATTACTGGTTCAATTCCCTGTGAGGGCACATGCCTGGGTTGCTGGCTGGGTCCCCAAGTTGGGGGTTTGCAAAATGCAACTGATTGATGTTTCTCTCGCACATCTATGTTTCTTTCACACATCGATGTCTCTCTACCTCTCTTTCTCCCTCTCTTCTCCTCTCTCTAAAAGTAAATAAATAAAATCTTAAAAAAAAATGGAAAATGTTCCCTCTCTGGGTGCAGTACCCTCAGTGATAACATGATGGGGATGGAGCAAAGGGGATGGAGCAAAGGGTTGCTGTCCTTGTGTGACATACTATGTAATTAACCATTGTATATTTCTACCTCCCTTTCTTCAAGTTCCTCAGGGAGAACTTCATATGGTCCTGGGCTATCTTCTCTCCTTTCTTTTCTCCAGCTACCTTAGGTTGGTTAGAGTAGTTTATCCCCCCCTACCCCACCACTGGATCGGCTTATGAAATAGGCATGTGATTCATACTGGGCCAATCAGAAACTTCTCTAGGATCAATAGGTAGATATTGGGAGGCAAAAGTTCTTCTAATGGGCAGCTGAACTGGGGAAGGCGAGGGGGTCTAAAGGCGCCAGAGGCCATTATCTCTGCTATCTGGAGAGACTGTCCATGCAAATAAAGCCAAACAGCAACTCACGGAACAGAGGAAGAGAGAGCAAAGGAAAGAGAGAAAGCACTTACCTCTGAAGTTCCCAGTGACTTTTACCCATCAATTCAATTACCTTCTAGCTAAACTCTTTGGGATTAGGTTTGCACTCAAATGAGAAAGTCACATTTTGTGGGGCCTCCAGTTTATGTGATTTGGAGAGGCACTTCTGAAGTAAAAACAAAAACAAAAACAGAGTTTAATTACAATTATAAAATTAGTAGGAAACAAACAGCAGACCACATTGGCCCAAGGGCTATGCTTTGCTGGCTCTTGGTCTAATGCATTGAAGGGGGACATATGACTTATAAACATAACACCTAAAACAAAAAAATTACTAAGTCCCCTCCCAGAGCTTAGGAAAGGATAAGACAGGGCCCTCAACTCAAGCTGCATGACCCTCACACTTAGGGTACACCTGTTTGCACCCACTTAGAATCAGTAAGTTTATTTGTTTGCATCTATTACTTTTTTCCTGGATATTATATCAGATTAAGATCGCACACTGCCTCATGACTACATTCATCTCTGAGTCTGTCTACAGGGCACCTGGTAGCTGGAAAATGGTTGAGAATATTTACACTCTCTTTTTTAACTGTATCCCCACCCCACCCCCCCTAAAAAAGAAAAGAAAACATAATTCTGCCAGTATGTTACAGGGTGCAGCCAAGGGGGTGGGGGGGCCCTAATAGGCATTTGAAATGGGGTCCAGAACTTAAAGGTGTCCAGGAGATTTTAAGATGTCTCCATCCCCCACCCCAGGGTGTGGGTTGGGGGAAGGGACAAATGGAGCAGGGCCATTGAGAGCTGTTTAGCATAGCAACAGCCTTGCAGCTAAACTCTGGTGTGGTCATTTGGCATATCTATAACCTTTGACTGCTTGCATAGATAAGTTAAGTAGCTGTGATCAGCTCTAAGCCAGGGGAATGGAAGTAACTTCCCCATCCTGATGTAACTGGGGGGGTGGGTCCCCTGAGTTACAGTGCCTGCGTGGGAGCTCAGAGAGGATTGGCTCCAGGACATGGGGCCACACCTGCCCAGACTCATGATGGCAGCCCAGTAAAGCTGGAAGGATACGAGTTCTGGCATGTGAAGCCGAGTGTGGGAGGAGTCGGAAATGGGGCTGCAGAAGAAGATGGCCACAGGGATTTAAAACCCAGACTTGGCGGCCATTGAGGAGGAGAACCATGCTGCTTTAGGAGGAGAACCTTGTGCAGCTCTGAGAGAAGAACCATGCTGCTTTAGAAAGGAGAACCATGCCGCTTTAGGAAAGAGAACCATGCTGCTTTGAGGAGGAGAACCATGCTGCTTTAAGAGAGAGAACCATGCTGCTTTAGGAAGGGGAGCCATGTGCTGCCCTGAGGAGAGAACCACGCGTCTTTAGCAGAGTGGAGACTCCTGCATCCCAGAGAGAGGGAACCACGCGGCCTGGCAGAGTGGGGACCCCCACAGCTTTAGAAGGGGGAACCACCACCTGGTTTTAGCAGAGATTCCGGCGACTCAGCCAAGGGTGCTGGGAACCCAGGGAGGTCTCCCAGTCGAGATGGAGTTCTAACTGGGAAGAACCAGAAGACTACCTAAGCCATGGACTTCTATTTCCTTCCCTGAGATACGGTACTCTGGACTGGGCAAAGGGGGAAGGAAGGAAGGACTGTGTCTGTTTGTGGGTGTTTTTAGGGACTTTGGGATTTTGGTGAAGACATTAGGTCACTACTTTAAGTTTGTATAGCATTAAATAAACGTTTCCTTTCCTTTTCACGAATCTCTGGCATTGAGAGACGTCTTTCCTCTGGCGGCGGACATAACGGACCCGGGGCCTTCTTTCAATAATAGTATATCGTCCCAGGCCCCCCTTGTTGTGTTCTGTCACAAGTACTCACTGTTCTCTCTCCTTTGGAAACCAATTAAGCAATTACCTGCACTCAGTTCAGTTCCCACTAACAAAATAGATAAACTTAATAATAGGTGTGAGCCCTTGTGCTAAACCTTTCAAAGACATTTTCTTTTCTTTTTTTTAAAATAAGGATGATCTTAATCTTTTTTTTTAAAGATTTTATTTATTTATTTTTAGAGAAGGAAGGGAGGGAGAAAGAGAGAGAGAGAGAGAAACATCAATGTGTGGTTGCTTGGGACCATGGCCTGCAACCCAGGTATGTGGCCTGACTGGGAATCAAACCTGCGTTACCTTGGTAATGCAGCCCGAACTCAATCCACTGAGCTATGCCAGCCAGGGCTGACATTTTCTTATTTAATCTTTTTGATAACAATGGGAGATAGTCTGGAGGTGGGTACTATCGCTCTCCTGCTTAGTATCCAGTCTCTATTTTCTTGAAATCTAGAAATATGGGTAGCCCACAGGACTGAGGGCAGGGCAACGTCATCCTCACCTGCAGGGGTGGGCTCTGATTAGTCTAAACTTGGCTAAACTTGGTAACCACTTTTCTCTGCCTGTGATCAGTTCAGGAAACCAGGCCTAAGCCAATCGGCTTTAGGCATTACCCTGTGAATGGGTTTTTAGTCTGTGGGTGGGTATGAGATTTAGATTGGACCAATTACACTGAAAGGAATTTTATTCCATGAAGGGAGGGGCAAGGAGCTGGGGACTTTCTATTGCTCAATGGATATGAACAACAAGGCATGTAGCCTCAGTTACCACTGAGAAGCCAGAAGCAATCTAGTAACCACCAAAAGAACTCAACCAGAGAGATGGAAAATTTCCAGGTCCTTGATGACCAGATTCAGCTTTTAGATTAGCCAATACAGAAGGCCACCCTACCTCTAGGCTTTTTGCTATGTGAGATGATATATTTTCTTATGGTTGATACAACTTTTTGTTCTTCACAGCCAAAAATGTCTGGTAGATGCATGTAGATATTTAGCTTCATTTTCATTTGAGAAAACTGAACTCAAAGATGTTATGTAATATAAATGAGTCACTCAACTAGTAAGTGGCAGATCTGGGTCTCTCTGACTTCCATACTAATTCTTAAATCACACCAGTATGAGGATTAACTTGAGCATAAATGCCCTACCATCCCCAGTTCCAGTGCAGCTGATGACAATATCAAGAATACCAGTAATAATGATGATGATGTTGTTGATGATGATAACAATATTTGTTAAATGACTACTACCCACCAGATACTGTTCTAAGGAACTCATCTGCATTTATTCTTGTAAGTAGTTACATGTATTCCCATTTAGCAGGTGAAAAAACTGAGGCACAGAGGGTTTAAGCAACCTGTTCGAAGTCACATAGCTAACGAGGTTCCAACTGTAAATTACTCACTATGCTAAATTAAAAAAATGCACTTTAGTACTGACTTCCACTGACCAAAATGAGAAACTCACCTTGGGTGAATTCTAACCACAGGTATTTGTCACCTAAAAGTCTGAAAGTGGGCTGTGCAGGTCTGGGATGGGGTTTCATGGTTTCTGGAACCCAGGCTCCTTCTACTTGTTGCTCTGCTGTGCATGGGTTTCATTGCATGGTTAGAATGGGTGCTGCAACAGGCCCCTTCCCAGCCTAAGACCCACCCCCTCTTTCAGAACACTTTCTGTAAATTGCACACACCACTTCAGCTTCCCTCCCATTGGCCAGGACATGGTCAATGGCCATGTCTGTGGCAAGGGAGCCTAGGAAATGCTGTGTGGCCATGTGCTCTGCTACAAATGAGGAGATCTATGACTTTAAAAGAAGAGATATGGTGAGGGACAGTCATCTCTGTTCCACCTCCTATATGCAGATTCCTCTTTACTTCCTAACACAGGTCAAAATCTGTTATTTAGTTATCTATTCCCTTTGGGACATGTTCTCTCCTTTAAATTTAAGCTCTGAGTGGGTGAGGACTTGACAGTGTTTTGAGTTCTGTGTCACATTACCTGACACACTTCTTGGCACAAACTAAGCACATAGTAAATTTTTACTGAGTATATCAATATTTGTTAAAGCCAAATCATTTCTGGAAGATACATCATATAGGTAATGAGTGAGCTTTATAGCATTTCACCTACCACAAAGTCAGAGTATTAAAAGGAAGTTAAACAGACGATTGATTGCTGGGTGGGTGGTTGTGTCACAGGTGGGCACAGGTAACCAGATTCTTGGTGATCAAGGACAAAGAATTGAACCGAACACACAGAGTTTATAGCATAAAGAAAGAGAGAAGATTTATTAAGCGATAGTACACTCCATAGAACATGGGAGCAGGCCAACTCTGAGCAGAGATTGAGCCTGTGGGCTGGAGGGATTCTATTCTTATAGGGTGGAAGCTTCCTGGCTAGTTTTTGGTGGGCTTCTATTGTACAGGTACCAGTAGTTGCATTTCAAAGCTACTGCGCATGTGTGGTCTCCCATGATTTTCTTGATTGGCTACTGGAGAAAGAAATCCCACAATGTTAATTTATGATAATGCTATTATAATGAAGCAGGGGTCGTGTAGCATCTTCCTTGAGGGTGCATTCTTGAGTCACCGTGATTCAGCGTTTTTTTCCAGAAAGCAGGAACTACCGGTCTTAGAGGGTCTTTGTCTTGTATTCATGTCCTTTATCTTAGCCCTGGGGCACCTCTGGAGTTTCCTCCTTCATGACTATCTTCTGCCTCTCAGTTGGGCTGGTGGCATCTCTAACTTCCCTGTAATACTAAACCACAGTGTGCCCCAGGTGGACAGTTTCCAAAAAGAATGAATCCTACTTTTGTGTGGCTAGGGCCTTCACCAATCTTAGAAACCTCTTGTAATGTTCCTGGAATTATGACAGCCCCCCCAAAACTCTAAGTGTTACAGAACCCCAGCCTATGCAGTTCTGAAACAGTTGTGAGGAGTCCAATTTCCCACTGCCAAGAAGTGTTTCTCCTAAACCAGAGTTTGGTGAAAAGGAAAGGAATTGTTTATTTAAAAGCTATACAGATCTAGAATGATGGCAGAATTCTGCTGTTAAGTCCTATTCCCTTTAAAATACCCCAAAACACACACATACTCCTGCCTCCCTTTTGCTAAATCAGGCTAGCTTCAGAATATGCCAGTCAGAGGTACCATCTTTCAAGAAAACAAAAACCAAAAAACAAAAAATAGGAGTCAGCAGCTCAGCATTCTCAGTCACAGTCGCAGCATCTCCTGGCAACTCCCAGTAATCTGTGCTTGGCTGGGTAGGTTCCACGATTCCCAGTGCCACCAGCCTTGTCTCTGCGTTCTCCAGGTCTTAATTCAAAATTGTGTGGCATCCCCTTATACATCAGACCTCATGGTGAGCTGGTGGGGGCCCTTCCAAACCCCCAACTCCTTCCCAAACTACAAGGCAGAAAGAGGTGGGTGCCTCAAGGCTGACACACCTAGTTTAAATCCCAGCCTGGAGCTTCCAGCTCATTCCCATTTCTGACTCCTCCCACAATGGGTTACATCTGCCAGTTCCCCATATCTTCTCCCTTTCTCTGGCTGCCATTATCAGTCTGGGCAGGCATGGCCCAGTGAGGCGGGGCAAAACACCCCTCTGTCTCTCATGCAAGCCCTGTAAGCTCCCTTACCACATCAGGAGCTAAAGTCACGCCCATCTCCCTGGCCCTGGGAGTGGCACAGCTTTTTAACTTAACTAATTAAGCTAGCCATAGATATGCAAAGTACCTCTCAGTGGTATTTCTCTGCTTTCCCCTAAGCCAAGTTTCATGGGAAATATCCTCTGAACACTGTTACACAAGAGCCACTGACAAATTTATCTCCCTCAAGGGCACTTAGCTCCTTTCCAAAAACATCCCAGTGTTGTCATCTTATGATAAAAACCAATTCCCATGACAGTCATTTGAGGTTTTCTCTCTTTTCTGATTAGTATCACCACTCTTAGCATATAGAGTATATGACCATGGCATCCCAGAGACCTACACTCAAATCCTGCCTCTTCTCTTACTAGTTCTGTGATCCTGGGCAAATTACTAAACTGCTATGGCCTCCATTCCCTCATCTATAGAATGGGGATGAAAATACCCACCTCATAAGGATGTTGGGAGGATAAGATAAGACACTGAAGGTCTTTAGAACAAAGCAGGATGTGTATACTCACCACTCAGCCCTTACCACTGATGATGCTGGTTATTACTTTGGCTGTATGTATTCTATCGTCTGGCTAGTCTGGTCTGATGACCACACCCTAAGGAGGAGTGGCCCATTCGTGCCAATATCAGCAACAATGAAGATGAAGATAAAACAACAACTTACATTTATTGAAGCTTATTCTGTATCGGGCCACACTATGACTTCTGTGGGCCCTTCCTCCAAGAGAAAGATATATTTTATGACTGCATTTGTACAAAGATATTTTTTTTTCTGATAATAAAATACATTAAAATATTTCCATGGGCCCCTAAAAGTATCAGGGCACCTAGGCCCTGTGCCTGCTGTTTCTAATGGAGAATTTGGCCCTGGAATTTAACTGTCCTAAGCACAGTCTCATTTCATTATTCCAACAGTCCCATGGAGCAGGGACAGGATGGAGCACCTTTCATGTTTAGGATTCATTACCAAAGACTTGGTGTAATTTTAAATTTATATAATTTAACAGCAAGCTGGGCTCAAATTGGCAATTGTTTCCATTTCCAAAAAAATATACATATAGCAGGAATCATCAAATCATATTCAATATCCTGAGCCTCACATTCCTCAGACTTAGTATCTTTGGAAATTTCATGATTTCGGACGCATTTATATTTCAGGGGGGAAGGTATTTCAAATTATTTCAAATTGGGTGCACTGAGCAAGTTTCATTAATATTTGGCCTATTGTGCTACTTCAAATTCACAAGATTCTAACAGTACTGCATTGTTATACCAATTTTAGAGTTGGGTCTACAGAAATTACCCAAGACTGATTCCAGAGCTCTGGATCTCAGCCATACCATGTCACCCTTGCACTCCTCTTCTTCCTACTGCAGCAAGCTCTCTTTGATTCTCTCATCTTCCTCCTTGAGGCCCTGTTGGAATGTCATGTCCTGCACACTGTCCTTCCTGATTACCCAGTCCACCCAGGTCTCCCTTTCTTGGCTCTGTTCCTATCCCAATATCAACTGATGATCAGTCAGTGGCAACAATTCAATGCCAACAGGAATCCCCAGTTTGGGGTTTGGTGAAGAAGGAAACTTTATTCAGTGCAAAACAGCTCGACCGTAATGCAGCATAGCTGTGAAAATAGCATGGCTGTGAGCCAGCACTGATCTGCTCTGATCCTCACTGGTCTGCTCCACTCTGCTCCAGACACACATCTTGGTGTTTCAGCTCAGCCAGGGAAATTCATTCTTCAGTCTTTGGTAGAAAGAGAATGTGCAGTGCTTATCATGGATGATAGGATTGAATATGTTTGTTTGTTTTTTAGTCCTTACCCAAGGATATATTTATTGATTCCAGAAAAAGAGGAAGGGAGATAAAGAAAGCAAGAGGAAAGGTGGGGGGGGGGGGCGGGTGGAGGAAGAGGAAGAGAGAGGGAGAGAGAGAGAAACATTGATGTGAGAGAAACATTGATTGGTTGCCAAATGTTCTGAGACAGGGGACCAAGCAGGCAACATAGGTTTGTGCTCGGACCAGGAATTGAACCCATGACCTTTTGGTTTACATGAAAATGCTCCAACTGAGACACACCTGCCAGAGCTAAATAGGGTTTTGATATTTTAAAAAAGGAGGCCGGGTGGGGTAGGGGTGATAGAAAGCACTCTCATAGTCACAGGGAAGCTGGCTCATATGGACAGAATTCCCCACCCCTGGCCTATGATGGGTCCATCCTCAAACTGTGAGACTCCAAATTCTCACAGTTTGATTAGTCCAAAAGGCCTGTCCTGATTGGTCAAAATAGAGCTCCTCTGATTGGTCTGCACAGCTCTGATTAAATGGGAGAAGCCTCAGTCCTATTAGTTGAAATAGGATTCCAGGAACTCTCCTGTAAGGGCCTACACAAATGGCAGAAACACACTGAAGGCAGGCAGTTCAGTGCAGAGGCAGGTAGTTACTTCAGTGCAGGCCTCTCCCTAAAGTGCAGTTTGTGTGAGAGGCCCCTGTGTAGAAATAGCTGCTAGGTACTGTTTTTTGTTTTTGTTTTAATTTGAGCCCAGTTAGCCACTAGGAGTCATTCTTAGGGTCCTTTTCTTTCTCAGGGTCCACATTTTCCCTTTTTCGATCAGAACCTATTGATAGTATTGATGATCGATCAGGTGAGTTTGTCTTGTGTTGGTGTCAGAGTGGCTTGGTTACCTGATCTGGTTCCATCTAGGCCCTGGGTGGGATTCCTGTGGCGGGATAGTAACTAATAGAGCAACCAGAGCCATTTGCTTACAAGAGGTCTTTCAGGTACCTGCCAGACTCAAAATTCACAGTCTCTTATAAGAGCAGCCAAAACAACCTGGGAAAGGTTAAAACAACAAAGGCACTTAGTTCCTAAGAGAAATCATGAGTAATTGACAAAAGGTATTTAGCATCAGGAGTAAAGTTTCCAACCATCATGAATTACACACATGGAGGAGATACAGTGGCTTGATGGATTATTTCTGGCCTTTATGCAACCATTACCCAAGTTTTTGTAGGAGCTTTTAAACATTTGGTTAAATAGACATCTGTAGCTTGACAATAAAAGATATTAAACAAATTTGCAACCTAGACCTTAAAATAGCTCTGAGCTCAATTGGGATCCAACTGAGAATGTCAGAAAGTTTAAGTTCTAACAATCCATAGACACTAGAAGCAAAATTGGAATGCCCCTTAAGTCTGGCAAGGTTAAGGAGTTTAGTTGTTTTTAATTCTATCTGGGAAAAAGTGTGTGTCCAGGTATAGCAGGAGATATTGGCTATGGCACAAATTCCTTCATGGACTACAAGCACATAATTAATGGTGACTCTGTTGTTGAGGACTATTTGTACTCATGAGTCTAAAGATGTTTGCTGGGCTCAAATTGCTAAAAAAAGTCAGCAATTTGATTGAAGGTTCTAGTTAGATTTCACATTATATTTAATCAAGCAGTTTGAAGACCACCCTCTGAAAACACAATTCTGAGAAAATGATTACTGCCCTGGCTGGTGTGGTTCAGTGAATACCCCAGCCTGTGAACCAAAAGGTCACTGGTTCAATTACTGGTCAGGGCACATGCCTGGGTTGCAGACCAGGTCGCCAGTTGAGGGTATTCGAGAGGCAAGAGGCAACTAATCGATGTTTCTCTCACACATTGATGTTTTTTTTTCCTCTCTCTTCCTCTATCTTTGAAAATAAATAAATAAAATCTTTTTAAAAAGAAAGAAAATAATTACCCTCACCCCATAAAAAAATCTGCTAGCAAGTCACATCCCAGGGAAAAGCCATAGGAAGAAATTTATCTTCATCAATTGAGGGACTCTAATCAGGTTACTGATGTACTATAGTCTGGGCTTTCTTTTTCCTCTGATGAGAACTTAGAGGAGAGACTGTTAGCATTTTGAGAATAGTAAAAGAAGATGTCAATTGTCCCAAAAGGCATTATCCAGCCAGCCTCCAGCTATCTAGACAATCAAATGCCCAAGGCTCATTTATGTTTGCACAAATGAAAATATAATATGTGGGGGCACAAAGGGGGCCTCCAAGAGTTTGTTCATTTATACATTCATTAACAGGAAGGCAGTAAGAACATTTTCCAACTAGGGATCAGTCTGGTTTGAACATCCCTCTAGAAGTCCTTCCCTGGTTTCTATGTTCGAACATCATGGGGTGAACATTTAGATTCATGACAAGTGTGGGCTGTTTTCACTCACAATGACCTTACAAAGTTCCAAAGTAGTCAGGGTTGAAATAGGTTCAACCATATTTAAGGCATTTAAGATGTAGGTAGCAATGTAATAAGAGGTGGCAAGTGACTAATTCAACTGTGGAAGATTGTTGGATCCCACCTGGGGAGAGGGTAAGCAATTGTAGGTAGACACAAAGGAAAGTGGAAGTCCCTTTTGTAATTTAACCTGATAAGTTTCAGAAGGGAGAGACTTAATAAAATTAATAGTAAAGCTAAGGAGAGTTGATAAATTGCTAATAAAAAGAACTAAGGGATCAACAGTTTTACCAGAGGTAGTAATAGGCTCTAGATGGTAATCTAGCAGGTAGATTCCATGAAAAGTCTAAGGTTTGAAAGCATTGTATAAATATACATCTATATGCAAGGTTTCCCATTTATAAGGATTAGAACAGCAAAAATCAGGAAGTACTATATAGTTGAGGGTTAAATGATGTGGAATAATTAGGACATAAAATTTAAAACACAGGCCCTGGCTGGTGTGGCTCAGTGGATTGAACATTGGCTTTGAACCAAAGGGTTGCTGGTTCGATTCCCAGTCAGGGACCATGCCTGCATTGCTGACCAGGTCCCCAGTTGTGGGTGTGTGAGAGGCAACCAGTTGATGTATCTCTCACACATTGTTATTTCTCTCCCTTCCTTTCTCTCTCCTTTTCCATCTCTCTCTAAAAATAAATAAATAAAATCTTTTTTAAAAATTTAAAACACAGGAAAGGTGTCTCAACCAGCTTGTTGAGAGAGGGTTAAGGTTGTTAAAATACCCAAGATATAAATGTTACTGCAAGCATGAAACAAACATAAGAGTTATACATAGTGGAAGTTGACTTTACTGGCTGAGTCCCAGATCCTGGGAAAAGGCATGTTTTGAGTACCATCTGTTTTTTTGTCTGAGTGGTTTTCTATTCTGCATAACTTTAATTTAAGGCCTTCTATAGGCTGTGGTATTCAATCAGGTGAATGTGGTGTAAGTTTGAAAGCCTTTTAAAATGAAAACCACAAATTTATTTTTTTTGTGAGAAATACATTTTATTTTATTTTTTTTAACATTTTTATTGTGGTTCGAGTACGGTTTTCTGCCTTTTCCCCCCATACCTCCCCACCACCCCAGCTCTTCCCACCTCCCTCCCCTGTTTCCAATCCCTTGTTATTGTCCATATGTCCTTTATCATTGTTCCTGCAAACTTTTCACCCTTCTCCCTCATTATCCCTTTCACTATCCGCTCTGGTCACTGTCAGCCTGTTCTCAATTTCAGTGTCTTTGGTTATATTTTGCTTGCTTGTTCATTTTGTTGATTAGGTTCCAGTTAAAGGTGAGCTCATATGGTATTTGTCTTTCACTGCCTGGCTTATTTCACTTTGCATAATGCTCTCCAGTTCTATCCATACTTTTGCAAAGGGTAGGAGCTCCTTTTTTCTTTCTGCTGCATAGAATTCCACTGTGTAAAGGTACCATAGTTTTTTGATCCATTCATTTATTGATGGGCACCTAGGTTGCTTCCAGCACTTGGCCATTGCAAATTGTGCTGCTATGAACATTGGGGTGCATAGGTTCTTTTGGATTGGTGTTTCAGGGCTCTTAAGGTATAATCCTAGCAGTGGAATTGCCAGATCAAAAGGCAGTTCCAGTTTTAGTTTTCTGAGGAAATTCCATACTGTTTTCCACAGTGGTTGCAGCAGCCTGTAATCCCACCAATAGTGCACTAGGGTTCCCTTTTCTCCACAACCTCTCCAACACTTGTTTGTTGATTTGGTTATGATAGTTGTTCTCAACGGTGTGAAGGGTATCTTATTGTGGTTTTAGTTTGCATCTCTCTGATGGCTAGGAATGCTGAGCATCTTTTCATATGTCTCTGGGCCCACTGTATGTCCTTGTTGGAGAAGTGTCTGTTCAAATCCTTTGCCCATTTTTAATTGGGTTGCTTGTCTTCTTAGAGTGGGGTCATGTGAGTTCTTTATGTATTTTGAAGATCAAACCCTTATCTGAGGTATCATTGGCAAGTATGTTTTCCCATGCAGTTGGTTCTCTTTTCATTTTAATGCTGTCTTCTTTAGCTATGCAGAAGCTTTTTATTTTGATGAGATCCCTTTTGTTTATTCTTCCCTTTCTGTCCTTTGCAGGGAACATATCAGTGAAAATATTGCTGTGTGATATATCTGAGATTTTCCTGCCTATGTTCTCCTCTAGGACTTTTATGGTGTCATGACTTATATTTAAATCTTTTATTCCCCTTGAATTCATTTTTGTGTGTGGTGTAAGTTGGTGATTGAGTTTCATTTTTTTGCATATAGTTGTCCAGCTTTCCCAACACCATTCATTGAAGAGGTTATTTTTACTCCATTTTATGCCTCTTCCCCCTTTGTTGAATATTAATTGACCATAAAGACTTGGGTTTATTTCTGGGTTCTCAATTCTGTTTCATTGGTCTATGTGTCTGTTCTTATGCCAGTACCAGGCTGTTTTGATTACAGTGGCCTTTTAATACAGTTTGGTATCAGGTACTGTGATTCTTCCTACTTTGCTCTTCTTTCTCAAAATTGCTGCAGCTATTCGAGGTCATTTATGGTTCAATATAAATTTTTGAAGTGTTTGTTCTGTATCTGTGAAATATGCCATTGGTACTTTAATAGGTATTGCATTGAATCTATACATTGCTTTGGGTAGTATGGATACTTTGATGATGTTAATTCTTCCAATCGATGAACATGGTATATGTTTCCATTTATTTGTGTCTTCCTTAATTTCTTTCTTCAGTGTTGTGTAGTTGTCTGAGTACAGGTCTTTTACCTCCTTGGGTAGGTTTATTCCTAGGTATTTTATTTTTCTTGTTGCTATATCAAATGGGATTTTCCCCCCTGATTTATGCTTCTGATGTTTCATTGTTGGTATACAAAAATGCCTTTGATTTGTGAATGTTGACTTTGTATCCCGCTGTTTTGCCAAATTCATCTATTAGTTTGAGCAGTTTTTTGGTGGAGTCTATAGGATTTTCTATGTACACTATCATGTCATCTGCAAACAATGACAGTTTTCTTTCCTCTTTTCCAATTTGGATGCCTTTTATTTCCTTTTTTTGTCTGATTGCTGTGGCTAGAACTTCCAATGCTATGTTGAATAGAATTGGTGAAAGTGGGCAACCTTGTCTTGTTCCTAATCTTAGGGAAAGATTTTAGTTTTTGCCCATTGAGTATGATGTTGGTTGTGGGTCTCTCGTATATGGCTATGGACTTTATTATGTTGAGGAATGCTCCCTCTATTCCCACTTTGCTGAGTGTTTTTATCATAAATGGGTGCTGTACCTTATCAAATGCTTTTTCCATATCAATTGATATGATCATGTGATTTTTGTCTTTGCCTTTGTTTAGTGATGTATTACATTTACTGATTTGTGAATATTGAACCATCCTTGCATCCCTGGGATGAATCCCACTTGGTCATGGTGTATAATCTTTTTAATGTATTGCTGGATGTGGTTGGCCAATATTTTGTTGAGGATTTTAGTGTCTATGTTCATCAGCAATATTGGCCTGAAGTTTTCTTTTTTTCTTATGTCTTTATCTGGTTTTGGGATTAGGATGATGCTGGCTTCATAAAAAGAGTTTGGGAGTCTCCCATCATTTTGAATTTTTTGGAATAGTCTGTGAAGGATAGGGGTTAGCTCTTTCTTAAATGCTTTGTAGAATTCTCCTATGAAAACCACAAATTTATGAATCAATACCTTTTTAACCTTGCAACTTAGGGATTAGTTAACTATACCTGGGGATAGTGCCTTCCAGCAAGGCTGAAGTGAGTCCTTGTGGAAGATACCTTTTTTGATGGACCATGTATCCCTCTGGTAGGCCATGATGTTTGGTGCCTTCATCTCCTGGGAGCTTGCTGTGAAGATTGCTCAATAACCTCTCATTAATTTCAAGAGCCTCTATAAGTTCTCTTTAAGTTAGAAGGTCTCTTTAAATAGGTAGATTCACACATTCCCTGATCTAGTCTCACAGGATAAGTCTTCCAGTAACAATTTTAGAAGGAGACAATTGATGTTAACAATAACAACAACAACAACAAAATAGGCCTTAAGTGATATCAAGGGAACGGCTTTAGGCCAATGCAGATGAAAAGATTCAAGTTTTACCAGTTGAATTGTACTTATCTTATCAGTTTGTTCTATAAAACCAGAGGACTGGGGATGATAAGTGCAATGGAAATACTACAATATCAGTCAAGTTTTGCATACCTGATATAGAATTGCTCTAGTAAAATGGGTTCCCCTTTCTCTATGAGACTCTGTGGGGATTTTCTGAGCAGGAAAAATCTTTTCTAGAAGTATTTTAGTAACTTCTGTGGCTGTAGCCCTTCAACATAGGAATGCTTCTACTCAATGAGAATACATATGGATGATCATTAATACATTTTTTATCCAGGGGGCGGGGTAATGGGATTGAAATCTACCTTCCAAACATCAGAGAGACCACATTAGTTTCATTTCCCCCTTTGTAAAGAGAGGTTCCCTTATTTTACTCATGCATATAATTATTCAGTTAAAAAAAAGTCACAAGCAATTATGTTAACGTTCGGTTTACCTAAGCAATCAAAGACCTGGTGATACAGGGTACATCTTTACTTTCCCTTTATAATTTCCTATTAAGGGCATACCAATAGCATAGAAAGAAACTTCTGTCCATTTATCAGAGAGAGAGAAACCCAAATTCCAATTCTGTTTCAGTACACTTTAAGTTAAATAAATCTGTTCCAATCTTAGTTTGACCATAAATAAAATTTCTTTTTCAAGATACCATTTCTATGAACCTTCTGCAACATACACAAATTTTCTGCAGCTTTTGTAAATCTTCCATTTTTGTCTTTTTTCCTTTCTTATTGTAGGACAATCATTTGCCTTAGGACAAAATCACATCTTTTTCCTTGCAATAAAAATGTATTTCTATTCCTCATACCTTCTTTTACCAAACACACATCTTATTCTCTATATGCAATCATATTCACTCACCATAACATCCTAATCAGGCTCCATCACAAGTGCTGAGGTCCCAAACTAAGGTAACTTGTACCCCTCTAACTTCGTAAAATGAATCATTAAGTCTACTTTATACCCTGGTTTTCCATCTGGTCTGTTAGCTCCAAAGCTAGAAAGCAGTGGACAACTATATGTCTTTAGTTAAACCAACATCCTTAGATGATTTTTTCTTTACTAAAAATTAATCTTAGATCATATATACTTTGAAAGCAATTGCATTAGTTTCTGTTATTTCTCCAATTTGTATGAGCACTCATTTATTGTAAACCAATTGAATAGAGCCTTAAATTTGAATTTACAAATGCACTTAAATTTTTTTTTTACTTAAATTTAAAAAATTAATTTATTGATTTTAGAAAGAGAGGAAGGGAGAGAGACATCAGTTTGTTGTTCCACTTATTTATGCATTCATTGGTTAATTCCTGTATGTGCCTTGACTGGGGATTGAACCCACAATCTTGGCATATTGGGATGATGCTATAACCAACTTAGCTACCCATCCAGGACTTACAAATCAATTTTTGGCAAAACCATCTAGCGGTAGAAACACACCTTATCTGTAACATGCATAGACACACATAAACACACAGACAGAATAATAATACAAATCTCAAATAAATTATGGATCCAAAAGTAAAGAGAATGTCCCTGCAAAAAAGGGGGCATATTTTCCTGGGGGGAATATTAAAAAATGGCTCCAGACACAAAGCCTGAGCATCACATAGCTGCTGCCCATCTGGAGACAAAGATGGGGAAAGGGAAAAAGGTAGAGGGTAGGCTGGGTGATAGGCAAGGGAGGTGGGGCTAGAAAGTGAGGGCTCTTCTGGGGTTGTTTTAGTAAACCTGGTTTTCAAGACACAAGGGCAAGTGTCAGAGGAAAAGTTTTCTAATGATCCTCCTTTTGTTCCAGTTTCATGAGTGCCAGTTTCATTTTTAATTTATCAGGACATCTACCTAATTTAGAATTAGTTTTCCTAAGGGAGGCAATAGTAGCCTCTTGATTTCATTTAGAGTTCTCAAGGTACCAGGTTTTTGTTGTTGTTGTTGTTGTTGTTGTTTTTTAAAGGTTCCCATTATTTTTGGGAAGAACAGTATTTTCTATGTTCTCATTGAGCATGCAAATAAATGCATTTTGGGGTCACAAAAAGCCCCATCTTGGCCAAAATAAATCTCGTGTGTTTTTTTCCAGAGGCCTACACAATTGCAATTCTCTGGACCATAATTTTGGTACACGTAATCAACCAAAGTCCCAAATGGTGGCTGATTAGCATGTGAAAAAGTAGAACATGGGTTTCCCATTTTGCACTCCTCCTCATGGGTGGTGTCTCTGCATTCTGTCCCTGCCCTATACCCCTTCGTGTGAATGTCCTCACAAACTTTATAGGCATGGCCAAGTCCCAAACAGGAGGATATCCCTCCAAGATACGTAATGCAACAGAGGAAAGCCCTCCTGAAGAATACCCTCCATTGTGCTAACCACATCTGATGAATACTCCTTAGGTCCCTTGCCTAAACTAAATAAAGTCTCTAAGACCTCAACCACAAGTGTGGGAGGTCTTGGATCTGAGAGGACTTACCTGAGGTCCTCAGGTGCCACTGGGAAGACAACTCCAGCACAAGAGGCTTGTGCAGGTGCAGACCAGTAGGTTATAGCATAGTGTCAAGAGATCAAGCCATCCCTTCTAAGCCCTATGTTGGGCACCATGGAATGCCTGCCAGTGGTTGTTGGTACAAATTTGACACCATAAAAAAATCTCCAATTTGGGAGGCAGTGAAGAAGGAAACTTTATTTGGTGCAATACAGCTGAATTGTGAGAGTTCTGGCCAAGACGGAGGTGTAGGTAGATATACTTCACCTCCTCACACAACCAAAAGAAGGAAACAACCAATTTAAAAACAAAAAAGCAAGAACTACCAGAAAATCAAAATGAGAAGTCCAACACCCAAGGAATTAAAGAAGAAATACTCATCCAGACTGGTGCTCAGAGACAAAGAAATATGGACTAACTCAAAGAACAGATCAAAACTCCAGAAAAAGAACTAAGTGATGAGGAGATAGCCAACCTATTAGACACAGAGTTCAAAACACTGGTAATAAGGATGCTTACAGATGCAAAATAAAGGAAGAAGTGAAGGCTATGAAAAGTGAAAAAGAAAAACATATAGGGAACCAACAGTAAAGGGAAAGAAACTGGGACTCAAATCAACAATTTGGAGCAGAAGGAAGAAATAAACACTTAACCAGAACAGAATGAAGAAAGAGGAACTCAAAACAGTGAAGAGATGCTTAAGAACCTCTGGGACATCTTTAAATGTTCCAACATCTGAATCACAGGGGTGCTAGAAGAAGAGAAAGAGCAACACATCGAAAACTCAATTGAAAAATAGTGAAGGACCCAGCTGGTGCAGCTCAGTGGATTGAGTGCCAGCCTGTGAACAAAAGGGTCGCCAGTTCCATTCCCAGTCAGGGCACATGCCTGGGTGTAGGGCCAGGTCTCCAGTGGGGACACGCCAGGGGCAACCATGCATTGATATTTCTCTTCTTCTCTTTATCCCTCTATCCCCTCTCTCTAAAAATAAATAAATAAAATGTTAAAAAGAAAGGAAGGAAGGAAGAAAGGAAGGAAGGAAGGAAGGAAGGAAGGAAGGAAGGAAGGAAGGAAGGAAGGAAGGAAGGAAGGAAAGAAGAAAGAAAGAAAGAAAGAAAGAAAGAAAGAAAGAAAGAAAGAAAGAAAGAAAGAAAGAAAGAAAGGAAAGAAAAGAAAAAAAGTTGTGAAGGAGAACTTCCCCAGTCTGGGAAAGGAAATAGACTTCCAGGAAGTCCAGGAAGCTCAGAGAATCCCAAAAAAGTTGGTCCAAAAGAGGAACACACCAGGCACATCATAATTACATTAGCCAAGGTTAAAGATAAGGAGAAAATCTTAAAAGCAGTAAGACAAAAGAAGACAGTTACCTACAAAAGAGTTCCCATAAGAATATCAGCTGATTTCTCAAAAGAAACCCTGCAGGTAAGAAGGGGCTGGAAAGAGGTATTCAAGTCATGAAAGGCAAGGACCTACACCCAAGATTACTCTAGCCAACAAAGGTATCATTTAGAATGGGAGGGCAGAAAAAGTGCTTCTCAGATGAGCTCAAATTAAAGAAGTTCATCATCACCAAGCCTTTATTATAGGAAAGGTTAAAAGGACTTATCTAAGAAAAAGAAGAAGATCAAAACTATGAACAACAGTAAAATGACAATAAACTCACAACTATCAACAACTGAATCGAAAAACAATAATGAACTAAGCAAACAACTAGAACAGGAACAGAATCAGAGAAATGGAGATCACAGGGAGGGTTATCAGTAGGGAGGGGTAGAGGGAGAATGGGGGAAAAAGGTAGAAGGAATAAGAAGCATAATTGGTAGGCAAAAAAATAGACAGGGGTAGGTTAAGAACAGTATAGGAAATGTAGAAGCCAAAGAACTTATATATATGACCCATGGACATGAACTAAGGGGAGGGGAGGATCCTGGAGGGAGAGGGTTGCAGAGTAAGGGGGATAAAGGGGAGAAAAAATGGGACAACTGTAATAGCATAATCCATAAAATATGCTTCAAAAAGATATATCATAAACATCTTGTACCCCATCAGTTTTTTAAATGATGGCATGGTAGTCCTTACTATGGCTGTTCCACCATTTTTGCCATTTGCAAAATTTGTCAGTGCCTTTTTATAAAAATATATTTTATTTTTATTTTTAGAGAGGGGGAAGGGAAGGACAAAGAGAAGGAGAGAAACATCAATGTTTGGTTGCCTATTATGCACCCCCCACTTGGGGCCCAACCTCACCTGCAACCCAGGCATGTGCCCTGACTGGGAACTGAACCAGTGACCCTTTAGTTTGCAGGCCAGAGTTCAATCCACTGAGCCATACCAGCCAGGGAATCAGTGCCTTTTTAGGCAGATGTATTTATCAAGAGGAAGGTGGTCTCCCTACAAGTTGCTATAGTTTGATGGAAAGATCCAAAAACATGTCACCCCTTGTCAGATTCCGAGCCCGCTAGACTCCCCCTTCATGGGGAAGAGGCAAAAGATCATAGAGGAGCTTGGTTCTAAAAGGCAGGATGCTTAAGTTCCCAAGCCCACCACTAATGGCAAGCTGTTCCTCTCCTTGGGCCTCTTTCCCCTTCTGTAAAACTAGGGCATTGGCCTTGATGATACTATACTGGTCTACATCAAATGAAATCCAATGTTTGTATCTACACCTGGAGGACATGGATAGGCTCAAAGTGGAATAGTCAAAAAAGGTACGGGGGTTCAGAGGGTTAAAATGACATTTCCAAATGGTCCAGCAGAGTGTCAGGCAGGGCTGGGACTTGAACTTTAAGTTTGTGTCTGGTCCACCTGTTGCATTCTTTTTCATACATGAAAACCAAACATAAACACAATATGAAGGAAGAAATGGAGCTACCATCTGAGAGCATACTCTATGCTGATTGACTTTTACTTGGTAATTTATCAGCGTAAATGACACCTCCTCCAGGAAGCATTCTCTGACCACCAAAGACTGGATGTCCCTCTGTGTATTTCCAAAGCCCCTCATTATGGTAGTCACCATTGTGTTACAACTGCTTGCTTAACATTCTGTATTCATTTGTGAACTCAGAAATGGGGTCTTGAGGGGACTTCCAGTCATGATGGCGGTATAGGTAAGTGCAGTACTTGCATCATCCTGCAACCACATCAAAAATCCAACTAACCCTGGTTGGTATGGCTCAGTTGGTTGGAGCATAGTCCCATAAACTGAAGGGCTGTAGGCTCAATCTCCAGTCAGGTCACAGACCTAGGTTGTGGGCCCAAGCCCCAGTCAGGGCACATATGGGAGGCAACCAATTGATGTTTCTCTCTCACACATTGATGTCTCTCTCTGTCTTTCTCTCCTTCCCTTCTTCTCTCTCTATAAAGCAATAAAAAAAATGTCCTTGGTAAGGATAAAAAAATAAATTACAACTAAACTATGGAATAACCATCATTCAGGACTGCCTGAAATGTAGGTGAAAGGTGGGTGAATAGAAGTCCTACAACTAGGGTTTTAAAGAAGAACCCAACCACTTGCTGGTGTGGTTCAGTGGATTGAGCATGGGGCTGAGAACCAAAAGGAGTCAGGTTGCCCCATACCCCTTGCTAAGTGTCCCCAGGCCTGGCACTAGAAGCAGGCAGCCTTGGTTCACAGGTTGGCCTTGCCTGGGCACCTCCAAGCCCAGCAAAAGTAGTAACCATCTGCAGATTTCTTTGCAACTTATGCCAAATGGCCCCAGGCAGAACACAGGCAGCAGCTGAACTTAGTCTATACCTCTTGAGAGGTCTCAGAGCCAGTGCACACAGTGGAAAGCCTCAGACCACATTGAAGCACCACCCAACCACTTTCAAAAGCAACACACTCAAGGGGCAGACTCAGTGGGCACCAGAGGCCTGCTGAACTAAGTCGTGCTCTGTGGAGTGGGCCTCTGCATAGCTAATCCTCCATGGTGGTCAGAGATAAGTGGTTGGTGGTTCACAGCAGGTCCTTGCACCTAAACAGCCTGAGGATAAATCCCTCCCACTGAAGTGACAACAGCAATTAGGTCTCAACTACAACAGGAGGATGCACACAGCCCACATGGGTAGGTGTCCACCTGTAGTGCCCAGCTCTGTTGATCAGGGAGTCTGTGCTTCTGGACTCCACAGAAGACCAACTACATAAGGCCACTCTATTAAGACTGGGAGATGTAGCAGCTCTACCTAATACACAGAAACAAACACACAGAGGCTGCCAAAATGAGGAGACAAAGAAACATATCCCAAGTGAAAGAGCAGAACAAAACTCCAGAAAAAAAAAACAACTAAATAAAATAGAGGTAAGCAACCTACCAGATACAGGGTTTAAAACAATGGTTATAGAGAAGCTTAATGAATTTAGTAAGAACCTCAACAGCATAAAAAAGGATATGGAAACCATATAAAAGACCGGTCATGAATGAAGGATATATTAATTGAAATGAAGAATAATTTACAGGGAATCATCAGTAGAGTAGGTGAAGCTGAGAATCAAATCAACAATTTGGAATATAAGGATGCAAAAAACGCCCAATCAGAACAGGAAGAAGGAAAAAAATACTTTAAAAATGAGGATAGTAAGAACCCTCTGGAACAACTTCAAGTATACCCACATTTGCATCATAGGAGTACTGGAAGGAGAAGAGAGAGTAAGAAATTGAAAACCTACTTGAAAAGACATTGAAAGAAAACTTTTCTAACTTGGTGAAGGAAGTAGACATACAAGTCTAGGAAGCACAGAGAGTCCCAAACAAGATGAACCCAAAGAGGCCCATACCAAGACACATCATAATTAGAATGCCAAAGGTTAAAGATAAAGAGAGAATTCTAAGAGTAACAAGAGAAAAGCAATTAGTTATCTACAAGGGAGCTCCTGTAAGACTGTCAGCTGATTTCTCAACAGCAACTTTACAGGCTTAAAGGGATTGGCAAGAAATATTCAAAGTGATGAAATGCAAAGACCTACAACTAATCTCTAGCCAGCAAAGCTATCATTTAGAATCCAAGGATAGATAGAGCTTCCCAGATAAGAAAAAGCTAAAGAAGTTCATCACCACCAAACCAGTATTACATGAAATATTAAAGTGTTTTCTTTAAGAAGAAAAAGAAATAGATTAAAAATATGAAAAATATAAATATAAATAAAATGGCAATAAATACATATATGTCAACAATTGAATCTAAAAAACCAAAATAAATGAACAAGCAGAAGAGAAACAGACTCCGATACACAGAGCATTTTCATGGTTGCTAGACAGGAGGGGGGTTAAGGAGATAGGTGGAAAGGTGAAAGGATTAAGAGGTAAAAATTCACCCTGGCTGGCGTAGCTCAGTGGATTGAGCATGGGCTGCGAACCAGGCATCACAGGTTCGATTCCCAGTCAGGGCACATGCCTAGGTTGCAGGCCATGACCCCCAGCAACCGCACATTGATGTATCTCTCTCGCTCTCTCTCTCTCTCTCTCTCTCTCCCCCTTCCCTCTCTAAAAAATAAATAAATAAAGAAAGAAAGAAAGAAAGAGGTAAAAATTCATTGTTACAAAATAACCATGGGGGTGTAAAGTACAGCATGGGGAATATAGTTACTAATATTCTAATAACTATGTATGGTGTCAGAACAGATGGGTACGAGATCTATCAGAATGATCACTTAGTAAGTAATATAATGTCTAATCACTGCAGTATATACCTGAAACTAATAATATTGTATGTCAACTGTAACTGAACAATAAAAGAATGATTTAAATTTAAAAGAGTAAAAGGAAGGAAGGAAGGACCTCTTGTTCAATGCCATATCTTCTGCGTCAGTCTCTTTGTTAGGCCAGAGCAGCAGTTCACTAAATACTTGTTGGAGAAACAGATGAGTTTAGTAATAAAATGTACATGGAAATGTAGTCTAATTTCTTCCTGGTTGAGTTCTATGCCTTGTACTCTTTATAGCTGCACAGTAATGTTTACCCACTATATTAGTTTCCTGTGGCTGCTGTAACAAAGTACCACAAATTGGGTGGTTTAAAACAATAGAAATTGATTTTCTACCGGTTCTGGAAGCCAGAAGTCTGAAATCCAGTAAAGCTGTGTTTCCTCTGGGCACTATAGGAAAGAATTTGTTCCTTGCCTCTTCTAGTTTCTGATGACTTCCGACATCATGTTAAGGGCTTGTGGCTGTATCACTCCAGTTTCTACCTGGAATCAATTGTAATTGCAGCTTTTCTTTTTGTCTCCCCACCAGAGTGTTGTGTCATTTATAATTATATTTAGTTGTAAGTTATAGAAAACCCCATCAGTGGGGTTCAAATCATAAAAATGTACTGTTATTTAATAAGAAGTGCAGAGGAAGGCCACCCAGAGTTGATCTGGCAGCTTAGTAATGCCATCCAGGACCCAGGCTTTTGTCATTCTTCTTCTCCACTATCCTCATTATTGTGGCTTCTCCACCTTGAGCTCACCCCTCATGATCATAAGATGGCTGCCACAGCTCCAACCATCAAACTCTTACACAACAGCATCTATAGCAGGAAGGGAGAGAAGATGACAAATAAAGCTACTTCCTCCTCATGCTTGTCTTTTTATAAGGGTGGGAAAGCTTTGCCAGGGCCAGTACCCCCGCTCCGGCCCCAATCTCATGGTGGTCCCATTATGATTCATTGGCCAGAGTTGGTTCTCATCCTACCTTATCCCCAAGTCAATCCTGTTAAAGGAGAACAGACTTGCCACAATTGTCTTAGATGAGTGGTTCTCAATCTTCGCTGCCCAACAGAATCACCTGGGTAGCCCAGAGCCTACTCATAGATAAATTACAAGCTCTAGGAGTGGGGCCCAGAAGTTTGGCTTCCTTAAAAAGAAAGTTTTCCCAAATGATTCTAATATACAGCCAGTATTAAGCATCACTGACTTAAACCAGGGGTCAGACAATTTTTCTACAAAGGCCTAGACAGTATATATTTTTGGCTTTGTGGGCTATAGTCTTTTTTTTACAATTACTCAGCTCTGCCTTTTTAGTGCAAAAGTAGCCATAGATAATACTGTCATGAATGAATGTGGCTGTGTTTAATAAAACTTGAAAACTTGATTTACAAGGATGGGTGGCCGACTGGACTTGATCTGTGAACCATAGTGTTCCACCTTTGGTTCAAACCAGTGATGATTCATGCCCTGGAGTTGGGCCCATTTCAGTCTGTACAAAATTCTGTGAGCAAGAAGAAAGGGAAATGGTTTCTCGGGCGAGCCACAGCTGTGAATGTCTCAAAGGCAGGGATGGTGTTTTGTTCTTCTGTTTTGTACAGTCCCTAGCACAGGGACTTGAGGGTCAGGCAATGTTTGTTGAATTAAATGAAAACAAAGGGAGTGTAAGAGTGTGAGGAACATTTTCCCTGAAACATCATTTATGATAAATCTAATATCTAAAAATGTTTTGGGAAGAAATGTGGTAAAATTGATAAAGTGTCTTTCTTCCTACCTGTAGAATAATGTCCCCCAAAGATGTCCATGTCCTAATGCCTGGAACCTGTGAAGACATGGTGTTACATTGCAAGGGGGAATTAAGGGTGTAGATAAAATTAGGGTTGCTAATCATGTGACCTTGAGATGGGGAAATTATGCTGGATTTTCCAGGTAGATCCAATGTAATCACAAGGGCCCTTATAAGAGGAAGCGGGAACATCACACGAGAAAAGAGCTGTGATGATGGAAGCCGAGGTTGAAGTACTGTTGTTTGAAGATAAGGAAGAGCCATGGTTCTCGGAATGTGAGTGGTCTCTTGAAGCTGGAAATGGCAAGGAAAAGGATCCTCTCTTAGCAATTCAGGAAAGAAAAGCAACTCAGGCTCACTCTGACTTTCGCCCAGTGAGACCTATTTTGGACTTCTTTCCTCCAAGAGAATAAATGCATGTTATTTTCGGACATTAAGTTTGTGGCAGTTTGTTACAGCAGCAATAGGACACTAATTCACCATTCTGGTGTCTAGTCACTGATAGTGGTCCCCTGTGAGCCACATTTTGAGTATTCACTCTCTAGAATATATCCCTCCCACTCAGAGTCTGTGCTGCGTGGGATTTACCAATGGATAACAGATGAGATGTGGTGTCACTTCACACCCAAGCATCAGGAGGACTGGGCAGCTCCAAGATGCAGTATGTAAAGCTTAGGAGTCCTGCTGGAGAGGCCCATATAGAGAGGAGAGACCCTGAGGCAGCTTGGAGTGGACAGGGGCCCAGTCTTCCCAGCATCCCAGTTTAGCCTCCAGATGACCTGAGCCCATTAGACTGCAACAGCATGAGACCCCAAGCAAGGTCAGCTGTGGAAGAGCCCAGTCCATCCACAGGACTAGAGGAATAACATGATTGTTTCAAGCCACTGTTCAATTTTAGCTTCCATGATGGGTGCTAGGGAATGATTGGCTCATAATACTTTCCTGAATATCATTCCCATTTTTAAGATGAAGAAATTGAAGCCCTGAGGGAAGATAACTAGATCTGCTGGTAGATGAGAGAGCTGGGTTTGAACCTGTCTGTCCAATTCCAGATCACCAGGTCCTTTGCACTTCCCAATGCAACCTCTCCTCAGAGCTCATTAGATAAAATCAGAGGCCTAGGTTGGTCTCAGTCACTACTTTGATGCCATTGGCCACTGCTGGTTTGGTTTCAGCAAGCTCATAGCTCTGATCCAGCCTTTTACCCCTTCTCGCTCTCAAGTCTCATCGGAGAAACAGGAGTACTTACAGTAAATGAAAACCAAGACTTGTACAGGAAGCTCAGCCTGATCTGTTACAGGGTTATTCTAGCTTGTAATGTACCTGTGCGCTCTCAGACACAGCCAGACTCTCTGGAGAGGGACTGGGAGGGTTCACAATGCCCTGTGGTGGCTTCTGGGGTCAAGGCTCAGAAATGCAAAACTGAGGGGGAGCAAAGATCCCCTGTGGCTGTTCCTCAGGGTCTTCTGGAACTGCTGCCCCAGATGTCAACAGATGCTCTGATGTAGAGGTATTTACCTGAAGCCCTGGGGCTTTGGAGAGCCGGCTGTTCATTTTCCCCAAGGGCAGGGAGGACCTCTATACTGAATCACCAGCCGCAGCCCAGACCCCAGCTGTCTGAGCTTCTGGAAAGACCAACAGCTGCTCAGGGTCCTTGCTCCCTCTAGTGGTCACAAGAGGGAAAGCGCTACTTCTTAGCAGGTCAGAAGAAATTAGGAAGCTGGTCCCAGGCAGCACTGAAAAGTCAGACTCACCTTTTCCTTCTCTACCAAGTAAACAGAAGACACAACTCAGAAAAATGGATGACTAAGTCAGACATCCCTTTTTAAAAGAACAATGGTGCTGCATAAACATAGGTGTCCATGGCCTTATCAAATAAATGTTAGCTGTAAAAACAATCTTGTTTTCTTATTTTTTTTTTTTTACTTTTTTTTACAGCAGTTTAAGGTTCACAGTAAAATTGAGGGAAGATACAGAGATTTCCATTTTACCTGCTGCCCCCACACATGCACAGCCTCCTCCATCGTCAACATCCCCCACCCAATGGGTACATTTGTTACAATTGATGAACCTACTTTGACAAATTATCATCGCCCAGAGTCTGTAGTTTACATGACAGTTCACTCTTGGTGTTGTCCATTCTATGGATTGAAAGAATGTATAAGGACATGTGTTCATCATTATGGTATCACACGGAGTATTTCCACAGCCCTAAAAATCCTCTATTTATTTCTCTCCACTAACTCCTGATAGCCACTGATTTTTTTATTGTCTCAATAATTTTGCCTTTTCCAGAATGTCATAGTTGGAATCATACAACCTGGAGTCTTTTCAGACTGATTTATTTCACTTAGTAATATGCATTTAAAGTTCTTCCATGTTTTCTCATGGCTTGATAGTTCATTTTTTGCTTGCACTGAAAATATTCATTGATGCGGATCCCGGGTCTGTGGCATTGTGGATGAGACGAGACAAATTCACATGGACTACCGAGTCCTGTGGAGGAAAAGGGATGGTGAGGCTTCTCTCTCAAGAGGAGAAAAGCCTCAGAGCACCTCGGCCACTCTCTCAAGAAGAGAGTACTTTGACCTTTGCCTTGACAAGATTTTATTGGGTTCAATTTTCACAGGAATACAGGCTGTATCCATAAAGCTCATCGGTCATTGTCAGGCAAAAATGATTAAACAATAGACAACATTCAAATAACTCTGGGGACTTATTCTGAGTCAGGGTCAGATAGTGGAAGGGCCATAAAACTTTGGGGAACAAACTCACTTCCTGCTTGGACCCTTATCATTTAAATTGAGGGTATCAGCAAAGTGGGTTTCATAGGATTTTATGCATTCTTTCTTAGGCCTGATTGCCCCTAGGGAACCCGCCCTTTCCAGGTCAGGGCTGCACCCACCTCCAGCATAGTTTCAGGCTTAAGTCATTGTTTCAGGCTTAAGGGAAGTAAGGCAGGGGAAGTAAGGCAGCCAAGAGATTAGGAGACTTCTTGCAGACAGAATGAGGGCTCAGGCTATGTCAAAGCTGAGGGGTGAGGGTCCATCACCCTCTTTTTCTATAGCCCCCCAAGTCCTTCTCTGAGGGCCCCTTCATGGCCATGTCTTAGGTCATCCCTCTTTTGAGGGGTCTTACCCATTTTTGGCTAGCCAGTCATCTGCCCGGAGCCAAGCAGGGTAAAGAGAAAAGGGACAGAGGTGGTGCCCCTACAAGGAAGATAAGCTCTGTCTCCTAAGTGGCTTATGGTCCCAAGGTCCTTTACTCAGCCTTAGCCATGGGGGATTACAGCTTCTGAAACCAGGTAGGGCAGTTCCCAACAATTCATATATTCATGTAAGTAGAATAATACAGTATTTATCCTTTTCTGACTAGCCCATTTAACTCAGTATAATATATTCATAGTTCATCCATATGGTAGCATATGACAGATTTCCTTCTTTTTTTAAGGCTGCATAATATTCCACTGTAGGCATATACCATATTTCCTTTATCTACTCATCTGTCCATAGGCACATGTGGTCTTCCCTCTCTTGGCTACTGTGAATAATGCTGTTATAAACATGAGTGGGCAACTATCTCTTTAAGATCCTGCTTTCAATTCTTTTGAGTATATACCCAGAAGTGAGGTTGCTGGCTCATATGGTATTCTATTTTTAACTTTTTGAGGCATTGTCATACTGTTTTCCATAGCAGCTACACCATCTTATGTTCCTATCAATAGTGCACAAAGATTCCAACTTCTCCATATTCTCATTAACACTTGTTATTTTCTGTTCTTTTGATAGTGGCTACCCTGATGGGTGTGACAAAATCATTTTATAATTAAAAAGTAATACAACCTTGGCTGGGTGCTCAGTTGGTTGGAGTGTCATTCCATACACCAAAAAGTTACAGGTTTGTTTCTTGGTCAGGGCCCATACCTAGGCTGTGGGTTTGATCCCTAGTCAGGGTGCATGGGAGAGGCAACCAATCAATGTTTCTCTCTCATATTGATATTTCTCTCTCTTTGTCTGTCTCTCACTCTTTCCCTTCCTCTCTCTAAAATGTTCTTGAGTGAGGATTAAAAAAACCACAAATACATAATCTTTGATTGAAACAGTTCAGAATGTGTTATAACTTTTTAAAACAATTGACATATAATAATTGGCACACATTTTAAGTGTGCAATTTGGTTTTGAGTTTTGACATGTATTTACACTTATACACCCATCACCACAATCAAGATAGTGAACATCTCTATCACCCTGAAAAATTTTGTGTCCCTTGTATCCCTGCCACTGTTTCCTCCCTGCCTCCTACTTCCTATCTCCAAGCATCCACTGATACCTAGATCCTACAGGGACACACCTGAACTGGCTGCTACTGGTAGCTGCAGTTCTACATCAGGTATTGCTGGGATTTGGGGACCATTTCTAACTTAATGCTACCCCTGAACTCCTAAGTCTGGAAGCTGAGAGCTTTGTTCTTTCTGTGGCTTTTCCAGGTCCCAATAAATACTAGGTTGTAGCATATAAAGTTGCAAATATTCAGTTATTTTTGACCCACAAAAAAATCAGTTGCATATGATTCAGCTTGAAATCCAACAATCCCAGTATTTATTGACTCACTTTGCCAAAGGGATCTTCAGAGATTTCTTCCTGAGATATTATGGTCCAGAGCAAGTAAAAATTGTTAAAATAAAGAAAAGAGAGGGACTTCCAGCCAAGATGGAGGCATAGGTAGATACACTGTGCCTCTTCACACAACCAAAATAAGAACAACAAAAATTTAGAAACAAAAAAGACAACCAGTACTGACAGAAAATTGAACCGTATAGAAGTCCAACAACCAAGGAGTTAAAGTAGACACATTCATCCAGACCAGTAGGAGTGGTGGAGTTGGGCAGCCAGGCGGAGAGGGGTCCTGGCAAAAAAAGTGGTGGCTGGCAGTCCCGGGCATGCAAAACAGCAGTGGGTGGACACAGCAAGGCAGCAGATTGTGGAGGTGCGCAGAGCACAAGGTGGATGGCAAACCGGGTGGTCCCACAACCAGTGGTCATGCACAGATAAACCAGGCGAAACTAGGGAGCAAGACAGACTACACAACCCAGGGTTCCAGCTCGGGGAAATAAAGCCTCAAAACACTGATTGAAAACACCTGTGGAAGCTGAGGTGCAGGAAGAGACTCCCAGCCTCACAGGAGAGTTCATTAGAGAGACTCACAGGGTCCTAGAACATACACAAGCCCACCCACCCAGGAATCAGCACCAGAAGGGCCCACTTTGCTTGTGGGTAGCAGGGGAAGTGACTGAATGCTGGCAGAGAGCAGAGCAAGTGCCATTGTTCCCTCTCTGACCCCTGCCCCACATACAGCGTCACAACCCAATGACTGGGTTGACTCACCCCAGGAGAACACCTAAGATTCTGTCCCTCATACATAACAGGTGCATCAAGACAAAAAAAAATGGCCCAAATGAAAGAACAGGTCAAAGCACCAGAACAAATACAACTAAGCAATGAAGAGATAGCCCACCTATCAGATGCACAGTTCAAAGCACTCGTGGTCAGGATGCTCATAGAATGGGTTGAATTTGGTCACAAATTAGATGAAAATATGAAGGCTACACTAAGTGAAATAAAGGAAAATGTACAGGGAACCAATAGTGATGGGAAGTACAATGGGACTCAAATCAATGGAGTGGACCAGAAGGAAGAAAGACACAATCAAACAGAAAAGAATGAAGAAACAAGAATTCAAAAAATGAGGAGAGGCTTACGAACCTCCAGGACACCTTTAAATGTTCCAACATCCAAATTATAGGGGTACCAGAAGGAGAAGAGGAAGAGCAACAAGTAGAAAAGTTATTTGAACAAATAATAAAGGAGAACTTCCCCGATCTAGCAAAGGAAATAGACTTCCAGAAAGTCCAGGAAACTCAAAGAGTCCCAAAGAAGTTGGACTCAAGGAGAAACACACCAAGGCACATCATAATTACATTAGCCAAGATGAAAGAGAAGGAGAGAGTCTGAAAAGCAGCAAGAGAAAAGGAGACAGTTACCTACAAAGGAGTTCCCATCAGACTGTCAGCTGATTTCTCAAAAGAGACTTTGCAGGCAAGAAGGGGCTAGAAAGAAGTATTCCAAGTCATGAAAAGCAAGGACCTACATCCAAGATTGCTCTTGGATCCAGCAAAGCTTTCATTTAGAATGGAAGGGCAGATAAAGTGCTTCTTAGATAAGGTCAAGTTAAAGGAGTTCGTCATCACCAAGCCCTTATTATATGAAATGTTAAAGGGACTTATCTAAGAAAAAGAAGATAAAAAATATGAACAGTAAAATGACAGCAATCTCACAATTATTAACAACCATACCTAAAACAAAAAAACAAACTAAGCAAACAACTAGAACAGGAAGAGAACCACAGAAATGGAGATCACATGGAGAGTTAGCAACAGGGGAGGGGGAGGAGGAGAGAGCGGGGAAAAGGTACAGAGAATAAGTAGCATAGATGGTAGGTAGAAAATAGACACGGGGAGGGCAAGAATAGTATGGGAAATGGAGAAACCAAAGGACTTATAAATATGACACATGGACATGAACTAAAGTGGGGGAATGTGGGTGGGAGGGGTGTGCAGGGTGGAGGGGAGTGAAGGGGGGGAAATAGGACAACTGTAATAACATAATCAATAAAATATATTTAAAAAAAGAATTGTTGGTATCAGTGAAAACAGCACCAGGTGTTAGACCAATGGTGTTCAGCAACCTCAGTTCTTGAGTTCTGGCTAAGAAAGAATTCAGATCCAAGACAGACTATAAGAGAAAGTTTATTTAGAAAGTCACAGAGGCCAGAAAAGCTGGGTGTGGGCTGATGAAACAAGTTACAGAAAGCAAAAGAAGGGCCCTTGGAGCAAATGCTTGGGTTGGGGGAAGCAGAGGGAGCAGGGTATGGAAGCAGTAGGGGAAGGGAAAGGCTCAGGCATTTGTGCTCCCTTCTGGGGAGAGAGCAGCTGGGTCCTTGGTTCTAAGAGCTTTTAAATGCAAGGATTTTAGAGGAGGTCCCAGGGGAGGATCTCAATAGACTATTCATCAGTTTAATAGGTGTATCTTTTCAAGGTCATGGTCTCCACTGATTAGTCAGTGCCAGAGAGGGAGTCATTAGCTATTACAGCTGGTCCTGAAGTCAGCTGTGGCACTGCCTGTCTTCTGTCTAGTTTTGCTGCGTTTTTCTGGGCTGGAGCTGAAACACAGCTGAGGTCCAGATGCTATCCATAGGGATTAATGCTTAAAGGAGTGGTCGTGCAAGGGCCTGCATGAGAGTTGCATGAGGCCACTCTTTGGCCTCTTGTTCCTACTCAAAGGGTTCTGCCAAACGACTAGTGACAAGCCACAGCCCCGGGAGATAAGTTACCCAGGAGGCTAGGCACCCAGGTCTTTTCCACCCTGGTGATATTCTGTTCCTGGTCTCGTGTCTAACTGCCTACCAGAGTTGCCTCTAAGCACTGGAAAGAAAGACAGAATAATTGCACCAGGAGCCACTGACAAAGATAGTCAATGTATTTGATAGTAACTGCACTTATGTTTGGTTGTTTCCATACACATGGATGAAAATGGAAACAGAATATAGGCTTTTTGCTCTCAGATGAAGAAACTAAGGTCAGAAGGAGAGCCAGATGTTATTCTCCAAACTCCAGGAAGAAAATGGTCAAGTTAGAACCAAGTCTGGGTTAGTATAGTGTCTTACACATCAACTCTGAGAGAATCACAATTTTCTTCAAGCTGGAGAAGTTAATAGTGGCTTTTGATTCCAACAGGGAGGCATCACCCCAGAAAAAGGCAATTATTAGATCAAAGGGACAATTTAATGCATCTTTAAAAGCCACTAATTTGATGCAGATGTGACAATCAACCCCCCCCCCCCCCCCCCCCCCCCCCCCCGCTCCCAAGACTGGTTTACTTGACCTTGAAAAAAATCTCATCATTTTTGTGCCATCCTTTAACTTCTCAAATGCTCTTTTTTCTCATAGCATTAAAATATTTTAAAACAAACAAACAAACAAAAACCAATGGCAGAAATCCAGAAAGCTTCAGGGGCTATAAGAGATGATTTCATAAAGGCTTCCCCAAATCAGCTAAAAAATGTGACAGTAGGAACCTTATCTTCAGAGAAATCTAGATTCAGAACCCATAAACTCCCTTTCCTCCCTGCCCCAACCCATAATTGTCTCCCAGGTAAATGTTTCTTCCTTTAGGCTAGTGGTTCTGAAATAAAGGGGGGCGGGGAGTGATCCACACACACATTTTGGCAATGTTTAGATACACTTAGGGTTGTCACAACTGGGGTGTGTGTGCGCAATTAGCATCTAGCGGGTAGAAGGGGTGGAGGGATTGGAGGGGAGGAGGAGGGGGGTAGTTAGCGGAAACACAAAGAGGGAGGAGAAAAAGAGAGAAGAGACTGGAGAGGAAAGGCGCCAAGCCTCACGTGGGTGGTGGATCCAGCCAGACCTGAAATCTCCGCCCCTGGACTTTTCAATTATCAGAATCAATCACTTCCCCTTTTAGCTTAGGCCAGTTTCAGATGGGTTTCACTCACTTGTAACCAAAAGACTCCTAGCTAACACAGAACTGAGTGACTGTCAACTGTTTAAGGGAGCACTGTAACGTTGAATGCGAAGTTTCTCTTGCCCCCTGATCACTCCCAAAGCCAGGAGGACATTCTGCTCCACACAATCATCTTGGGTTTATAGTGTAATGTGGGCATGAAGACCGACAGATGGAGTCCCTGGGTGAGTGAGAAGGGGCGGCAGGCACAGGAACCGCCAGCTCTTGAAGAAGCAGACTGCAGCCTGCTGAACTTCACATTTGAGGTGGGTGTCCCATCTCGCCTAAGAGGGAGATAGCTTTATCTGGACGTTGACGGAAAAGGTGACTCCAGGAGAGAAATGCCCTTGGGGCCAACTGCGTTCCTTAGGACGCGGAATTCGTGCACTAGTACAAAGCAGGCAGGAGCCGATTCTATTGTTCTTTCCTCCAGCACCTCCTCCGCTCCTCTCCCCGCCCGCCGGCTGGGTCAGCCTGGGTCCGCCCAGTAGAGGAGGGAATGGCAGAGGGCAGGACTCCATCTGCCCTGCGTTGGTCGCTGGCTGCCTGAAGGTTGGGTGGGAGTAGGGGCTGGACCACTGTGGGAGACAGGATTGGAGCTCGTTGGGGGAAGAGGCAGCCCCAGCAGCTGTCCGCCTGCACCCCTTCCCCACCTCCAGCCATGCCGGACTTCTGTTTCTCACCTGGTGGGAGTCCTAGTGGGGGAAAGCAAGCAGAGGAAGAATACTCTTAGCTCTTTTTCTTGCACGTGGGATGCAGAGACGTGGGAATAAATCACCCAGGTCTCCTTCTGCTTAGGCACACTGCATTCCTGATATGATAAAATAGCACCCACCTAGACAGTAGGAATAAGGAATTTAAGGTCACCAGAACATACTGTGGGATAGAGGAAGGTGGTCGCACCCAGTAGTTGTTCCCAATCCTGCCTGCATATGAATTATCCAGGGAGCTTAAAAACAAACAAATGAAACACTGATGCCTGGACAACGTGTCCAGGGAGTCTGGGGTGTGATTTAATGCAGAGAAAAAAGTAAAAAAACAAAACAAAACAAAAAAGTCCTACTGAGTAAATAATAACTTTAAAACTGTAAGCATACTGTAAACCTGGCTTGAAGTCCTGGCTTCACCAGCTGAGTCCTGACTTCGCCCAACATCACAGAATCAGACTGTGACTCTGGCCAAGTTTCTTAACCTCCTCGATCTTTAGTGACATAGAAGGCTGGGGTAGCTGTACCATCTCCAGAAACTTCTCTTCTTGCTCTTAATTCTTTAGCCACCCTGGGCTTCATGTACCCAGAAAGTGGCATCTCTCCATCCTCCATGCTTCTACCCAGGCTGTCCCCTTTGACTCGTTTACTCCTAGTCAAGCTTTAATACCCAACTTTAGTATCATTTTCTCTGAGAGTCTTTGTGTGCACACACAGTTCCCTTTGCCTGGGACAGTCTTCCATTGATCGTGGCAGAGATTGGTAACTGCCTCCTAACACCCCTTCACCTCTTATTCCTCTAGTACGAGATCCCTGTAGCTGAATTAAGCATACTTAGAGGAAGACTGTATTTCTCACTTGATTAAATGCTGGCTAATAGAATGTGAGCCATGTGATGTATCTGACTTCTGAGTCATGGCCTTAAAGGAAAGAAGCATGCACTTCATTTTTTTTTTTTTCCTGCTGGCTATACATTGTTTGTGTGATGCAGGTGATAAACCAGCCATTTGGGACTATGAGGTAACAATCTGGATCTCTGACCCTGAGGAAGTGCATTAATAGCCCTGGACTGAGGTGACTTAAATAGGAGAAAAGTAAACTTCTATCACATTTTAGCCTCTGCTGGTTTGACCTTTGTGATGTTAACTTAAAAATAAAAACACTTTTCAAAGTGAGGCAATAAGCATTTAGGCAACAAGAGAGGCAACAAGCATTGAGATCACTAAGAATAACTATTCTAGAATCATTAATTCAGGCAGAAGCCCAGGTAGTATTCCCACTAGGAAACAAAGGCAACGAGTATTTAAGAGAAAGGGAAGGAGAACAATTACTTCAATAGAAGGGAGGCATTTCTATTGGTGCAAATACGCTAACATAGTGATGCTAATTCTAAACAAGGTTTTAAATTTTCAGTCCAGTAGTCATGTTACAGGGTGCAGCCAAGAGGGGGGCCCCAAATAGGCATTTAAAATGAGGTCCAGAACTTAAGGTGTCCAGGAGATTTTAAGATGTCTCCATCCCCCACCCCAGGGTGTGGGTTGGGGGAAGGGACAAATAGAGCAGGGCCATTGAGAGCTGTTTTGCATAGCAACAGCCTTGCAGCTAACCTCTGGGTTGGTCATTTAGCATATCTATGTCCTTTGGCTGGTTGCATGGATATGTTAAGTAGCCGTGATCAGCTCTAAGCCAGGGGAACAGAAGTAACTTCCCCACCCAGACTGGGGAGGGCAGGTCCCCTGAGTTATAGCGCCTGCGTGGGAGCTCAGAGAAGATTGGCTCCAGAACATGGGGCCACGCCTGCCCAGACTCATGATGGCAGCCCAGTAAAGCTAGAAGAACAAGAGTTCTGGCATGTGAAGCCGAGTGTGGGAGGAGTCGGAAATGGGGCTGCAGAGGAAGATTGGCCGCGGGGATTTCAAACCCAGATTTGGCGGCCATTGAGGGAAGAACCACACAGACTCAATGGAGTAGAGAGCCATGTACAGCCATTGAGGAGGAGAACCAGGCTGCTTTAAGAAGAAGAGCCATGTGCAGCCCAGAGGAGGAGAGCTATGTACAGCCCTGAGAGAAGGAGAACCGTGCTGCTTTAGGAAGGAGAGCCTTGCGCAGCCCTGAGGAGAGAAACCACGTGGCCTTGACGGAGTGGAGACTCCTGCAGCCCTGAGGGAGGGAGAACCACGCGGCAGCCTTGGAGGAGAGAACCATGCAGTTTTGGCAGAGTGGGGACTCTCCGTTCCTGCAGCCCTGAGAGAGAGAGGACCACATGCCTGGCAGAGTGGGGACCCCCACAGCTTTAGAAGGGGGAACCACCACCTGGTTTTAGCAGAGATCCTGGTAACTCAGCCGAGGGTGCCAAGAACCCAAAGAAGTCTCCCATTCGAGATTGAGTACTAACTGAGAAGAACCAGAGGACGATTAAGCCATGGACTTCTATTTCCTTTCCTGAGATACGGTACTCTGGACTGGGCAAAGGGGGAAGGAAGGAAAGACTGTCTGTTTGTGGGTGTTTTTAAGGGACTTTGGGATTTTAGTAAAGACATTAGGTCACTACTTTAAATTAGTATAACATTAAATAAACGTTTCCTTTCCTTTTCACGAATCTCTGGCATTGAGAGACATCTTTCCCCTGGCAGCGGACATAACGGACCCGGGGCTTCTTTCAATAATAGTATATCATCCCAGGCCTCCCTTGTGTGTTCTGTAACAGTCATCAGTCCAATAGTCATAATGGTAATACCACTTTCTTGTTATCTTTGCAAATGGTTCTTTGCATTAGTGTTGCCTTAGGCCCAGCCCAAAGGTAATTTTGCTTTTTTTAAAAAAAACTTTATTGATTTGAGAGAGTGAGAGAGAGAAACATTGATTTGCTGTTCCACTTATTTATGCCATTCATTGGTTGCTTCTGACCGAAAATTGAACCTGCAACCTTGGCATGTCAGGACAATGCTCTAACCAACTGAGCTACCTGGCCAGGGACTTTTGCCCTGTTTTTAACATTTCCAGGTTTGAGGTATAAGACATGCAGGGCAGTTCCTCTGGCATGGTAGCTCCGGCTCCATTTTAATGTGGTTTCAATTATGTTATTGTTTACATTTACAGCATCTGAACCAGTAACCTAACACTCTACTCATTCCCTGGCTAATACTTATTCTTCAAACCTCGATATAAATGCCCTTTTCACAGATGTCCTCTGTAACATCTTATCTAAAATATGTCCCTCTTCATACTTACATTTTCATTTACTGTGCTAAATATATTTTTTAAAGATTTTATTTATTTATTTTCAGAGAGAGGAGAAGGGAGGGAGAAAGAGAAGGAGAGAAACAGCAATGTGTGAGAAAACAATGATTGGTTGCCTCCTGTTCTCTCCCAACTGGGGACCTGGCCGCAACCCAGGCACGTGCCCTGACAGGGAATCGAATAGGCAACCTTTCAGTTTGCAGGCTGCCACTCAATCCACTGAACCATATCAGCCAGGGCTCAATATTTTATATATACTGTATCTTTGAATTTTCTCCGTGATGTTAGGGAGTGGATCCTTGTTAATCCCATTACAGACTAGGAAGTGGAGCCACAGAGGAATAGACTCCTAAGGGGGGATTGATTCCAGGGCCCATTACTATAATATAGGCCACAAATGCAGGAGTGCAAAAATATCATTTTCTTCATTTTCTAAAGCTCATGTTCATCCAAAACCTCATTCTCCCTAGGACACCTGCCCCCCTTTCTCCGTGGTTGTGCTGTGGTCCTGCAGTTTTGCACAGTGCCAAAGTGTCCCTCTGTCACTGTTCCACATGGGTTGCCATGGATCTGCTGCTTCTATGTTCTGCTCAGGGCTCCAGGAAGCCTGGGTTCAATCTGAGCTCTGAGGTTTGCAAGTCACTTTACCTCTGTAAGCCTTTGCTTCCTCCCCTGTGAAATGGTGAGGGAAGATGCTACAGTGTGTTTTTGCTGAGATGCACCACCCAACAGATCCCTCTCCACCATCTTCCATCCAACTCCAGGTGGAGCCCTCAATTCCAAGACCCACAAACCACTGCTGCTGTCACTTGTCTTTCTCCTCTTCTCAGTCCAAAAGCATCTTTTTCTGCTCTTTGGATCTAAGCATCACCCTTCTTTCTGCTTCTGCCTCACGCAGTCTTGACTTAGCAATAAATCCATTTTATTTTTTTAGTTTAGACATTCGTGTGCTTAACAGATATAAAAGAGGATATAGCGAAAAGGCTCCCTCTTTCACCTGTTTCTCTCCCCCCAGTTCCTCATCCCAGATGTCAATGTTGTTACCAACTCCTTAGGCCTTCCAGAGATAATGTCTGCATATCCTAGCAACTAGTTTTACACATCCTCTCTCTTCCTACATACACACTGTTTTTAAATTTTCTTGAGGAAAATTTCAAACATATGTCAAAGTAGAGAGAATAGTCTTACGACCCCATCCTGTGCCTGGCACCCAGCTTCAACCACTGTCAACTCATGGCCAGCCTTGTGTCATCTCTACCCCACCCACTTCCTGCTCCCAATAGATTCATTTGATACTTCATTATTTCATTCATAAATACTTCAGAATGGACCTCAAACATATAAGGATACTTTTAAAAGATCATAGTCACAGTACTGTCATCATGTGTAATAATTTTAACAGTAACTTCTCAATGCAATAAAATACTCAGTCGTGCCCTGGCTGAGTCATGAGCCTGGGCTCATGAATTGAGCACTGGCCTGTGAACTGAAAGGTTGCTGGTTCAATTCCTGGTCAAGACATATGCCCAGGTTGTGGTCCAGGTCCCCAGTTGGGAGCACACAAGAAGCAACTGATCAATGTTTCTCTCTCGCATCGATGTTTCTCTCCATCTTTTTCTCCATCCCTTCCCGTCTTTCTAAAAAATAAATAAAATCTTTTTTAAAAACTCCTAGAAATAATTAATGAATTAAAAAAAAAAAAGCCCTAGCTGGTGTGGCTCAGTGGATTGAGTGCCCACCTGTGAACCAAAGGGTAACTGGTTCCATTCCCAGTCCAGACACATGCCTGGGTTGAGGGCCAGGTCCCCAGTGCAGGGCGTGTGAGAGGCAACCACACATTGATGTTTCTCTCCCTCTCTTTCTTCCCCTCTCTCTAAAAATAAGTAAATAAATAAAATCTTTTAAAAAAATTATTGTAAAAAAGAGGTAATGCTAAAACATTTTAAAAAATAATGATAATAAATAAAATAGTCATGTTCAAATTTCTCAGATTGTTTTACTATTTGTTTGGATCAAGATACAAATAAAATCCACACATTACAACTGGCTGATGTGACCAAGTCACTTTTAGTATTCATGCCCTTCTGTTTGTGAGATTTTGCTGACTGAATCCGCAGTTATGTCATTTCATATGTTCCTTTTCTGTTAAATTGACACTTAAGATCTAATCTGTATGATAAAGCTTGTAGTAATGTAATATGTGCTGGGCTCTCTCACAATCTATAGATCTAACGACTTGATCAAAATCAGTTCCATTTTTTGGCAAGACTACGTCCTCTGGGTGGGATTTATATTTCTATCTGAAAGCACACAATCTCATGTTGTCTCTCCTTTTGTCATGTTGGATGCCATTCATTACCTCGACCTCTAATTCATTAAACATTGTAAAATTGGTGACATTCTGTTTCGAAGATTCCTTCTTCCTGTATCAGGTGAATCTTCCCTTAATCTACTCTTTGATTATGTTGAGGTACCATCAGAGAAGAAAGGCCGAACAAATGCTTGTTTCTTTCCCTTGATTTACCAGTTTTCAAAATAATGAGTTGGGCCCTAGCTGGTGTGGCTCAAGAGATTGATCACTGGCCTGTGAACTGAAAGGTTGCTGGTTCGATTCACTGTCAGGACACATGCCTGGGTTGTGGGCCCAGTTGTGTGAGAGGCAGCAGATTGATGTATCTCTTGCACATCAGTATTTCTCTCCCTCTCTTTCTCTCTCCCTCACTCCTCTCTGAAAATAAATAAATAAAATCTTTTTTAAAAATAATGAATTTGTCAGTTTTCAAAATAATGAGTTGGGTTTGTTAGCATCCTTCAAGGTGAGGCTTTTTTAAAAAGTATTATATTTTTATGCATTTAAATATATTTGTTATGGCCCTGACCATTGTGGCTCAGTGGGTTGGACATCCTCCCACAAAACAAGAGGTCAGGTCCCTGGTTAGGGACATGCAAGAGGCAACTAATCGATGTTTCTCTTGTTTGTTGATGTTTCTCTCTCTCTCTTCCTCCTTCCTTTCCCCCCTCTAAAAATAAATGAAATAAAATAAAATAAACTTAAATATATTTGCTATGTTTCAACCCATTTCAGTTATCCTTATCAACGTTCAAATGATACCCTCTTTCGCCTGTGGGAGACTGTTGAACTTGGCACCTGAGAACATTGATATGACCCTAGAAGTTTTTGACAGCTACTCTCTCACTTTGTACGTTCCCTGCTCCAGAACTGAAATCAGCCATTTGTCCCAGGAGCTATTGGGACACTAGGGTTACACAGCTTCCTTTTCTCCCAAAAAATAAACATTAAGGAGCAAGTCAAGCTGTTCTGCATCTTCTTCACATCATGGGGTGTCTTGGATGTCATTCCGCATAATGTGTTTTAGACTTTTGAAAACAAAAGCTCCCCCAAAACACATAACACATTAACTAGGTGATCAGATAAGTGACTAGCATCATCCTTCTTATTTCCTCTTTCCTTCCCTCTTAAAAAAATCTTTCAAATCAATAATTCTTATTAGCATACTATTTCTTATTGGAGAGGGGGAAAAGCACTGAATCAAGTAGTTACTTTTTAATGCACATGGCTGAGAGATTCCTTTTCTGGCCTCATATGATTCTGTGCATGCCAAGAATGCTGGCTCTGTTTGGGAATTTGAAGAAAACAGCAATTCGTCCTTCTGTTGTTCCTCAGAGCCTCCCAGAGCTCTTTCATTCCCCAACATTTGAGATGGTAGTGATGATGCAAATTGGGTCCTAGGAACTCCTGTGCTCTCCATTCTCCCCCACACCCAGCTCCCTCCCTCCTCATCTTGTCAGCTTCTGACAAGTGTTTGCAAGAATCTAGAGTTCAAAAAGGTAAGTTCACATAACTACAAGGTAAATGCCAAGAAGCCTTGAGTAATCTTTCTTTACATAATACAGCACTTGGGGTTATTTTTCAAATGCCAAAAAGCCTTGCCATCTAACTTTTTCCCATTTTTGATAGAGAAGTGAGTACTGAGAAACATTGCTTGGCTGAAAGAAAAAGAGTAATTCAAATGTTCAAATAATAATTGGCTTTGGATTTCAGCCTTAGTGGGGCGGGGTGGGGGTAGGGTGAGGATGGGCAATAGAAGGAATGGGGACAGTGGTGAACTAAAATGAGGACTGTGGTGAGCTACTTACTACTGAATTCCAGCTGCTTGTTGCTTGCTGGAATGTGGACACGGTGTTGCCACATCTTAGGAATTTTCAAGGGAAACTGGAAATGTGGAATTTGATGTCAAAACAATTTCTTGAGTTTTACATGGTGACTGACTTTTTAATAAAACATTTTGTTGGCCAAAGAAAAACACATTTCTGAGATAAATTCTGATTTCAGGACACCAGTTTGCTATCCTCTTTCCTTTAATTTCCCGAGTTATCTCTCTAGACTCTTGGCCATTAAGGGGCACATATGAGATCATGGCCACTTAATTTGGAGGTTTGGATTAGCAGACAATAAAAACCCCAAGTCAAAGGTGAATAGTTAAGCAATTTATTAAGCAAGAGCAAAGAGAAAACAAGAAGTAAGAGCATACATCACTAGACAGGAAAAACACCAACACCTGAACACAGACACTGGGGAATCCCGGAGGTAGCCATATTCGGGGTTTGTCTGGGAACAGTTCTAAGTGAAGTGTTCTTCTCTTAGGTGGGGTTCCAAAGCCTTACTTTGGGGGCTCTGCTTAAATATGTTTTAGACAAAAGTAGCTACACACCAAGGCCCTTTCATGACTCGATTGACTCACTGTTCCCTCTGGGAGAATAGCCAGTTCTTCCCCAAGGAAATGATCGCTGTTTACAGGTACTGAGTTAAAAATGGTGTTTAGTCTTCCATGGAGAAGGGCTAGTTCTCCCTGGGAGAAAGCACACCTATATTTCTTTCATACAATAAAAGGTCACAGCTCAGGCATAAACAGGGAGGATTCTTAATATTTCTTTCACCTGTCAACTTGGGACAATAGCCCCTGTACTTTTCTTTTCTCAAGACATTTAAAAATATATTTATTGATTTTAGAGAGAAAGGAAGAGAGGGAGAGAAAGAGAGAGAGAACATCAATGTGAGAGAGAAATATTAATTGGTTGTCTCCTATATATGTCCCAACTGGGAACTGAACCCATAATCTAGATATGTGCTCTGACTGGAATTGAACCTCCAGTCTTTTGGTGTACGGGACAATGCTCCAACCAGCTGAGCCACACCAGCAGGGACTCCCCTCAGGACATTCTGATGACCTCTGCCACTGTCCCAGTGTTCTCTATTAGTCTGTGGTCTCTGTGAATGTGTGTATATTATATTTACTTATACACATAAACACTTAAATAAAGCACTATGCTAAGCACTTATATACAATGTTAAATTTAATCTTCACAAAACTATGAGGTAGGCACATGTATTAGCTGTGTAACAACCCCAAATTCAGTGGCTCAAAACAGTAGTCACTTATTATCTCACAGTTTCTGTAGCTCAGGATCTAAAAGTGCCTTAGCTGGGTGGTTCTGGATCAGGGTTTCTCATGAAGTTGTAGTCCAGATGTTGGCTGTGGTTGCAGTCATCTAAAGATTTGACTTGGGCTGGTGGATCCTTTTCTGAGGTGGCTTACATGTGCTTGGCAAGTTAGTGGTGGCTTTTGGCAGGAGTGGCAGCTCCTCACCACCTGGATCTCTCCAGAGGGCTGCTTGAGTGCCCTTCATGTATGCACCTGGCTTCCTGTCAGAGCAAGTGACTCAAAAGACAGCAATACAGAAGCCGTACTGTCTATATGAAGTCACACACCATAATTTCCTTAATATTTTGCTAGTCACACAAATCAGGTCTTTCCATTGTGAGAGGGGACTATACAAAGGCATGGATATTAGGAGGTGAGAATCATTGGAAGCCACCATGGAGGCTGGCTACTATGATGCTCTTATGATTCTATGTTATAGTGTGTATGTGATACAGTTAGGTAGAAACATCTTTATTAGAATTGGGGTTGATTCCAGTAACAATTCTGTGTGTCTTTGTCCCAGTGGGAATAATTCCCCTCTCCTTATGGCCTCTATTCCATCCATAGCTCAGAAGCCAGTACATTACCTCCTGCGGAGGCAGGAATTCTCAGGTATTAGGGATATCTTTACCAGGTGTGGGAAGAAGGGACATTGGTCGATGACAAAACTGTGTCTGGACCCTAGGACCTGAGATGACTTTCTGGCTTGTTGGAAAGTTTCACTGGTCTCCCAAGCTTCCAGGAATGAAGGCACTAGATAGGTGTCTTGTGGTGGTGAAGGGGAGCCTTGGGGATCTCTCAAGTGTCTCTCTTCCAAAATCTTGTGAAGCAATGGCAATGTCTTCTGAGACCCAAGTGAACCTAATGTGCCTCCAGGGTTAAGAATCCTGCTCTTGGAAGGTTGCATTTCCACTGGAGGCTCTGATCTTGGATGAATCTATCTCCATCTTGGGTCTGGAGAAAAGATGCTGTCCTCTGTAACCAGCTTCTGTGTTACTTATTTAAATAATATTTGTTCATAAGAGCATGTATTTTTATTATAAAAGTAACATAGTACATCATTTAAAAAGGTAAGTTATGGCGAGATAACATATTCCATCTATTTGATTGGTAAGGATGGAAAAGTTTGATAACCATGTGCTATGGTGGGAGGGTTACAGGGAAAGGGGAATTCCCATTTTCTGTTGGAAAAAGAAAGTGTATTGGGCACAGTCATTTTGCAGGGCCAACTGGCAATATATGTCAAACATCAAAACAAGACTCCTGTGGTTCAGTTCGTTCCTTTCTCATGCCCTGGTTCAACAGTTGCTTGAATGTCCCTGAGACAATGTCATGTCAAAAAAAATTGGACATCAAGTACAAATCCATGAGTAGGGGATTTGCTAAATAAATCAAAAGACACTCATACTATAGTTGATTCCCATGCTGCCTTTATAAAGAATGAAGCAGAGAATTTCTTCAAATAGAACCATCTCTAAGATATATTAAGTTAGAACACCATGTTGCAGCCCATGTTGAACCTGGTGGTTCAGTTGGTTGAAGTGTTGTCCCATACATCAAAAGGCTGTGGGTTAACAGATCCCCAAGCCCAGGATTTTAGTGCCAGGAAGATAAATCTCCATAAACTCTGGCTGTAAAAACCAGTGAAGATTTAGGCTTTAGAAGACAGAAACTGCTGGAATCTCTGGAGGTTCCTCTTAAAGGGCCACACACATACTTACTCAGATTCACTTCTTCTGAGTTCCAGCACAAGGGAAACAGATTAAAAGACATCAGAGACATGTAGGGAGGAACTAGATTTCCTGGCATCAGGACAAGGGCTGAGGGGCAGCCTTCCCCCAGACAGAAGTGCTGGCAGAAGCCACCATTCCTTTTCTGAGCGCCCCTGCTCGGCTACCTCAGCCCTCCACCGCCATAGACAGAGCTAGAAAGCCGGCAGGTGGGCTCCATATGGGAGACTACACTAACCTGGCTCACACTGTTTGCCTCATCCTAGTGATTCCCTGAGGCCCTGCCTGACCCAGCTTGCAGGCAAACTCAAGCTGTTTCCAGTGGCTTTTCTGTACAAGTGGCTTGTCTTGGCCCATGCTTCATATTTTCCTAAATCCTTTCAAACAAGTAGCATCTGGCTTCAGCAAGCCCTATACTTCTTGCTAACTTCCCCCAGGCCCAGCACTAGCAGCAGCAAGCCTTGGTTTACAGCTTGGCCTCACCTGGGTATCTCCAAGCCCAGCACAAGTAGCAGCCATCTGCAGATCACTTTGTAGCTTATGCTGTGTGACCCTGCACAGAACACAGGTGGTGGCTAACCTCTGATGTGCTAGGAGCAACCAAGGCTCAACTGCAATAAGAGGGTATACACAGTCCACATGGAGATGAGGTGAGTGCACCTCAAGTATCCAGCTTGGGCTGTGCCACTGGGCCTTATAGGACACCTACTATATTAGGCCACTCTACCAAGCTTGGGAGACAAAGCAGCTCTAACTAAACACATAGAAACAAACACAGGGAGGATGCTAAAATGAGGAGACAGAGAAACATGGCCCAAATGAAATAACTGAACAAAACTTTAGAAGAAGAACTAAACAAAATGGAGACAAGCAAGCTACTAGATGCAGAGTTCAAAACATTGGTTTTAAAGATGCTCAATGAACATAGGCAAAGAGCAGATGAACTTAGAGAGAATTCCAGCAGCATAAAAAAGGACATAGAAACCATGAAAAAGAAACAGTTAGAAATGAATGATACACTAAGTGAAATGAAGAGCAATTTATAGGGAATCAACAATAGAGGGCATGAAGCTGAGAATCAAATTAGCAATTTGGAATATAAGGAAGCAAAAACAACCATTAGAACAGCAAGAAGAAAAGAGAATTTAAAAAATGAGGATAGTGTAAGGAGCCTCTGGGATAATTTTGCATCATGGGGGTGGCTGAAGGAGAAAAGAGAAAGCAAGAAATCGAAACTCTATTTGAAAAAATAATGAAAGAAAACTTCCCTAACTTGATGAAGGAAACAGACATACAAGTCCAGGAGGTGCAGAGAGTCCCAAACAAGATGACCCAGGATTAATTCAGATGGGTATTAGTGGCATGAAGTTGAAATTCTGTGTATAAATTTTGACTCTGCCCAAACTTAACTATGACCCTAGAAGATTTAAAGAAGCAGTCAGATGCTAGACACGCACACTGACAGGGGTGTATTTTGTAGCCACTGTAATATCACATTTGGGGATGTGAATTTTTAAGAGGGTAGATGACTCTTGGTAAAATTCCAAACAAAACAAAGTATGATCTTCTCAGGATGTACATGGTAGCTAACTTCCTTGGATACTTGGTATATAACAAAATAGTACAACATATATTTTATGATTATACATAAAATAGAGGTAGGTTCAAAACTTATCTTTTTTTCACCACCTTCATGAAGGTTCAATGGGAAATTTGGCATTTACATGGGAACATGGGACAATTCATTCTGTAGCACTGTCCTATGCATTGCAGGACATTCAGCATCCCCAGCCATTGCCTACTCAATGCCAGTAACTCTCCAATAATTGTGGAAACAAAGAGGGCGCATCACATTTCCCAAATGTTCCTCTGGTGGACAACTTCCTACTGAGAACTAGTGTTCTAGAACTACTGTGTTATCTCATATGGCAGCCACCAGCCATATGTGGCTAATGTGCCCCTAAAATGTGGGGAGTTTCTGAATTGAGATGTGCCGGTGGTGCAAAATACACACAGGACTTTAAGACTTGGTATGCAAAAAAAGGAAATGTAAAATATAGCATTGATAATTTTTAAAATATGTTGAAATGATAATATTTTGGATATTCAGGTTAGGTAAAATATCAATATTAGCTTCATCTTTTTCTTCTTATTTTTTTAAAATATGGCTTCTGATTTACAGTAATATGTGTGGTGTGTGACCTACTCCCATTGGTCATTGCCAGTCTGGACATGGCTGTGAGTGCAGAGAGTCAATGTGCAGCGGGTACGGGTACGGGGTCATAAGGGTGGGGCAGGAGGAAGGGATTTTGCTTTACCCTGAGGGCCAAGTTTAACTGCACTTGTGACCACAGCTCTCTCTCTTTGTTTTTGTTTTTTATTCAGGTGAAATTCACATAACGTAAAATTAACCATTTTAAAGCGAGCAATTCAATGGTATTTAGTGCATTCTGTGTTGTGCAACCAACACATCTTTTGATCTTCAAAACATTTTGATCACCTCAAAAAGAAACCTACCCATTAAGCAGTTCCTCCTCATCCCCCCCTGACCCCTAACTTCTGGCAACCACGAACATGCATTTTGTGTTTATGGCTTTAGCTGTTCTGAAAATTTTCTATAAATAGAATCATATAGTTTGTGGCTTTTGTATCAGGCTTATTTCACTGAGCATAAGGTTTCTGAGGACATCCACATTGCAGAATGTATCAGAACTTCATTTCTTTTTTGTGGCGGGATATTTCATTGTGAGGATACAACACACCTTGTTTATTCATCCATACGTTTGTGGACATTTGGTCTGTTTCCATCTTTTAGCTGTTGTGAATAATGATACTATAAACACACATGTACAGGTATTTGTTTTCCATTATTTTGGATATACACCTAGGAGTGGAATTCCTGGAGCATATGGTAATTCTGTTTAATGTTTTGAGGAACCCCCAGACTGATCCTACTGCAGATGTGCCGTTTTACATTCCCACCAGCAACTCACGAGGACTCCAGCTTCTCCACATCTTCACCAACACTTACTTTTTTTCCTTTTTAAAAATATACATCCTAGTGGGTGCCTCACTGTGGTTTTGATGTGCAGTTCCCTAAAGACTAACGAGGGGGAGCGTCCAACTATAGAGAGCTCTTTGCAACAAAGTTTAATACATCCCTTCAGGAAACCGGGCCTTTGTCTTCCACAAAGAGACACAAATCTCTCCAAGGTGCCTGTTAGGAACAGAATGTTTGTGTGCCCCTCACCCACAATTCATATGTTGAAATCCTGCTCCCCAGTGTGCTGGCGTTAGGGGTTTTGGGAGGTGCTCAGGTCATGAGGATAGGGTGGAGCTCCCTTCTCAACACGTGAGGTCACCACTAGAAGACGGCCACCTACAAATCAGGAAGCAAGATCTTATTAGACACCAGATCTCCCAGCACCTTGATCTTGGACTTCCCAGGCTCTAGAACTGTGACAAATCAATGTTTGTTGCTGAAGCCACCCAGTGTGTGGTATTTTTTTTTTTAAAACCCTCGCCTAGGATATTTTTTTCATTACTTTTAGAGAGAGAGGAAGCAAGAGAGAAAAATAACCATGTGGGAGAGAAACACCAATTGGTTGCCTCCCGTAAGTGCCAGACTGGGGATGGTAAGCACCCTGATGGAGGATCAAACCACAACCTAGGTATGTACCTGACAAGGAATCAAACCCACAACCATTCGGCTAAGGGGTGATGCTCCCACCAATGGAGCCACACTGGCTAAGGCTGGTATTTTTGTTACAGCAGCCCAAATGGCCAAAGTGCATATGGTTGTGATTCTAGCCCACTTCTTGTTTTCATGCTTAGGTTGGGGAGAGCTGACAGTGGCTGCTGTGGTTCTGTCTACCTTGCCACGTGGACTCAGCTCTTTGCACCCACTCTGCAGGCCTTGGCTCAGAGGCTGAGGTCTCCAAGGATTTAGTTTATCTTTAGAAACAGGTTGGGAGACACTTTTCCTAAAGGGAGAAGAAAAGGGAAAGAGGGATGCAAGTTTGGGGTGTCCAGAGGTGTGAGGCCTCTCAGGTCTGCAGAGGAAACAATGCTGTGTTTCAAAGCTGCTCGAGGATGATTTGCAGCCCTGGGAAGGCACCCGCAGGGTAATGTGCTACCAAAATTGATGGAGGTGGTGATTATAACAAAGGGTGCTCCATGGGATTAGCTGGGAGGCCTGCCAGGAGCCAGAGAAAGCAAACCTCTTTCCTGTGGATATTGCCCCTCAGGGGATAGGTGGGCTTGATGCAGTTGACCCGTGGTGGTGTGGGAGTGTCCACAGCAGATTGGCATCACCACACCGTAAAGTGCATATTGTTAGAGAAAAACATGGAGCTGCGGGGTAAAGGAGGCTTGAAAGTCAGGTGGTGAGGGAGGGGTTTGACTACCCCTGAGAATGATGGGCAGATACCAAAGGGGTGTCTGAGCAGAGTCAGGTGTGCATGTCTTAAAAATGGCACTGGCTGTAGTATGCAAAGCAGACAGCAGGGGGCGAGAGGAAGACAGCAGAAATCATCTCTGGGTGTAAATGAGCAAGGACATGTGCTCAGTGCTGTTCTAGATACTTCCACAGACACAAAGCTCATACAAGATGTGGCCATGGTCCTCAAGGACATACAGCCATGCCATGCCAGGGGACACGTACTTATTGTTCCTGTGCTGCAGTAAGTAGAAGGGGAGTGAGTTTCACATCAATTCCTTATTGTGACATGAATAAAGAAATAGCCAAATAGCAAGGCAAATCTATTGTAAGGGTATTTTAGCTTCCAAGGCCAATGGGCTGAATATAATACCTAGTTACAGGCATTTGTTACCTTGAATTGAATACCACGTGTAGAGTTCTCTCTTGATGGCAACATGTGTACTTGTAAGGACATGACCATTCATCCCTGTTGATTTACCTCACTGAGCTTCAGTTTGTTCACCTGTGAAACAGGATTATAAGATTATCTACAACACAGTATAGTTGTGAGGATTAACTGAGATAAAGCATACAAAGTGCTTGGCACTGTACACACAATAAATGTTAGTGATTATCTTATTGCTGTGTTTTTTCTTGAATAACAATGTAATCCACACATGGCATTCATTATTGTTATTACTCAGTCACATAGCTCTCTCTCCCATGACTATGAGCTCCCTGTGGGCAATCTGTATGTCAGTCATCTTTGTAACTACCATGCACATAAATAACTTAGGACCAGGAAAGGCCGCTGTGGGGCTGGGCAGGGGAGATGGCCGTGTCCCTGTCCACAGTGCTGAATCGTCATGGCCTGGGTGTTGCTTGTGATGCTTCCTCTTCAACCAGTTCATGTCGAATTCTTCTCAGAGGTGCCCTCTGGAGTTCTGCAACACAGTGGCCCCGGTGTCAGTCCTCAGCTGCACTCCCTGATATGTTCACTGAAACAAGGCAGGTAGTAAAGGCATGTGCACAGCATGAGCTCACTGTTGAAAAACACACACTGTGCACACATTCATTTTTGTAGAAGGCATACTGTGCACACACAAATTACTGAACATGTTCAGAGAAATATAGAGAAGAAGCTATACCAAAGTATTAATGGTGTTTATCACATTAGAGTGGGATTGGCCTTTTGACAACAGCAGGACTATACTTTTAAATTTATACTCTGATATTTTTTGGTTTGTTTGAACTATAACTCTTATTTTTGTCATAATGATTTGAAACTAATATGTTTAACCCAGAAAATGAAGTTAGTGGGGAAAAACTGTGAAATAGGGGTTGGAACCCACCCTCAGGGTCCAAAGATGAAAAGATCAGTTTCATAATGAAGTGTCAGCCCCTGAACATTCAAGAGACACTGGAATTTGAAGTTTTGTTACATGTGTGTACCTAAGCATCCCTGAGAGGGAAGGAGCTTTAGAAGCCAGCAAGTCTAGCCCCCACTTCCCATTTTACAGATGAGGAAGCAGACTCAGCCAGGGGGGGGAAGAAGCCAACATTGCTTGTCTAATCAGAGGCGGCTCTGGGATTAGAACGCATCCTCCTGACTTCCAAGCAAACCCTGCTTATGAGCTTCCTCGGGCTGCTGTAACAAAGTACCATAAACTGAGTGGCTCAAAAACAATAGCAATGTATTCTCTCATGGTCTTGAAGGTCCAAAGTCTGCAATCAAGGTGTCCACAGGGCCATGCTCATTCTAAAGGCTCTTGGGAAGAGCTCTTCCTTACCTCTTCCTGGCTTCTGGGGGTTGCCAGCAATTCTTGGAGTTCTTGGCTTGTAGGTGCATCACTCTAATTTCTGCCTGGCTTGTCACAGGGTGTTCTTGCTGTGTGTGTCTATGCCTCTTTTTATGATATTGGTGATTGGATTTAGGGCCCATCTTAACCCAGTATGACCCATTCTTAATTTACATTGTAATTACATCTATAAAGGCCCAATTTCCAAATAAGGTAACATTCACAGGCACAAGGGGTTGAGACTTGGATATATTTTTTTTGGGCAGGGAACACAGCTCAACCCACAACACCCTGTTTCAGCCATACCAAGTTGCCTCATTGTTCAGTCATAACTATTACTAACAATAACTTATAATTTTCACTGAGTACTTGGCTGTGTTGCAGGCACTGTGCTAAGTACTTTATGTGCGCTATTTCATTTGCTTCTCTCTAGATCGTAGGCACTATATTATCCTGTTTTACTGATGATGAAACTGAGGCCCAGAGAAGTGAAGCAGCTTGGCTGGTATCTCATCCAGTTAGCATGGCAGGTTGTAATTTCCAAAAATGGTCACAACAATTTTTTAGTCCCATGCACCTTTCCAGAGTCTTGTCGCTCACCATCAAGAAGCAGAATCTATTTCTTCTCCATCTGAACTTAGGCAGGATTTTGTAACTGCCTAAATTAATAGGATATGGAAAAGGTGACTCTAGGTAACTTCCAAAACAAGGTTATGACTGGTGCTGCATCCTCCAACTGCCTGTCTCCTTCAGGATGCTTGGTCTTGAAACCCAGCCACCAAGCTATGAGGAAGCCCAAACCAACTATGTGGAGAGGCCCATGTAGAGAGAAACTGAGGCCAAGCCATGAGTGAGGGAGCCTTCAGATGATCCAGCCCCTGGCTTTCAAGTCTCCCAGCTGCGGTCTCAGATAAGGAAGAGCAGTATCATGGCTGTTGCATTTCGTCTGAATTCCTGATGAATAGCATCTGCAAGCACAATAAATTGTTGTTTTGTGGCACCAAGTTTGGGAGCATTTTGTGTTGCAGTCACAGCAACTGGAGCAGCTAGGAAATGGTGGAGTCAAGGTTGGAAATTTGGAATCTCAAGCTTTGTCTACTCACTTCCACCCTGCCCCCTCTTGCTATCTGGTGAAACCCCAGTATTATCAGCAGTTAGCAGCCTCCTCTCTCCCAGCCTGGGGACCTCTGACTAGTCCTTTTTATCTGGAAAAGAAAAATCAGAATCCAAAGAGAATTGTTCACAGAATGTGCAAAAGCCTCTTGGTGACAGCTGTGGTTCTTTTTACAATGTAAAGCCACCTGTCCACTTATCACTCTCCCTTACCCGTGCAAGAAAGCCAGAGTCAAACAAAAAGTAATAAGAACATCTTTTCATTCCTGTCACCCATGCTGTTTGCTCAGATCCCAAAGGTTCCTCTTAGAAAAGAAAAATATAAAAAATGAAAAAAGGTCTCTAAGGGTCTGCTAGGCTAGGCATTGCCTTTTATATGCCTAACTCGTCTCCCTCCAAAACAATGGGGCCCATGCCTTCCATTTTGCTTAACATTTCTTTTTAAAGAAGATTCTATTTATTTATTTCTCAGAGAGAGGGGAAGGGAGGTAGAAAGCGAGGGAAAGAAATGTCAGTGTTTGAGAGATACATCAATTGGTTGCCTCTTGCATGTCCCCAACTGGAATCTGGCCCACAACCCAGGCATGTGCCCTGACTGGGAATCGAACTGTCGACCTTTTGGTTTGCAGGCTGGCACTCAGTCCCCTGAGCCATGCCAGCTAGGGCCCATCCTGTTTGGCATTCAAAAAATTTGCACTTAACTTCTGTGTAGGCCTAGAGGCACATCCATGCACCTTAAGGCTGGAGAACCAGGTTGGCCTGAATATGAATCTGTTTTGTTCACTCTAGGCATGTGGATTGATTAGGATTCATTGCAAAGTGGGAAATTTAAAAACAACAACAACACAAAAATCTCAACAATCTCAACTTAAGCTGTTTAAAAATAATAATTATTATTATTAAAACAAAGAAATGTATTCACTTTCACAAACAAAAGTTCTAGTGTATGTAGTTTGACTTGGGATGAGGCTAGATCAGGGGCTCAGATAACACTGCATTCCTCAGCTTTGCCTTCTTGGTGGTGTCTTCGTATTCTGGCTCTTCTTGGGGATCTCTGACAACTTCAGGTTCCACATATCACTGAACTAAATGGAGAGGAATACAGAGTTTCTCTGCCCAATAGCACTAAAGGAATCGAGGAACGGAGACTTGCTTTCTCTGGCTGGTCATTCTTGGGCTATGGCTCTGCCCTGAGCTGATCACCATGGCCTGGGCAATGGAGTGCACTTGTTGGCTCCCTTTAAGTCAAAGGCTGTGAATTTGACTACACTGGAGATTGGTCAGAAGGGGGACACAGGGACCACTATTCCTGGAAAGGGTGGAGGATTTGGAATACAAGCAGCCACCACAGGGTGGAATTGGGATACACCAAAAATAACACTTCAATGTTCACAGCCCTGATAGAATCTAACAGGTCATTCACAGAATACAGAAATGGTCATTACAAACACTTGAAAGGATGCTTGAGCACACTGGTAACCTGGGAAATTCAAAGTAAAACATCAAATGAGATATAACTGTCCCACCTCCCCCATCCAGTGGCAATATACATACAGCTATAAACAACACTGTAAACAGAACCAGTTTAAAATGGAGCCGGGGCTGCCATCCCAAAGGAACTGCCCCGCACAACTTATGTCTCAAACCTGTGGAATGTTAAAACATGGCAAAATAACCTTTGAACTGGGCCTAAGCAAACTAACTTACCCCCCAAAATCCTGTTTACAAAGATAACAAGAAAGTAGTTATTATGACTACTGGACTGAAAAGTAAAAACATAGTGATTCTAAAACATTGTTTAGAATCACTATGTTATAGTATCTGCACCAATAGAAATGCCTCCCTTCTACTGATGTAATTGCTCCCCTTCCCTCCTCATAAACACCCATTGCCTTTGTCTCCTAACTGGAACACTATTTGGGTTTCTGCCTGAATTAATGATTCTAGAATAGCTATTCTTATTGATCTCAAATACATGCCAAGTGCCTCTCACTTTGAGAGGTCTTTTATTTTTAGGTCAGCTCAGTGTTGGCAAGAGTGTGAGGACGGGTACTCCTACACTGATGGTGGGGTGTAAACTGGGGCATCCTTCTGGGTAGACAGTCAAACCAATATTTCTCAAAGGCTTAAGCTTTCATTTCCAGAAATCCCTAGAAATGCAAGCTATCTGTGTCCAAAGACCTATGTACAAGTGATGGTGCCTTCTTTTCTGGTGTTAAGGCTTCTGTTGTTTTTAAAAAATTAGATTTAGGTAGTGTTTGAAATAAGGCAGGTGTACATGAGGTTACTGCTGGTGCTGTTCAGCCAAGAAAACCTCACAGCAGGAGTGCGCCTCAAGGTCTTACCAGTACCAGCATTCAGACCTTGCAACAGCCTCAATTCCTGCATCTAAATCTGCATGGCTCTAGGGGACTGTGGGCCTCACCACATCTGGGGTTTCATCTGGGTCAGACCATCCTAGCCAATAGGACAGAGTTGGGATGAGAAAGGAGCCTGGACTACATGGAGCCCTGGCCTCACCCCTGACTCACCCTAACGAAGAGCTCAGGGAAGCCGAGAACTGGGGGGGTGAACAAGTCAGCATAGATGAAAGCGAAAATGATGGCTCAGCTTTGGGTCGTGATTTCCCTCAGCTTTGACTTCTTAGTCAAAGGCGATGTGTCATCATCGCCTTCTTGCCTTTGATTTTCAGACTTCTCACTCATTCCAGAAGGGCAGAGGAAGTGGGTGAAGGGACACTCTCTGCAGTTTGGGCTGTGTCCCCAGGTAGCCCCAGAGTTCAAATTTAGTGCCTGCTACTTAGTAACCATGGGACTTTGGCAAATCACTGAGCCCACATTTCCCCACCTGTATCCTGGAGATGCTAATACTTATTTTGCTAGGTTCCTTCACCTAATCAGTATGTATTAAGCATCTCCTGTGTGCCGTGCACAGGGGATATGGTAGTAAATTAATTAGACAAAAATATCTGCCCCCACGAAGCTTATTTTTAGTGAGAAAGAACAAAATGAATAAATAGGTGCATACAATGTCATGTTAGTTGGTAATAAACACTGTGAAGGAAAGTTAAAGGGGTGAGGATAGAGAGGATTAGGCGGGCAGTTCCTATCAAGTGTCTAGCATAGGGCCTGGCACATAGTAGGCCTCAATAAAAAAATATGAATTCACCTCTTTGCAGTTTAGGAAGTAAGCACCACATGGTTTTCAGGACTGAGAGGACCTTCCCTCCCTGGAGAAGTCGCAAGGAGGCTCCCACACAGGGTTCCCAGCAGTGTATGTGAAATACTATATATTTTTCATTGAGGTGAAATTCGCATAACAGAAAATTAACATTAGCCATTTAAAAATGAACAGTTCAGTGACAATTAGTACATTCACAATGTTGTGTGACCATCATCACTATCTAGGTCCAAGACATTCTCAGCACTCCAAAAGAAAACTCTGTACTAACTAAACAGTCACCCCTCATTCCTCCGCCTCCCCAGTCCCTGACAAATGTTTGATTGCTCAGAAAATGCAAAAAGGGTTTAGGAGTGCCAAGGCACAACAAATACATTCATTAAAGCAAAATTAGCACCAGTCTTAAAGTCTAGAGGTTACAAACAACCTCACTGAGGTCATTCATGCTTAATTATGGTGCCTAGTAATTACCTTGACTAATTAGGGCAAAGGTTTTGGAGTGTGTTTCTATTCCCAGACACTGAGTCATCAGTGACCCAGAATAAATCATTTCCCTCTATTTGTGTCTTGGATCATCCACATGGAAGCGCCAGCCAACCCCTCAGGGGAATGCCGCAGGCTTCATTAATTGATATTTGGAAAATAGTATAATTTGTGTATGTCAGGCTTATACAAACATGACGTAAGTATGTTTTGTATGTTGGATTCATTTATTTAATTATTCAACTATGCTTCAGGTGCATTTAATATTTATTAAGGTCTTAATCTGAACCAGGCCCTCAGACAAGAACTGGGGATGTAATTCGGAACAAGACAGATGGGCCTCTGTCCTCATAAACTTACAGACTGATGGTGGAGACAGATGAGAAATAAGTAAAGCAATGCCTAAAATAATTACAAACTGTTAAGTGCTGTGAGGAAAATTAATAGAACTCTGCCACAGATAGTAGCAGGAGGGGTCTACTCTTGATAAGTGATCATGGAAGGCTTCTTAGAGGAAGTGATCTCCAAGCTGAGACCTGAACTATGGGGAGGAAACAGTCAGGAAGAGTCAGTGCTCAGTATGTGTGGAAGTCATGAAAGAAAGGAAGCAAAATAGAGTGGGCAAGAGTAGTAAGTGGTAGTGACATGCATAGACTTTCTAGGTTTGAATCCTGTCCTGCCACTGACTTGCTTTATGTCCTTGTGCAAGTTATTTGCTGTTTTTTAATGCCTCAATTTCTCCATTTGTAACATGGGAACAATGACAATACTTGTTTCATGGGGCTCTCAGGAGGAGGACTCAGTGAATTGATATTTGTGAAGCACTTAAAGCTTTGCCTGGTATGGATCCAGCATCATGCGTGCATGTAAGTGTCCCAGAGGCTACTGATGCCATCCTTATCCCCTGGCTCACTCGATTTCACCTACAGCTGCAGGGAAGGTAGTTTCCAGTTCTCAGTGCTTCCCAACTCGACCTGCATTTCTCCTCCACTCCACCTAGGGGAGCTCTTCAGCTCAAGCAAACACACGCTGACCCTGGAAATGTGGGGCAGTTAGAGTCCTGAGAGCTACCTTCAACCAGTGAGGATAGAAGTTGGTGGGTAAATGCCTCAGGCACTGTGCCCTGCACTGGGGCTCCTCTGCCCTATACTCCACACAGTTTCTCAAAGGAGCCCCAGTGAAAGTGAGCCCCTGTTGCCCACCGGAGTAACCTGCTAGTTAATACACTCTCTATTTATTGGTTCTTTTTTTCCCCGCTCATTTCACTCCTTCTCAGCCCTTCCTGGAATCACTTCCCAAGGCTGGGATGAGGCAGGCCACTGTGTAGAGTGTAAAATTGAAAGACTCGGCCCTGGTCAGGTAGCTTAGTTGGTTGGAGCGTTGTCTGGATGTGCCAAAGTTGTGGGTTCCATCCCCAGTTGGAGCGCATATAAGAATCAACTGGTGAATGCATAAATGGGTAAAACAACAAGTAAATATATTTCTCTCTCTCTCCCTTCCTTTCTCTTTATCTCTCTCTCAAAAAAAAAAAATTAAAGAGACAAGAGGCATAAGATACATCTGGGCTTTAGTTTAGGAGCCATGGAAACCTCAAACAGTTTTCAACAGGCAGTGGCTGAGATGATTTTTTTAAAGTCCCCTCTACCCCAGCTACCATATGGAGCACAATTTAGAGCGGACTGCCAATGGAAATGGACCAGTTAGGGGGCGCAGCAACATTCCAAGTACTTTACATCAACATGCTCTTTTACTAGCAAAGCAACTCCATTTTGAACACAGGGAATCCCAGATCAGAGAGGTTGAATGATACACCCAAGGTCACAAAGCAATTATGTTAAAGGTTCTTGATAAAACACAACAAAACATGGCATAGAACATACTTATATTAAAAAAGTATTCACTGTTTATCTGAAATTCAAATTTGAGTAGGTGATTATATATATATATATATATATATTCCTAATTACAGACCAAGCCAGGATTTTAGTCCTGGTTCTGGCTCCAAATCTGGCCCTCCTCCCATACTGCCTAGACTCCAGGACAAAGATTTGCTCTAGTTCACCTCCACATCCCTGCTCATCATGGGCCTTGCTGACAGACAGCACATACCCAACAAGTGTTTGTTGAGTGAATAGATGGAAAGATGTGCAATGTTAGAGAATGTGGGAGTTTTTCTGGCTTCTTCCACTCACTGCAGCTTTTGAAGTTCATCTGCATTGTAGCAAGTACAATATTTCTGAAGTTCCTCAGGCTGTAGATGGTGTCCAGGGCAGAGATTGTTCTCGGCAACCCACTCCAGTGGCTAACCCAATATTTCTCTTTAAAAAAAACAAACAAACATAAAAGTGCCCTGGCTGGTGTGGCTCAGTGGATAGAGTGCTGGCCTGTGAGCCAGAGGGTCACCAGTTTGATTCCCAGTCAGCGCCCATGCCTGGGTTGCAGGCCAGGTCCCCAGTGGGGGATGTGTGAGAGGCAACCACACATTGATGTTTCTTTTCCTCTCTTTCTCCCTCCCTTCTCCTCTCTCTAAAGATAAATTAATAAAATCGTTTAAAAATGTAAAAGGAAGTTTATTGATTTTAGAGAGAGGAAGATGGGGAGGGGGAGAGAGGGAGAGAGACATCAATTGATTGCCTCCCATACACTGTGACTGGGAATTGAACCCAAAACCTAGGCAAGTTCCCTGACCAGGAATTGAGCCCCCAACCTTTTGATTTATGGGACCACACTCCAACCAACTGAGCCACACCGGGCAAGGCTAAACCAGTATTTCTCTTCTCCCAACCCATCTCTCCCCAGGAGCCAAGTGCTGGCATACTAAGCTCTCAAAGTGAAAGAAGAGGGAAAATACATGGGGATCTAAGGCATGAGATGTTAAAGTAATCCAGTGGGTTGCCACCAGATATATTTTGATTCCATCTGCCTTTCTCTAGGCTCCTCTGTCCTTTTCATCACAGCCCCATCTCCCTACCCCAGCCTGGAAACCACCATTTCTTGCTGTTCTCCCAGCTTCCACTAAACTAATAAGAGCAAAAATTTTACTATGGAAAATTTCCAAAAATATTCAAAAGGAGGGAAAACAGAATATGAACACAATGTTAACAATTCATCAGCTCATGGCACAGTTTCACCCACTTCCAGCCTCCTGGAATTTTAAATTCTTCCTTCCCAGGTTTTTTCCTTTTATTCTGAAAAAAATTTCAGCCTCAGGGACGGGATAATCTGACTTTTCATCAGTTTGCCCAGCAGATGTATCGTCTGTTGTGGCATAAACTTCATTATAAGATTCCTTCAGGAATATGCTTTTGAATGCAGAATTTTGGTACTCAAAACCAAAGTTTAGAGACCTTAAAAAAAAGCCCCTCTTTTGCAAATCTCCCAAATCAAAAGCCTTGTCTTCCAAGATTATTATCTCTGCCATGAATTTCAAAAGACTGCTTAGAGCCCTGCCTGGTGTAGCTCAGTGGATTAAGTGCTGAATTATGAACCAAAGGGTCACCGGTTCGATTCCCAGTCAGGGCACATACCTGGGTTGTGGGCCAAGTTCCCTCATGTGTGGCATGCAGTGTGCAAAAGTCAACAATACACTGATGTTTCTCTCCCTCTCTTTCTCCATCCCTTCCCCTCTGCCTAAAAATAAATAAATAAAATATCTTAAAAAAGAGACTGCTCAGAAACTCTTAAAAGCCAACAATTTGGCTCTCTGGCCCTTTCTTTCTTTGAATTAGTTTGGGTTGGGACTCTAAAGGTTGTATCCAGGCGGATTCAGGACTCAGCCTCAGTGGTTTTGTGGAGAGACAGGACAGGATTTCTTTTAAAAAGAGAACAAACATAATATTGCTACATGTGAAAGAAAATGTTACCCATTGTTATTTTTATTGTTGTTAAAATATAATTTTAGTGAATTTAAATGATTTCTTAGAACGTTCACAGGTATGATGTCCACTAGCCTGTTTTCCCACATTTTAAGTTCTTCAACTACAATTTCATACAAACTTTCACATGACACTAACTCCCAAGTTTGGGATGGTTACTTTTTTATTTAATATGTCACTCGCCTGGGTGTTTCTTCAAGAGCAGCTTCTCAGGGCTGTGGACCAGTCGTGCACACTTGCAAACCAGTGTCCTGGATTTCACTTCAAGTCCCATGTCATTTGATGGTCCAATGCTCCTGCTTAGGTTTGCATCATCTGACTTCCTTGGTCACAGGCATTGGCGTTCATGCTGAAGTTAGTCACCTGTTTTTGAAAAAGACAGTTCCACTGAAATCTCCCAATATTTTTCAACAGCAAATGTCTCTCAGAATCAGGACTTAGCTAGACAGGATAATTCAGGCTCAGACATGATACAGACAAACCGAAGGGGAAGGAAGGATGGTTAGTGGTGAGGGTCACTTACTGAGAATAGAATCGCTGGTGTTTATCCTCATCTCACCCAACAGCTACCCTGGTGACCTGACATGCCACAGATGGGCTTGGTTTCCAAACGGGTAGTTTTCCTGGTGACAAAATCAGAATAGCCTGTGTGTCCTTACAGCCAGAGGCAAGAAACCTTGTGCTTTTTGTAAGGGGCTCAAATTATCACGATGGGATATATACTGATTGTTTTTTCAATCAACTTTTTATTTTAGAATAATATTTTAGATTTAGAAAAGAGTTGCAAAGACAGTATGTACAGAGATTTCCTACATACCCCACATCTACTTTCCCCTTTGATTTTCTCGTATAATAAACATCTTACATTATCATTACATTTGTCACGTTTAATTAACCAATATTGATCTATTGTTATTAACAGTCTATACTTTGTTCAGATTTCCTTATGTGTTACTGAATGCACTTTTTCTGTCCCAGGATCCCATCCAGGATGTCCCATTAAATTTAGGTGTCATATCTCTTTAAACTCCTGTTGGTTGTGACGGTTTCTGGGACTTTACTTTTTTTTTTTAATTTAATTTTATTTTTGCTATCACCTAATGCTAACACAATTTTTAAAATTCATTGATTTAAGAGAGAGAGAGAGGGAGAAAGAGAGAGAGAGAGAAACAGCAATGTGTTGTCCCACTTATTTGTGCATTCAGTGGTTGATTCCTGTATGTGCACTGACTGGGGGTCCCACCGAAACCCTGGGGTATTAGGACACTGCTCTAACCAACTGAGCGACCTGGCCAGGGTGGTTTTTTGTTTTTAAATTGAAATATAATTTACATATCATAATATCTGCCATTTTAAAGTGTGCACTTCAGTGGATTTTAGTACATTCAAGAATTGTGGTATCGAAATCCATAACATTTTCTTCACCCCTGTAAGAATCCACATAGTCATGTAGCAGTCACTCTCCAGTCTCCCCTCCCCCCAACTCCAGGCAACTACTAATCTACTTTCTGTTTTTATGGGCTTGCCTATTCTAGACATTTCATAGAAATTGAATCACACATCTTGTGGCCTTTTATATCTCACTTCTTTCCCTGAGTGTATTGTTCCCGAGCTTCATTCACATTGTAGCATCTGTAAGAACCTTGTTCTTTTTTATGGCTGAATAATATTCCATCAAATGACTAGACAATTTAGTTTATCTCGTCATTAATTGATGGACATAACCACTTTGGCTATTAAGACTTTCTTTATAGTTTCAAGGAGCACTGCTTAGGTATTTTGTAGAATGTCTTTCAACTGAGATGTGTCTGATATGTTTCCCATGATTAAACTGGGGTTATGTGTTTGGGGAGAAGACTATGGAGGCAGAGTACCCTTCTCATCACACACAGGGAGTTTCTACTACTAAAATGATTTCTCACTCTTTTTTTTTAAATCCTCACTTGAGGACATGCTTATTGATTTTAGAGAGAAGGGAAAGGAGGAAGAAAGAGAGGGAGAGAAACATTGATCAGTTGCATTTTATACATGCACCCGCTGGGGACCAAACCCGGAACCTAGGCTTACACCCTGACCAGGAATCCAATGCTCGACCTTTCGGTTTTCTGGACAACACCCAATTGGGAGCCACACGGGTGCGGGCAAATTCTCACCCTTGCTGTGAACTTTGATCATCTGGCAGAGGTAGCGTCCGTCAGGTTTCTCCTCTGTTAAAGTGCCCTGATTTCAATAGACAGGCACATTGATTTCCTCTTCCCTTTGACTGTATGTTTATAACTCTAATATTAATTTTTTCTGCATAGATCTATTAAAGGGAAGCTCAGTTTGAACCTATTTGATTTAGATTCATACTTTATTTTTTGAAAGATTTTATTTACTTACTTTTAGGCAGAGGGGAAGGGAAAGAGAAAGAAAGGGAGAGAAACATTGATGTGAGAAAGAGACATTGATCTCCCACAACCCAGGCATGTGCCCTGACTGGGAATCAAACCAGTGAACTTTTGGTTTGCAGGCCAGTGCTCAGTCCACTGAGCCATACCAGTCAGGGCTGGATTCATACCTTAAATAAAGAGCTTTTATTTTCTCACATAAAAGAACATTTAATTACATAAAAATGTCACAGTGCAGTGATTTGCAGAGATTTTTAAACAAACATTTAATATCCAGTGTTGGTGAGGATGTAGAGAAACAGACATTTCACAGGCTGTCTGGGGTAAGGGTGAAGATGGGAAGAAATTTGGCAGTTCACATCCAAAGCCCTGAAATGTGCCACCTGATTCCATCAATTCTACATTTAGAACTTAATATGAAGAAAATAAATATGTACACAAATATTTGGCCAAAAACAAAAAAACAAAAACACAAATCCAATTTATTATAGAATTATTTATAGGAAATAAAAATTAAAAATAACCTAAGAGCCCAAATAAGAATTAGCTTCAAAATTGACATAATCCATTGCTAAACAACCACTTAAAAGCATATAAAGATAGGAAAAGAGTATCACAATTTATGAAGCAGAGAAATATGATTAAAAAGTATATACAAAAATTCAAAAATTTTTTGTTTATTTAAATTCAATTTTTTAGAGCAATCAGATATATATATATATTTGCATAGAAGAAATAATGGAAGGATACTTATGTTACATTTGTTTTTCAGGTGAGAAGCCAATAGTTTGATTGCTTCTACTTATTTGTATTTCCTTACAATTAATATGTTTTGATTTTGTGATAAGAAAAATTAGTGTAAATTTTAGAAGTTAAATTTATTTACTATATTATATGCAATGATTTCTGTGTATTTAGCCATTAACATGAACTTTAGAAAGAAATCTAACAAATAATTGTCTCATTATATTAGGCCAAGCCCAGCTCTAATCTTTATTATTTGTATCAGCCATCGTCCCTACAACAAAGAAATGGCCACTCAAATTGGGTGCTTTGCAGAGAGTGCAATACAAGGGGTCATGTTGTACATTGAGGCCAATGGTCTCTGAGTTACCACTCCTGTGTTGGAAAGGGTGAGGAGAGAGAGTGTGGTCAGTAGATCTCAGAAAGGGTAGCCTTATGGAGGGAGGGCTTAACTTAGACCCTGACACAGACCAATATGCTGCAACCCCACAGGTAAGGAGCTGGGGCAATAAATACCCCAACTTATGTCCCTTCTTCCCCTTGTTCTCCTTCTTGGGCTACCCATTGTCTGAAGCTACCAGAAATGACAGTCTGTTCATGTGGGCCACACTGGTCAGCTTCCCAGGGCTGACAACAGAGAGGGGAAGATGCAGAGTGGGTCTGGAGGAATGGTCAGAGGACAGCCAGCACATGACCTTGGATGAGTTGTTTAACTTCTGTAGTATAGTGGTCCCTACTTATCCATGGGGCATACTTTCCAAGACCTCCAGTGGATGCATAAAACCACAGATAGTACCAAACCCTATATATACTGGTTTTTTTTCCTGTACATACATCCCTATAATCAAATTTAATTTATAAATTAGGCACAGTAAGAGATTTACAACAATAATAATAAAATAGAAAAATTATAAAACTATACTGTAATAAAAGTTATGTGAATGCGGGCTCTCTCTCTCTCTCAAAATATATTGTACTGTACTCACCCTTCTTGTGATGATATGAGATGAAGAGAGTTACCCAGAATAGTGTGCAATTTAAAACTTATGAATTGCTTATTTCTGGTATTTTCCTTTTCATATTTTTGGACTGTAGTTGACAGTGAGTAACTGAAACCACAGAAAGTGAAACCGTGGATAAAGGGCACTACTGTATAATAAGAAATATATTTGGTCTTTATCCTTGCTTCCTGGTACACACCTCCAAAAACCCTTGGAATTTCCTGAGTGAAGGAAGGTTTTCTGTCTTTCATAACAATTATACCTGAGTTTATACTAATGAGATGACTTGGAGTAGGGCCCCTAGATAGCCTCAGGATGGGACTGATCACCAGGAAGACCAAGTGTTTGGAACTTCTAGCCCCAAGCATAGACCTCTGGGGATCAGAAGAGGGGGGCTGAGGATTAAGTTCTATACCATAGAATCTATAGCAACTCTTGAAGAACATTTAATGAGCTTCTGGGTTAGTAAACACATGGAAGTGCTGGGAGGGTGCACTGCGCCTGGATAGACGAGCTTGGAGCCCACCTCCCTCTGTACCTTAACCTATGCATCTCTTCCATCTGGCTGTTCCTGTGTCCTAACCTTCGTAATAAAATGATAATAGTAGGTAAATGGTTTCCTGAGTTCTGTGAGCCCAGTGCAACATGAGGAGGGGGGCATGGGAGCCCCTGATTTATAGCAGGTCAGTCAGAAGTACAGGAGGCCTGGACTTGGGATTGGCATCTGCAGTGGGAGTAGTCTTGTGGGACTGTGCTTTTAACCTGTGGTGTCTGATTTGAATTGCTGTAGGTGTCCAGTGAGTTGGGGAATTGGTCGGTATGGTAAAAACCTTCACACATTTGGTGTCAGAAGTGTTCTGTGGGTAGAAACAGATGTTCGCACCTCTTTGTGTTTCAGTTTTTCATCTTTAAAATAGAATTAAAATACCGACCTTATTAGGGAATTGTCAGGATCAAATGAATCAATACACACAAAGGATTTACCATAAACATTAAAACATGTGGAATTGTATATGTGGCAGGGGGACCTTTTATTAAAATGTTATTAATTTTGAGGAGCCTGGTTCTGCAACATTAACATGTAGGTAAGGATGCTTAACTCCTAATATAACTCCTCCTTGCCATATGTAATCAAAATTTACATTTTTCTTCAATGTCTAGTTCTCTTTTTCCTCTTGGCTATGTGGAGATACCCATTTGAATCCTCTTGAGTTAGGCAGGGTCTTGTGATTAGCTCTGGCCAATGGAATATGATCAGAAGGGATGGTCACTTCCTTTCTGATGCAGCAAAAAGCCTCTGCAAGGTTCTTCAGGCTCTTCTTCCCTTTTGCGGAGGAGGCCTGGTACAGAGAGGGTTGAGTCACAAGACAGAAGCTGAATGGATCCCTGAGTCACACTGTGCATCATCCTGTGGTAGACAGCTGCCCTGGAGGGTCACCTGGACCCAGAGGCGGCTTTGCCTGAGCAAGGAAAGAACTTTTGTGTGTTTAGCTAGTTAGATGTGTTTGTTAGTGTTTTTGTTGCTTGCTCATTCACAGCAGCATAAACCTATCCTGACTAGTACAACATATTGATGGATGTTTTGGTAAAATAACCAGATGGTTTATTCCAAGGATCCAGGGCCCCACCTCTCACATCTTTCATCCCTGACTCTTTCATAACAAGCTGCTGCTGCAGCTGCTGGGAAAAACCACAGAAACACCCTATGCCAACGGCATCAGCATCACCAGTTCTTATGGCCTCTGCAGAGGGAGCAATGGTGCTAATTTTTTAATAAGAAAAGAAAATGGTCTTGTAAAATGGTTCTGATCTGCCAGGCCATGGTTAATGTGCTCTGGTTTGGGCAGAACAGTAGAAACAGCATGCATTTGCATTCCCATCATGTTTTTGTCCTTTAAATGCAGTGGGCAGCCTCTAAGGGGGTCCCTAAAATCCACGTCCCTTCTTATGCACGTCTTTGTGCGTGAGCTGGATTCACAGACTTGCCTCAAATGAACAGAATTCAGCAAATGATGGATCCCACATCCCAGAGTAAGTTAAAAAATCAGTGGCTTCTGTCTTGGGTGCCCTCTTTTTCTCTTTCCCTCTGCTGAAAGGAGCCAGCTGCCAGGTGGTGAACTACCCTAAGGAGAATTAATTAACATAACTATTACCCAAACTGTTTTCTTTCCCAAAGGGGATTACAAGAGCCAGCCCCCCCTTGTAATTCCCACTCTCCCTCTCACCCCAGGCAACATTTGATCTATTTTCTGTGACTATAGATTAGTTTGTATTTTCTTTTTTTTTTTCTTTTTTTATTTTTTTAAAATATATTTTATTGATTATGCTATTACAGTTGTCCCATTTCCCCCCTTCTCTCCCCTCCCCCCTGTACCCCCTCCCACCCACATTTCCCCCTTTAGTTCATGTCCATGTGTCATATTTATGAGTTCTTTAGTTTCTACATTTCCCGTACTATTCTTGCCCTCCCCCTATCTATTTTCAACCTACATTCTATGCTACTTATTCTCTATACCTTTTCCCCCTCTCTCCTCCTCCCACCCCCCTGCTGCTAACCCTCCATGTGCCCTCCATTTCTGTGGTTCTGTTCCTGTTCTAATTGTTTACTTAGTTTCTTTTGGTTTTGCTTTAGGTGTGGTTGTTGATATTTGTGAGTTTGCTGTCCTTCTACTATACATGTCTTTTCTTTATCTTCTTTTCTTAGATAAGTCCCTTTAGCATTTCATAAAATAAGGGCTTGGTGATGATGAACTCCTTTAACTTGACCTTATCTGGGAAGCACTTTATCTGCCCTTCCATTCTAAATGAGAGCTTTGCTGGATAGAGCAATCTGGGATGTAGGTCCTTGTCTTTCATGACTTGGAATATTTCTTTCCAGCCCCTTCTTGCCTGTAAGGTCTCTTTGGAGAAATCAGCTGACAGTCTGATGGGAACTCCTTTGTAGGTGACTGTCCCCTTACCTCTTGCTGCTTCTAGGATTCTCTCCTTCGTTTTTACCTTGGCTAATGTAATTATGATGTGCCTTGGTGTGTTTCTTCTTGGGTCCAACTTCTTTGGGGCTCTCTGAGCTTCTTGGATTTCTTGGAAGACTGTTCCCTTTGCCAGATTGGGGAAGTTCTCCTTTATTATTTGTTCAAATACGTGCTCAATCTGTTGCTTTTCCCCTTCCGATTCTGGTACCCCTATAATTCGGATATTGGAACGTTTAAAGGTGTCTTGGATGCTCTTAATCTTTTCCTCAATTTTTTGAATTCTTATTTCATCATGCTTTCCTGCTTGGTTGATTCTAACTTCCTTCTGGTCCACTGTATTGTTTTGAGACTCATGTTCCTTCCTTTCACTATTGGCTCTCCTCCGCGTGTCTTCCTGCATCTGTTTTATGGTAATCTGCATTCTTTCATCTAGATTTCGTCCAAAATCCACCAGTTCCGTGAGCTTTCTGATCACCAGTATTTTGAACTGCGCATCTGATAGATTGGCTAATTCTTGGTCGCTCAAAAGGATGAGTCCTGGGGGACTGATCTGCTCTGTTGAAAACATGGTTTTGTTTTGTTTTTTTTTCCCCTGTCTCTCCTTTTTTTTTTTCGGTCTGGTTGCTCTTGTTACGGTGGGAGGCGGAGACTTAGGTGCTCCACGGGGCTGGGCACCCCGGTCGCTAGATTGTGACGTTATATGTCGGGGTGGGGCGGGGGCGGGAGAAAACAGTGGCGGTAGTTCCGTTCCCCTGGACTCAGACCCTTGTCTGGGCTTCCGGGCCGCGAGTTCTGCCCTGGTCCACAATCGCTGCCCCTCTGGGTCTGCCAGCCGCAGCTTGCGTACTCAGGGATCACTGCTTCCTTCTTACGCGCCCGATGGCTTTTGTGCCGATTTCGCGCCAAACCTTCCCCCAACCTCCGCGAGCCGCCGACCCGAGCCAGCCCCGCGCCTGCCGGCTCGTCTTCTCCTACCAGTCCGGATAAACGCGTCTACTTCAACTTCTTGGCTGCCCAACTTCCATTCCGATAAATCCTCTGCCGGATCTGGGTGTTATTCTGATAGTAAATTATTGTTGTAAATTATTGGTTTTCTAATCTTGGTTGTACGAGGAGGTACGGTGCATCCACCTATTCCTCCATCTTGCCGGAAGTCTAGTTTGCATTTTCTATCATTTTATGTAAAGGGAATGAATTAGAAAGTACTTTTTTTTGGAGGGGTGGGGTCTGGCTTCTTTTACTGGACATAATTATATTGAGATTCATCCATCCATGTTGTGTTGTGTACTACTAGTTCATCCCATCTTATTGATGTACCACAGGCTGTCTGTTCATCTGTAGATGGATGTTCAGGTAGCTTCCAGTTTTGGACCACTACAGGTAGAGCTGATATGAACATTCATGCATAAGTATAGCTTTCTTTTCTCTTTGGTAATTACATGGGAATGGAATGCCTGTGTCTTAACCTAAGTGTATGTGGAATTTTAATTTCTGGGTGTTTATCCCAAAAACACTAATTCAAAAGATATATGCACTCTTATGATCATTGAAGCATTATTTACAACAGCCAAAATATGAAAACACCCTAAGTGTCCATCAGTGGATGAATGGGCAAAGATGTGGTATATGTATTAATATACAATGGAATAATACCTAGCTATAAAAAAAGTGAAATCTTATCATTACTGATAACATGAATGGACCATGAGGGTATTTTGCTAAGTGAAATAAGTGAAGTGGAGAAGGATAACGCCATGTGATTTCATTCATATGAGAAATATAAACAAAACAAATGAAAAAAACAAATTAGCAGATACAGAGAACAAATTGGTGGTTACCAGAGGGAAACAACAGTTGGGGACAGTGGGCCAAAGGGGTTAAGGGAGTCAACTGTATCATGACTGATGGTAACTAGACTTTAGGGAGTGACTACTTTGAAATATATACAGATGTCAAATTATCATATTGTACAGCTGAAACTTATCACATTATATATCAATTTTACCTTAATAAAAACAAAAAGCTCTTGAGTTATTTTTCAAAGCTATTGTGCCATTTTACATTCCCACAAGCATCCTATAGGACATTTTACAACCCTGGCACTAACCCACTAAATGAATACCAGAGGTCCCAGTTATTGTGACAACTTAGCCCCCAACTCCCTTTACAAAGCCCGGAGGATGGAGCAGTGCTGCCACAGTTGAGAACCCCTAGATCAGAAGCTCTTTTGTTAGTGGTAGGCAAAGATAAGCCCCCATTTAGGAACCAAGGAAGAGAAACATGTGAACCCATATTTGTGAATGAAATTTATGATAACTCGAAGTACAAGATGGTTGTGAGAACCAGAGGTAACTGCCAGTGGTACATCTTGGCTGCACCATGCATTTTGTGGTTCTTCAGTTTCTGAAAAGACCAAAATGCTCTTATTTAAACAACTGAAGTTTATGTGTAATGGTGGTTAGAGCCTAGGGTCAGATGACCCATTTGCTTTCTATTTTTAACTTTCTCTCTGGCCCTCTAGCCTCCCAGAGCATCCCTGGGGTAAAAATAAGTGGTGTTTGGTAATCCTGAGCTGAAAGGTGGTACTTAAGTCAAAAGTATACCTGAACTCAGCTAATTTGTACTAATCACCTACCCCAGCCATGGATCAGCCAGAGGGGAAAACATCACTATGATGCAACCACAAGCTGGCATTGCAGGATGCCACCCACGCTCAGACACTTTTTTGATTTCTGAAACCTTTATCCTCAGCCCCCTATTAAACTGGAGTTTGCCTCAGAATACCCTGGTTGGCTTGTTAGAACACAGATTGCCTGGTCCCACCCCTGGAGATTCTGATTTCATGTAGCTGGAGAGGTACCTGAGAATTTTCATTTCCAACAAGTTTCCAGGTGGTGCTGATGCTGCTGGTCCCAGGGCCACATGCTGAAACCCACTTCCCAATTGGAAGCCTCAATTTAAAGTCCAACCATGGCAGTGATCTTCAACCAATGTGATTTTGCACCCCTCCCCAACAAGGGGACAAACTTGAGACATTTTGGTTGTGATAACTGGTGTGTGTGGTTGGGAGCTACAACTAGCATCCAGTGTATAGAAGCCAGGGATGCCCTACAATACACAGAACAGCCCCCACCCAAAATTTTTTGACCCCTAATGTCAATTGTGCCAAGGCTGAGAAACCCTGAATGATAGGGGGATGCTTAAAGAAATTAGAATAATATTCTCACAGGGAATAAATATTATGCAGCCATTAAGAAGAATGCTCCTTAGACCTTTGTGAAACTTGGGGAATTGTTTCTGATATGATATGAAAAAAAACCGAAAAAGGATAAAAGGAGTGTTTTCAACCTATCAGCTCTTTCATTTAATTTTCTTCGTACTTTATCACGTACTTTATCTTGTTTATTTCTATGTTTACTTATATATCATCTGTTTCCATTTCCTAGGATGCAAGCTCCCAGTGTACTTCAGGAGAGCATTAAATAGTTGGTGGACATGCAAATGGATGAACCTGATGTCTTGGAAGTAAAATCAGTGTTGTGCTGGTAAATGTTTAACAACCGACTTTCTGAAAAGAAAATCCCTCATTCATAGCAATTGCCGATTTCCATAGTGTAAAGACTCCCCATCGTGGCTGATTTCAATTCATGATGTCCCTGAAGGAGGAGCTGGGTAAGTGTACTCAGCTGGATAGCCGAGTTCATAAGAGCTGGCCGCAGCACACCACTAGAAAGGATTATGCTAATAAAAAAATAAAGGCTAGAAGGTCCTGGCTGGTGTGGTTTAGTGGGCTGAATGCTGGCCTGTGAATCTAAAGGTCGCTGGTTCGATTTCCAACCAGGGCACATGTCTGGGTTGTGAGCGAAGTCCCCAGTTGTGGGTGTGCGAGAGGCAACCAATCTCTGTTTCTCTAACACATTGATGCTTCTCTCCCTTTCTATCTCCCTCCCGTCCCCCCTCTCTAAAAAATTAAATGAAATCTAAAGAAAAAAAAAGCCCCAGCTGGTGTGGCTCAGTGGATTGAGTGTTGGCCTGCGAACCAAAGGGTACTGGTTCGATTCCCAGTCAGGGCATATGCCTGGGTTGTGGGCCAGGTCTCCAGCTGGGCATGTGTGAGAGGCAACTGCACGTTGATGTTTCTCTTCTCCTCTTTCTCCCTCCTTTCCCATTTCTCTAAAGATAAATAAATAAAATATTTTTAAAAATATATAAAAAAAGGTTGGAAGGAAAAATACTAAAATGTTAATGGTAAAGCAGTGGGATCATGCGTATGTTAGAAACCATTAAGCTCCAGATGAATAACGAATGAATTTGAAGGGATGACTCCTTGTCTAGTTTATGTTTTCTGAGAAAGAATGGAATAACGTGGCCATTAATATGATGTGGCTTGTTGGTCTCTATCCAAATTCTGAATTCCTGACTGACAGAATCAGCTGACATAATCTATGACAACAGTGGTGGGAGTGGAGGAATGATTCATATAAATATTCAGGGCTTGGGGGGCATATAGGGTAGGTGTTTGCGTTCTGAACTGCATGAAGGCAGCACATTTGGGGGTGCCCATTTACATTATAGACACATATGAACTTGTATAAAGAATGCAGGTGGGTTAGGAGATTTGGGGCTTCTGAGTCCTGAGGCAGTGAGGGAATAATCTCTGTTATAAACCCCATGGACTAATGGTTATGTACACACTCTGGAGAGCACACGGACACATGGTTCTGTTATATACATATATGAGCTCCTCATTTCTCAGAGGCCCAATTCTGCCCCCTCAACCCCAGTGCTGAAAACTGACATTGTTTCACCTGGAGGAGAGGGCACTGGGGTATTGAAAATGCCGGTGAGGCATATAAGCCCTAGGATGCCTTCAAGTATAGAAAAGTGAGGGTATGTTTGACCCTCAGCCAAGGCTGTTGTCCACATGGCCACAGTAAGGTACTTAGAACAGTTTAGAGAAATTATTTGAGATAGTCAAGAGAATTAAAAACATACGTTCACAGAAAAACTTGTACACAAATACTGAGAACAGCCTTATTCATCAGAGCTTCCAAAGAGGAAACAACCCAAATATCCATCGATAGATGAATGAATAAGCAAAGTGTGGTCTATAATAATGGAATATTATTCAGCCATAAAAATGAAGTACTGATGCATGCTACAACATATATAAACTTCAAAAACATTATGATCAATGAAAGAAGCCAGACACAAAAGGCTACATGTTTTATGATTTTATTTCTATGAAATATCCAGAACAGCAGATCCATAGACAGAAAGTAGGTTAGTGGTTTCCAGAGGGTCAGGATAGGAGGAATGGGTAGTGACTGCTTACAGGCATGGGGCTTTCTATAAGCATCACGAAAAAGTTGTGGATTTAGATAGTGGTAATAGTTGCACAACATAGTGAATATACTAAACCCACTGACCTGTACACTTTAAAACAGTGGATTTAATGGTTTGTATATTATATTTCAATAATAAAAATAATTTGAGGAAGGTATACTTTGTTCTAGTTTGCACACAGGCTGGAAACATATGGGTTGACGGTGGTCCCCAAAATAAGGGTTCTAGGAGTTCATCTTGGTAACCTAGACATGAGGTGGTGGCAGGAGGTCCCAGAGAGAGAGAGTAAGCTTCTCTTCTGGATAGACACTGTGCAGCAGACCCCGTTGGCACCTGCTGGTATCTGCTTGGCATTCACCAAGTACCTATGATGCTTGGCTGAGGCCTTGCTCTTGCTGCAGAAGTGTGCTCAACCTGCCCATAGGGTGGCTGGAAATGCTGGGACAATGCCACCAACTACCCAGTCTCAACCAGTAATGAACAGGATCTCAGCTTCCTCATTCCTGGAGGTCCTTTGAGAGATTGAACCCCAGCTGTCCATAGTAGTAACCTGCCCATAAATGCACCCTGAATTGGCTCCTCTTCTTCCCTGCTTCCCTTCTCTGTCCTGGGGACACCTCCCAAATTAACTACCTGCTCTCTGATCCTTGTTTCAGGTTCTGCTTCTGGGAGAACCCAACTTAGGTATTGTTAAATTTTTTTTCATGGTAGGCATAGTACTTTTTTCATCAGAAAATAAACTTTTTTTTTCAAGTCTTGAGATATCTAAGAGCAATCACCTCATCTCTGGAAGAATATTCTGGCTGAAGAAGAGGTTGAAGGTATTTATAAAGTGCCCACTACATGGCAGGGTCTGTTGCAGGGACTGGAGGTGTAGGATAAACAGGGCAGCAGGCAGACATGTCCTCTGCTCTTATGAAATACTCTAGTGAAGAGATATGCCTTGTTCACCCCAAGATTGGTAAGGACCACGAAGAGAAATCCCGGTAACCAATGATGAGGGTCTGATTAGCCTGGCTGGTCAGGGAGGGCTGCTGGAAGGAGGTGACACTGAAACAGAAATCTGGATGACAAGGACCTGGAAAAGAGTAGGACCTGGGTTATGAGAACAGCCAGAAAGTGCCTTTGTTCAAGATGTAGTGTGTGGACCAGCAGCCTGCGTATTGCTGGGAGCTTGTTAGAAATGCAGACTCTCAGGTCCCAGAGCAGACCCACAGAACCAGACTGCGTTTGAACACGATTCCCAGGTAGTTTGTGGGAGAATCTCAGAGTAGTGGGTAGAGTACAAGGGTCTGCGTTACTACTGTTTCAGGATGCAGGCTGCAGTCAGTGGTTTGACTCTATTGTGTAGACATTGAGATCTCAATGAGAAGTTAGTTTTCTTGCGACACCTGTGTTAGCAAACCGACCTGAGTTTTGTTGTTTTCAGAGCTGTGCCACTTTTAAAACAGTTTTCAAGAGAATTAAGGAACCATTTAGCAGTCAGAAGGAGGGGACCTGAGAAACACAGTCTGTTTTGAGGTGCCTTTTATGGTGGTATCACTATTCTGTTGAAGTGTGCCTCCAAACCAGGTTGAGTACCACCGACAAAGTTGCATCATGTGGGAAGGTCACAAGCAGCCTTTCTGAAAATGCATTTAATGGCTTGTCATTCACCCCTCAGATGACAGAATGGGAGATCACATTTTTAACCTGAGTACTAGCTGATAACCCACAGCGACTTACAGCTATAGTTCCAGGCTGAGTATTAGCTACGGAGGGAACACAACGTTATATTGGGGAAAAGTTGCATAAACCATGGGTAAAAAAGTGAAAGCACCAATGAAAGAGAAAAAACCCTCAAATCTCCCCAAACTACAGAGTATTGCATTTACTTAGCACTGTGCAAATTACCATAAGCATTACATTATATAATGACTAATAATTGTGTCCAGCTGTTGGTATGGAGACCTGACAATAGTTGCTTATATAAACTAGAGGCTTTTTCCTTTACTTAAAAAATAAACAAGTAGAGGTAGCCCAGGGATGACCACAAATTCATTGGAAACTTCCTCCATTCTGCTCCACCATCCTTAGCATACGGCTTCCTTCCTCAAGGTTACTTCATGGTCAAAGATGGCTGCTACAGCTCTTGCAATTTTGTTTGTGTTCCAGGAAGGAGGAAGTAGCAAGAGCAAGAGGACAAGCCAAGTCAGTTCCCTTTAAATAGCTTTCCTGGAAGCCCCACCCAATGACTTCCTCTTACTATTTCATCATCCTCCCTCAATTGCAAAGTGGGCTGGGAAATGTAGTCTTTAAGCTGGGTTCATTGCCCACTTAAATACAATTTAGGCTCTGTTAGTAAAGAATATTTGTGGGTGGATTGGGGGTGGGTGGAGGTGGAAGAGGGTATGGGGGAATAAATGGTAATGGAAAAAACATAATTAAAAATAATGATAGCGGACACATGGACAAAGCCAAAGGGGGTTAGGATTGAGGGTGGGAGGTAGGGATGAGTGGGGGAGGGGGGAGGAGTGGGGGGAAAATGGAGACAACTGTGCTTGAACAACAATAAAAAATTTTTTTGATGTAAAAAAATTAAAAAAATAATACTTCTGGAATGGATATGGGGAAGGGCTCTAGCCAACTCTGTTATGTGTATAATATTCCGTTATATGCTCAGTTTTGAGAAACTCCTAGGAGAATTTCTCCCATGAGATCTTAAATTCTTTGACCCTTTTGGACAAAAGTCTTTTATGTCTCATAGATAACAAATAGCAACATTGTCTATTGTTTTTTAAGGCAGGTAGAATTTACTTGCCCAAGGCAAGCTGTATTTTATAACAAGGATAGAAGAACATATAAGCTTTCTGATTTCTGCTAAAAATCTCGTTCTTTAACATTTAACCTTGTTTTCTGTACTTTTAGTTAAATAGAGTTTAGAGAGAAACATGTCCTTCATTTTACCCAATGAGGTACGAGAGTTTTGACTGGGTTCAATCATGAGCTTGCCCTTTCTGCCTCAGGAAAGGAACTAAAAAGAGGTAAGAACACATCTCTTCCCTCACTTGCTCCCACTCTTGCCAGAACAGTCACCTAGTTGTCACTGTACAAGATGGCTGTGGCATGTGAGTGATGGGCCCTCTGAGTCTACCCTCATCTCCAGGCAAGTCATGACACCTTTAAAGTCTAGGGCTGTATGAACAGTTCAAGAATTTTACCCTCAGTAGAGAGCTGAATGCAACATGGGTAAGATCTAGATGCAGTGGTTTTAAAATATGTCCCCAAATTCTATGACATTCCTCCCTTCAAAAAATGGGGCCTAATTCCCCTCCCTTTGAATATGGTTCAGACTTAGTGCCTTGCTTCCAAGGAATAGAATGTGGTCAAATGATGCCATTTGACTTCTGAGGCTAGGTCATATAAAGGACCTAATAGCTTCTGCCTAATGTTGGCTTCCAGCTCACTCACTCTGAATGAAGCCAGCTGCCTTGTCTTGAGGACCCTCAGATAGCCTGTGGAGGACCTGAGAACTCTCAGCAACAGCGACATTAACTTGCCAGCCATGTGATGGTGCTGTCTTGGAGGTGGACCCTCCAGCCTCAGTCAAACTTCAGATGACTACAGGCCTGGTCAACAATCTGCAACTTCATGAGAGAACCCCTATGTCAGAACACTGAACTGAGCTGCTCCTGAATTTTTGTTATTTATTATTGTTTTATACCACTAAGTTTGGTTTGTCACTCAGATAACTAGAACAACAAACATTAAATATTATGAAAGGAAATAAATGGAGAGAGCTATTCCTTGGCTGGTTTCTGTCTCTAGGTTTCCTGAAGCTTCTCGTTTGTGGTTAAAATAATTAACTGGCATGGCTCAGTTGGTTGGAGCATCAGCCCATAAACTGATAGGTTTCAGGTTTGATTCCTGCTCAGGGTGCATGCCCGGGTTTTGGGTTCAAACCTTGGTCCAGGCATGTGTGAGAAGCAACCAATCGATGTTCTCTCTCACATTGGCATTTCTCTCTCTCCCTCTCTCTCTTTCTTCCTCCCTCCCTCCCTCCTTGCTGCCTTTCTTTCTTCCCTTCCCCTCTCTCTGAAATCAACAAGCATGTCCTCAGGTGAGGATAAAAATCATCATCATCATCATCATCATCATCATCACCATCATCATCATCATCATCAAGCTGATGGTCTAGGCTAGAGGAAAAAAAATCATACTTGATTCCAGAACATCTGAAAATAGTCTTAGCCACTCCATGATGTAGTGATTACAAGAGTATTGCACTTGACAAAACAGAGGACTTCTGAAAATACAGATTCCAGAGCCCCACTCCTCGAGACTAGATTCCATAGATTCCATAGCTTTGATTGGGCCACAAGGACCGATATTTCTAAAAATCCCCAGGTAATTCTGAGGAGCAACAATTCACATATTCTAGAACCATTTCTAGGCTATTATGAAGCCCATTCTCCTGCCTCTGGGAGAATTTTCCAGAGGAAAGCATCCTGCTCAGCTTTAGGTTAGCTACACCTCCTTGTTCATTCCACCATCCTGGTTCACTGAAAGATCAGACTGTGGACTAGGAATATGTGACTTCTCAGTGATATCGTCTGGATATTTTCCTCTTCAAGAGACCTTCTCACAAAGTTATTTCCTTCCTACTGTCCTTGCTTCAGCAAGGGGTCACAATTCTGGAGACAGATTGCCAGAGCTTCAATCCTGGTTGTGTCACCTACAGGCCATGTGCTTTTCTGTGAGTTATTTAACCTCTCTAAGCCTTGGTCTCCTCGTCTTAAAATTGATGGATATGGATCAGGGTTTCTCAACCTCAGCACTAGTGACTGAGGTTGGGCCAGATAATCCTTTGTTGTGGAGTTTTCCTATGCATTGCAGGATGTTTAGCAGCACCCCTGGTCTCCACCCACTAGACTCCAGTAGCATTGCCTTCCCCCTCAGTTATGACACCCGAATATGTCCAGACATTATCAAATGTCTTCTATGGGGTAAAATTGCCCCCAGCTGAGAACCACTGATATAAGTCACTTAACTTTGTGCATAGTACTTACTAAATGATAATCATGATTATTTTCTATTTTCAGATTGCAACACTAGTAGATTTAAGTAATTTTTTCCCCGTGTTTTTTTTAAAAGATGCTCTCTGCATTTTTGTGACAAAATTATTTTTTTTAAAGATTTTATTTATTTATTTTTAGAGAGGGAAAGGAGGGGGGAAGAGAGAGAGAGAGAGAGAGAGAGAGAGAGAGGGAGAGAAACATCAATGTGCGGTTGCTGGGGGTTATGGCCTGCAACCCAGGAATGTACCCTGGCTGGGGATTGAACCTGGGACACTTTGGTTCCCAGCCCACGCTCAATTCACTGAGCTACGCCAGCCAGGGCTGACAAAATTATTTTTTAAAATTTAAGCAAAATGATGAATCAAATGTTATGTGAATTTTAGCTCACTTAGAAAAGGTATGTGAGTATCAGCAGCAAAATAAAAAATAGGTAAATTGTACTACATCAAAGTTTCTACCTTTTGTGCTTCTAAGGATGCCATTAATAAAGTGAAAAGACAACTGACAGAATGGGAGAACATATTTGCAAATCATATATCTAATAATGGACTGGTATCTAGAATATATAAAGAAAATTGACAACTCAGCAGTACAAAGACAACTCAATTAGAAAATGGGCACAAGAATTGAATGGCTAGAAACAAAATAAATGACAAATAAGCACATAAAATGATGTGGGCTATCAAAGATAAAGCACTGTGTAACTTCTGACTCTGTGCCTGAAGGCAGCAAAAGGGATAAGTTGTGTTCTTTCCTCTGCTAAAACCTATGTGCAGAACTGGCCTACTTGTATTCCACTGCAACAGAAGTGCAATGCAGGACTTGACTGACTCAAGGGTGCACTTAATATGTCAACATTGGTCCTAAACTTGGACAGGTAATGTATTAAAATACAAAACAAAAATGAAACCATTGCTCTTACTTAAACATGCTTGCTGAGTCTTAAAAGATGTTTTATTTTGTCTTGTTCTTTATATTGCCCTTTTGTACTTAGAATATTATTTTACTTTCCTCATTTTTTCTTGACTCATGTCCTTGAGTCTAACTTTGACCTTTCCTGGCAGTAATTAATCTTTGAGTCCATTTTGCTGCCTCTATGATGAATGCATGCATATCACAAAAAGGCTATTGGTAGCATGTATTCTCTTGAAATATCAGTTCAGTAGTCAAATAGATGAGGAAAAGGATGATTTTAATTCAATTGTGTTAACAAAAAATCTTGGAATGTGGAAAGCCTTTCTAAGTCTGATGCAAAACTCAGAAGCTATAAAGTAAAACACTTGCCTACCTAGAAAAATTTTGCAAGGCAAGAAAATGAAAAACCATATTAAAAAATGACAACCTGGGAAGCTGGAATAATCAAAGTACAACCACAAGGAGACATCCTTTTTACACTTATTTCATCAGCAAAGTGCAAAGTATTTTATTTTTAAGTACATTTTATTGATTATGCTATTACAGTAATCCCATGTTTTTGTCCCCTTTATCCCCCTCTGCCCTGCACCCCCTCTCACTAGCATTTCCCACCCCTTAGTTCATGTCTGAGTCATACATACAGGTTCTTTGGCTTCTCCATTCCATATTCTTAACCTCCTCCTGTCTATTTTGTACCTACCATTTATGCTTCTTATTCACTGTACCTTTTCCGCCATTCTCCTTCCTCCCCCTCCCTGCTGCTAACCCTCCATGAGATCTCTGTTTCTGTGATTCTGTTCCTGTTCTAGTTATTTGCTCAGTTTGTTTTTGTTTTTGTTTTTTTTAGGTTCAGTCGTTGATAGTTGTGAGTTTGTTGTCATTTTATCGATTATAGTTTTGATCTTTTTCTTAGATAAGTCCCTTTAACATTCTATATAATAAGGACTTGGTTAATAATGAACTCCTTTAACTTGACCTTATTTGGGAAGTGCTTTAGCTACCCTTCCATTCTAAATGATATCTTTGCTGGATAGGGTAATCTAGGTTGCAGGTTCTTGCTTTTCATGAAAAAGTAGGTTCTTTCTTTTCTTTCTAGCCCCTTCTTGCCTGTAGGGTTTCTTTTGAGAAATCAGCTGATAGTTTTATGAGAACTCTTTTGTAGGTAACTGTCTTCTTTTGCTTGCTTTTAAGATTTTCTCCTTACCTTTAATCTTGGGTAATGTAATTATGATGTGTCTTGGTGTGTTCCTCCTTGGAGCCAACTCCTTTGGGACTCTCTGACCTTCCAGGACTTGCATGTTTAGTTCCTTTACCAGATCAGGGAAGTTTTCCTTCATTATTTCTTCAAATAAGTTTTCAGTTTATTGGTCTTCCTCTTCTCCTTCTGGCACCCCCATGATTCAGATGTTGGAATGTTTAAAGTTGTCCCAGAGGTTCCTAAGCCTCTCTCATTTTTGTGAATTCTTGTTTCTTCATTCTGTTCCAGTTGAATGTTTATTTCTTCTTTCTGTTCTAAATCTTTGATTTGAGTCCCAGTTTCTTTCTGTTCATTGTTGGTTCCCTGTACATTTTCCTTTATTTCACTTTGCATAACCTTCACTTCTTCCTCTATTTTGCATTTGTACTCAATCATTTCTGTGAGTCTCCTTATTACCAGTGTTTTGAACTCTTCATCTGATAGGTTGGCTATCTCCTTGTTGCTTAGTTCTTTTTCTGGAAGTTTTTTGTTTTTTGTTTTTCAGATTTTATTTGTTTATTTTTAGAGAGAGGGAAAGGGAGGGAGAAGGAGAGAAACATCAATGTGTGGTTGCCTCTTGTGTGCCCCCCTACTGGAGACCTGGTCCCACAACCCAGGCATGCCCCCTGACTGGGAATCAAACCAGTGATCCTTTGTTTCACAAGCCAGCTCTCAATCCACTGTGCCATACCAGCCAGGGCTTTTCCTGGAGTTTTGATCTGTTCTTTCATTTGGGTTGTATTTCATTGTCTCAGATCACCTGTTATATTGTCAGGGGCAGAGCCTTAGGTATTTACCGGGGCAAGGCAACCCCTTTGCTGTGGTGTGGTGTATGTGGAGGAGGAGCCAGAGAGGGAACAGTGCTGCTTGCTCAGCTCTTGTCTCATGTTCAGTCAGTTCCCTCACTTTCCCAAAGCAGACTGTGCTCTTTCGGGTGCTGATTCCTGGGTGGTTGGGCTTGTGTATGTTCTAGGACCCTGTGGGCCCCTCCAACAGACTCTCCTGTGAGACTGGGATTTTCTTCTGCCATTGTAATGCTCTCAGCATTTTATAGCTAGAGGTTTTGAGTTTTTAAGTTTCCCATGCTGAAACCTTGGGTTTCGAGGTCTGCCTTGCTACCCAGTTGGTCCTCCTTGCTTTTCCCCAGGTGAGTGTTGGGAATCCCGTCCATCAGCTTCTGCCTTGCTTGCCTGGGGCATCACCTTGCTGTGGGTCCTCACCCCCTGGCTTCCTGTCTTCTCCCCTCCTTCTAGTCTGGATGTATTTTTTTTTAACTCTTTGGTTGTCAGACTTCCATACAGTTGGATTTTCTGGCAGTTATGGTTGTTTTTTGTTTTTAAATTCATTGTTTTCCTTCATTTGGTTGTGCAAGAAAGCAAAGCATATCTACCTATACCTCCATCTTGACCAGAAATTGTGCAAAGTATTTTATAATAACTCACTACTAACAAGTCTGGAAAAATGGCGTGCTCATCTATTGGAGGCAGTGCCCATTGCTTTCCTTTTCGGAAGGGTGTTTTAGAAGTCTCATAAAATATTTGAATTATCTACCTTTGGCCCAAAAATACTATTTCTGAGGATATATATTTGCACACATATACATGTATACATATGCAAGGATGATCATTACAGCATTGTTTATAGTAGTCAAAGACTGGTATGACCTAAATTCCATCAATAAGGAATCTGTTTATAATCAATCCATACAGTAAAGTATTTCAAAATATTTTAAAATAATTTATATCCTGATGTGGAAGGATGTTCAAATTATGTTAAGGAAAACAAGTTTGTATAACAGTACAAATAAAATGATCACCTTTTTATTTCCTTAAGTGGGAGACCTATATGTATGGTTATACATATGACACATATGGCCTACACACGACACAGCTTCCAAAAATTATGTGCTATTTTTTAAAAGGTTTTATTTATTTATTTTTAGACAGAGGGGAAGGGAGTGAAAAAGAAAGAGAGGGAGAGAAACAACAATGTGTGGCTGCCTCTTGCATACCCAGCACTGGGGAACCTGGCCTGCAACCCAGGCACGTGACTGGGAATCAGACCAGTGACCCATGGGTTCTCAGGCTGGTGCTCAATCCACTAAGTCACACCAGCCAGGGCACACACACTATTTTTTGGAAACAGGATTGAGCAAGATCTGGAATGAGGGAAGTAGAATAATTTTTACTTTTCCCTTTATATTGTTCTGTAAAATTGGAATTCTTCAGTTGAAACATGGAGTACTTTTGCAGTAATAATAATGAAACCAGTGAGTACAGAAAAATATAGTACTCTCAACAAGTGATTCTACTTTGTAAAATTCATACAAAGGAAGTAATTGAACAAGTATGCAAAGATGAATGTACATGGGTGATGAATGTATGTTGTAATACTAAAACACAGAAAACAACCCAAATACCTTTTAGTAAAGAACTGTTAAATGTATTATCATGGACCCATACCCTGGGATGCTATGTGACTAACAATAAGAAGGAATGGGGCCACTATATTGTTGCATGGAAAAGAGGTCCTAAATATATTATAAAATGTAAAATAAAAGGTAGGTTTCACAATAAGCTATGTGATAGCTTTTTTTGTATTGAAGTATTTATATATACTTATATATACTTGAAAAGTCTGGAAGACATTAGAAATGAAAGGATATATTAATCAATTTTTCTTGCACCATCAGGCACAAGTGATGTTAAATGGATGTAAAGTTTCCAGATCTTAGCTGAAAATGTCATATTTGTATTCTTTCATACAGGCCTCCTAATTCCAAGGTTGGAGGTTAAGCAAAGAACACTTTCTCTTTTCACATTTCAGTCAATCTTTTAATACAGAATTATGGCTTCTTCATTGTAAATATAATATATATTTGCCAATTTGATTCAGGAACACTAAAAAGTCTATAAATTAACTGGAATGATGTGGCCTACATTATATACATGTTGTAATAAAAAAAGAAAAGATCCATTTTATTTCATCCTTTTCTGCAAACTGATAAAATTTATAACTTTTGAGTTTTTGATTTTTGAGAGTAACTCTTTGGCAATGCCTTTTACTAACGAAGTCAACTAAAACTGCATGTACTATATCGTAGCCTAGAATATACTTTTGCACACATTATCTGAATCGATTCTTACAACAAACTCCTAAGAGAAGCAAGTAGATATCATTGTCACTACATTCCAGATGATGAGCTTAAAGCTAAGAGAAATTAAATTGATTGAATTCAAAAATAGAGTAATTAGGCAGAATTCCAAACCATTTCTGCTTTCTCAATTACAAATTCTTTCCAATGTTCACCACACCATGTGTATATATTTGAAAATTGTTATGATTTTCTGTTTTGCTCCTTTTTAAAAATATAGTTGATATACAATATTATATTAGTTTCGGGTGTACAACATAATGATTCTAGCCATTTGTGACAACATGGATGGACCTGGAGGGAATTAGGCTAAGTGAGAGAGAAATGGTCAGAGAAAGACAAATACTGTATGATCTCATTTATATGTGGCACAATAACAACAAAAAAAACAACAACCCCAACAAACAAAAAACCTAATGAACAAACAAAACAAGACAGAAACAGTCTTACAGATCCAGAGAACAAACTGATAGGTGCCGGAGGGTAGTGTTGTAGGGGGATGGGTGAGAATGTGAAGGAGAACCAGGCATACAAACTTCCACTTATAAAATAACGTAAGTTATGAGGATGCAATGCCCTTCACAGGGAATACAGTGAGTAGTATCATAATAACTTTTTATGGTGACAACTGCTATGATTTTTGAAATACAGGTCAACATGTGTGGGGGTTTTTTGTTTGTTTTTTTAAAGAGGGAGCACTTTCTCAGGTGCTTTGTGTGCTAGTCTTTATTGAGTGATTTTATGTACTGGTATGGTACTCGGTTCTTTCCTTACTTATTCTTATTTAATCCTGAGTGCAAACATTATGAGTTTCTGTTATCAGCTCCATTTATGATGCTCAGGGAACCTCAGTAATTTACTCAAGTTACTCATTTAGCAAACACCTGTACAATTATTTAGAAAGACAAATGAGATGGCACCACCTCATCACTAGAAAGAAAGATAATTCTCAGGTCTTTAAGCCTTTTCACTTCTGAGCCTTTGAGTGTATGTTTTCCTTCGCCCCTTCCTTCCAGGAACCTTGTACTTTGCGACCCAGTGAACAAAAAATGCTTCCTCCCCCAGAAAGCTCTCCCAGATTCCTATCAAGCAGGTGTACTCTTTTATCCTTCCCACTCACCCGATTTTATGCCCTATGGCATTTAGCATATGCTGCTTTTCATGGTGGCCTCCTGTGAGCCTCATCCCACAGCCCTTGCCAGTTGGCCATGAACTTCTGCCAAGTGTAGATATGTAAAAAAGTTTTTTAGGTTTTGTAAAGTGCAGTTTAGGATGAAAAAAAAAGGGTCATCTGCAAGTAGGCTGGTCTCATATGTGCGTGTATGACATGCACACGTACACATTTAAAATTATGACAGGTCTTAGAAAAGTCTTTTATCACAGAAAATGTACTAATATGCATGCAGATTAATGTTTTGCTATAAATATAACTGAAGATTTTCAGATTTCTTCTATTGTAATCATTGGAAATTTTTTTTCATAGTTTTTGTAGTGCCTGTACAAAGAGGTAGACCCTAGGTTGTGTGCCTCTAATACTGGGTGGACAAAGTTCCCTGCCTGCTATGCCCTCCCACTTCAGTAGGCCTGATGAACTTAGGCCTCCCTATATGACTTTAGGGGTGTCAAACTCTTTTTCACTGGGGGCCACATCAGCCTCGTGGTTGCCTTCAAATGGCCAAATGTTATTTTAGGACTGTATACATGTAACTACTCCTTAACTAGGGGTGAGGAACTGGGCGCTGCCTTGGGGTAGAAACACGGTATGGGCCAGATAAAACAAGGTAAAGGGCCGGATTCGGCTCAGAGGGCCTTGTGTTTGCCATCTGTGCCCTACTTCTACCTGGCATGTTCTCTCCACTATGGCCTCCATTTTCCCCTTCTTTTTTTTTTTTTTTTTTTTTTAAGATTTTATTTATTTACTTTATAGAAACAGGAAGGGAGGGAGAAGGAGAGGGAGTGTGGAACATTAATATGTGAGACACATTGGTTGCCTCACACACCTCCAACCAGGGACCCAGCCCTGGGTGACCTCTTTGTCCACAGGCTGGCGCTGAATCCACTGAGCCACACCAGCTGGGGTTCCCAGTCTTTCTTTCTAAATCTTACTTGTTCTCAAATTCAGCCAGGGACAAGACTGCCAAGACTCCTGCTCTAAGAACTTACTTTTTGGTGAGAGGAGCACAAGTAAATAAACACATCAATAGCAGATCTTTAGGAGTGATACAGGGTATGAGAAAATAAAAACAGGCAATAGCAGAGAGTGGGGAAGGCACTACTTTAAAGAGGTTGGTCTGGCAAGAGCTCCGTGCTTAGGGGCCATTTGAGCAGAGCCCTGAGGATAATGGGGGAGGAAGAGGAGGAGGAGAGGGAGGGGAGGAGGAGAAGAGATTACAGAGGGAGAGAACTGCTAGGAGGAGAAGGAGAATGGGTAGGAGGAGAGGGGGAGAAGAGGAAAGAGGGAAGGGAGAGGGAGGGGGAAGAAGGGCAGGGTAGGGGATGGGGAGGAAGAGGGAGGGGGAGGAGGAAGGGATTCCTGGGAGAGAAAACTGCTAGGAGGAGGAGGAAGAGAAAAAAGAGGAAGAAAAGATTCCAGAGAGAGAACTGCTAGGAGGACAGGGAGGAGGAAGAGGGGTAGGAGGAGGAGGATGAAGAGATTTCAGAGGGGGAACTGTTAGGGCAAAGGACCTGAAGCAGAAAAGAGCCCAGTGTCCCAGAGAACAGAAAGCAGGCCTGTGGCTGAGCAGCAGAACCTGAGCAGAGGCTGACAACAGGAAAACAGAGGAGGTGGAGCCGAATTCTGCAGGGACTTGTAGGTTTTGGTGAGGTCAGATTTTATTCCAGACGTGGTGGCATTAAAGCTGAATTTGGAAGAACCTAATCTAGCAGTTAGTGGGAGTTGGTGCTCTAGGCTGACTTCTGTAAACCCCCAGTGGCTCACGGCCCCGCTGCTAGTGTGTAATCTAGAGGGCCAGTTTTGCCTCTGTGCGATCAACGCCCATTTACTCGGCTGCTTCCTCTCTAGAACCTAAGTTTCAGGGAAAGCCCCTGATCCGTGACGCCCGCGCGCACCCCCCGCACCTGGTCCGCTGCAAACGCTTAGACCCTATCTGCTGCAGGGGTGACAGGGCGATGGCTCATGACGGGTTAAAAGAAAGGCCAGCACAGAATTTTCCCCCTTGGAAGCCGGGCCTCCCACTTGGCTTGCCGAGCAAGTTCTGGCACTAGGAGGCGGAGGCTGGCCCGTGACGCAGGAGGCCACACGTGGCCCAGGAGTGTGCATTTAGGGATGGGTGCCGGGGGATGCAGAGCTCGCGAAGGCGCGGATTTGCCTGGGCCTCAGCACTCTCTCCCGTTCCAATTTATTTTCGGTTTCGCAGGTCGGCTGGGCGGCAGCTGCGGTCTAGCCCAGAGACAGTGTGCTCAGAGGGCACTGGAATGCCTTCTAGGGGAGGGATAGAGAGCTCCCCAAGGCGCTGCCCATGATAAGCCCTGTGGGTCCCGCCAGGCCACAGGAAGAGCCCGCGGGACTGCAACCTAAAAGTTATTTTGGCTCTGAGGCTCAATTTGCCCATCTAAGAAATGGGACAGTGAAATAAACATACGCATTTTGCACACTTGGACTAGTTAGATCTTTTCCATTTCCCCACTTTCCTCCTCCTTTTGGAAGGCCAATGGGCCGGATTAAGCAGGCGATCAACCACCACATCCCGCCATCCCGGGGCGCTGTGGCAGGAATCGACTTTGCACCTCCTGGGGCTTGGAAGCTCCGGAATGGTAGGGGCAGGCGGAACTTGGCTGCATCAGGCCGGGTCACGTGACTCCCGGGGCAGAGCAGGCGCGGAGGGGGCAACCCGAGGGGGCAACCGCAAGTGCGCTTGCGCACTTATTTTCGGGGGGAGGAGGGGTTGGTTGGCTGGCTGCAACCACTGTCAGCCCCTCCCCCTTTTTCTACGACTTCATCCTTCCTGACATTCACTCCCTTCAGCCCCCCGCCCATTGGTTACGTCAAGCAGACAGGCATAGGAACCAATTACCGCGCACCATTCAGACGCCGGTACGCGGAACCGGTCAGATCGGACCAATGATATCTCTTGGACTAGAAGCTCCCCAATCAGACGGGAGAACCGGTCTGAGTGGGCGGTGCTTCCTCAGCCAGCATGTGGGCGGGGGAGGGCGGGGACCAGCAGCCGCAGAGGCGTCGACGGCAGCGGCGGCGACGTTTCTCAGTCTTCGGTGTGGGCTCGCTGGCGCTGGCAGGGCTGTGGGGCGGGCTCGGTAGTCGGCGGTGGCGGTGGCCCTAGGCGGGGAGGGCCGCTGCGCTATGGGGCGGCGGTAGACTGGCTCGGATCTTAGAGGCTACAGGCTGCCGCGGTCCTCCGGCCTGCAGCGAACTTAGGCGGGGCTCAGGGGTGGGGAGGCCCGGGGCGGGGGTCGTCCCGGGCTGCGTGGGGCTGCGGGGCGGGGCTCGCAGGCAGTCGGGCAGCAGGAGGCCTGGGCAGCCGCGAGGAGCGCCGCTGGCCGCTGGGCCCCGCCGCCAGGCCGCTCGACGACGACGCTCCCGCGGGAGACTAGCCTGAGGAGGACGCGGCGGCGGCGGCGAGGCCGCGGGAGGCCGCGGAGGATGGAGGAGCGGAAGGAAGAGGGCGAGGCGGAGATCCAGGAGCACGGGCCCGAGCACTGGTTCTCCAAGTGGGAGCGGCAGTGCTTGGCCGAGGCCGAGCAGGACGAGCAGCTACCGCCGGAGCTGCAGGAGGAGGCGGCGGCCGCGGCGCAGCCTGAGCACAAGCAGCAGAAGCTGTGGCACCTTTTCCAGAATTCGGCCACCGCCGTGGCCCAGCTCTACAAAGGTGAGGGCCGCCGCCGCCATCTTGCCGCCGCCGCCTCGGGCCTGACCCTCGGCCGAGAGACCCGGGGCGGCTTGCCCGGCCTCGGCCGCCGCCCCGCCGCCCCCTCCTCACAAGATGGCGGCGCGGCAAGTCGGGCCTCTAGGGAGGGGTTGGCTCGGGGGATGTCGTCTTCGGGGGGCCGGCCCGTAGGAGTCCGTTCGCTCCTAAGGCCCTGCTGTGCCGGACGCCCCCAGGCCGGAGAGGGCAGGGGAGGAGCCCCTAGTCACAAAATGGCGAAGGGAAGCAGCAGGGCCGTCCCTATTGTGCCTGAAGCCGGCCTCGGGGCGGGGACTGAGAGGGGCCACCTCCCTGTGCCGCAGCTCTATCTCGCTGTGCGCCTCCGAGCCCCGCGGCAGACCCTTCCCCCAGCTGCAGCCCCTTCCACCCCGCCGCAATCCCTTTCTTGCCTTCTTCCTAGTCATTGTGGGATCCCGAAACCCTTGAACAAAATGGCGAAACCTAATATGGCCGTTCTGAAGTGATTGACGCGTAAATAAAATTTTTTTCTACCACTGTTTCAGACCGAGTGTGTCAGCAGCCAGGACTTTCTCTCTGGGTCCCTTTCCAAAACGCAGCCACCGCCGTCACCAACCTCTACAAAGGTAAAGATAACCTTGCTGCATTGCCGATTAAGGGGAAGGGCACCCTGCGTCAGGGTTTAAGTCCCGCGTTCCAGTTGTATTGGTCACCTTTACCTGGACCTAGGTTGCTGGAATGCTTTCTGTTTCTGAATCCAACCATTAATTCTGAACATTTGCAATTTGGAAACTCCGGTGGTGGTCTAGCTAGGTAGACCAGTGATTTTCAGCTGGGGACGATTTTGATCCTTCTCAACCCTCCGGGTACATTTGGCAATGTTTAGGGGGCGTTTTTGAATGCCATTACTGAGAAGGGGCTCTGCTTATGTTGTACCGCACAAAATGGTTATTTTACCTCCACGTTCCAAATGTCAATAGTGCCGAGGTCTAGAAGCCCTGAACTGAACTGGGTAAGAGGAGGTTCTTATTGGAAAAGGCACCCAAGGGAAGAGTGTTTGTGATTTTGTGTATAGCGAGGTAGGGGGGCGGGAAGACTTGTAAGCACTCGTAAGACTTTTTCACTTTGTGGAAAAGAATCTCGAGAGAGGCAGTTTCGACCATATGATAGTTCAGAGCATTTAAGTGCGTTGAAAAGTAGCTAATTGGAGTAATCTGTGCCCGCGTTAATGTGCTGCTCTTCCCTAGCGACTTCAAGAATTTGTCCTAAAAACTACCTTATATCTGCTTGCACGTTGTTGGCAGGAATTCTGTGATCTAAGCGTGAATTACAGAGTTGCGTCTTACGGTAGTGCCTTTCTGGAGTTAATTTCTCTCCTCTAAGATGACATGAAAATGTTAAGGAGACGTTTCTTGCCCATTGTGCTTAATGACAATGGGTTGAGATTTTGTTCAGTACTGATTTGGAAGATTTGGAAATTTTGGTTTTACTTTGAGGGGGCAAGGTTTCTGTGGAAAAAGGATGTGAATTTGTTAATCTTAGTAAATACAAAGTCAAATGCTTCAAACTTCTAGAAGATGCTGCTAACAGTAATGGAATTTAGTACATTTCAAAATTATTAATAGGCTGTGGAGTGACCGGATTCTTAGAGTCTTTGTGTAAGAATGTGCAATTGATGATAGCATTCTATAAGAAAAATATCCTTACTGTGAAATCTCTTGGTTAGAATTTGCATTTTGGGGGGGGCAGTAATTTCATACATAAACCGAAACTGGTGAGTAGAATGTGAATTTTAAGGAATGAGGAACTAATGGTCCAGGCTTACCAAGAAAAGGGAAACATAATTAAATGGTGTCCCAGTGGTTAGCTTTGATTTTCTGTGGCTGAGTTTCTTAAATTTTGACTCCTGAGTAGTTTGCTTTATCATCCATCAGGGCTTTTGAGGGTCTTGAGCATTCTTCGAAACGGCTCTTGGTTTCATCCAGACAGGGAATTTTGAAATGCAACATAGAACTCTTTTTTTACTCAGATTTGAGTGTAATAAACTCAAAATATCTTGGAGTATAACTTACATGCAGTAAAATTGCCCTTTTAAGATGGGGGCTTGAGTTTGACAGACACCTGCTGTTAAGAAATAAACCATATCTTCCCACACTAGCCCTTACCAATTACTGATATGATTGTTGTATATGTGTTTTCTCATTTTCATAATTCCATAAGTAGAATTTTACAGTATGTAGTTTTTTGTGTCTGGCTTCTTTCACCTTCCCATGTTTCTAAAAGTGATCCATTTAGTTCATAATGTGTGCATTAATAAATAGCTCAGTGCCTTTTTTTTTCTTTTGCTGAGTAGCATTCTGTTGTATGGTGGGTGCCATGGATTATTCATTTGCTTGTTGTACTTGCTGTTTGCTTAAAGGGGAAGGCGATGCATTTTTTGTGTCTTTTATGTGCCAGACTCTGCCTAGGTCATACAAAAATAGGAATGTGCTGTGGCTTTTTGGGTCAGTTTTTGGTGGTGTTGTCTACAGGATTGTTACTCATTTAGGACTGAAGCTGGCGGTTTTCTGTAGTGCTAATTCTTTGTATAAGATGGGCTCAGAAACTGAACTTTGAAATCTTAAATTTGATTACTTGGTTTGAAAATGCTGCCTATAATTCACTAGTTTTCATTGTTCGGGAAATGTGAGGTGAGACATTCCAATTTTTTTTAAACATCACATGAGGTTCTTGCATTATTGCAAATGCTGGATTGTTAGATTGAACTACTCTTATTTTGTATTTTTTTGGTTGTTGTTAAAAGTATTGTTACCTGGTAGAAAAGGTAAGTTGTGCTTTGTGGAATTTGGTAGTGTAGCAACATTATTTTTTTTTTCTATACTTGATTTAGGGAGAGTATCCATAGTGCTCGGCAGTTAAATTCTTCCTCCTTTTCATGGTGTGGTCATCAGAGAACACAATTCAACTACAGGAATAATTGGATATCTTAAATAGAACCAATAAAAGTGGCAAGGCAGTGTCAGAAGTATATGCAGCATTAAGTGGTGATAAATTTCAATCAGAATGTTCACAGTTCTGATTAATATTTTAAATGTAGTTTACAGTGGGAATACTTGGGAGAATCCCTTTAAGTGGGCAGTGCTCCTATATTTTGCATAATTAAGCATTTAACATAGCAAGCTAAAAATGGCTCATTTTGCAGCCTGGGGACAGCTTGGCACATTCACCAACCTCTTCATAATCTCTAAAATGAGCACATTGGAAGGTTAGAATTGGGGTACAAGCTTAGAAGGACCTCTTTTGGTTGCCTGTGGCCTTCTGAAAAATTGAACATTCAGTTGGTTGGGTAGGAATGTAGCTGGAAGGATTTGGAGGACAGTACGTTGGGATGTCCCCTCAGTGCGGACAGAACTCAATAAAATGGAGTGAGTGGTTCTTTGTACCTCACAAAGTAGAGCTAGATGTTGACATCTTTTTTGGAAAGGGGAAAAAAAATCTTGATTGCTGGTTCTTGTTTCTATGTGTTTAGTCAGGTTGTGTCTCCCTTGCTTAGTCGAGTGCATTTTTTGATGTCTGCAACTAAAGAAGGGAGTGAAAAGTTACTGAGGTTGTTTTAATCCAGCCCAGGTTGATGCTTACCTGGGAAATATTTGGCCAAACCTGTGTTGCTTCTTAAATCTACCACCCACCCACCTGCCACATTTCCTTGGGTGACAGGTTTCCAGTCTCTGTTTCTTGATTCTTCATTAGGAAAATAACATTCTCCTTAGCTAGTTCAAATTCCTCCTGCTTGGGGCTACTTGCTCAGTAGAGAGGTTGGACTGGTTGTCCTCTAGGACAAGGCCACCCTAGGGAGCCTCACAGGGTCAGGCTGAGGTGGGTGCTGGTGCCCTAGCTCTTCAGCTCTTGTGAGCCAGTGTTTGATCCTACCCTGTAGAGCCATTTTTAAAATTATTGTTTCTTCACCTTGTTAATGTTTTTCTTTTACATCCTTTTTTTTTAATGACATGCTTCATTTGTTTGTCCCTCTACATTTTAAAGCTGCTTTTGAAACTTCCAGTTGCATGCTAAGTTCTAGCACATATTGAGAGCTTTCTCTTGGTATTGTTTGTTAGAGGTTTGTATTAAAGATGTTTTGGTCTCTCAGTGATCAGCATTTGCCCCAGGGCACATTTGTATTCCAGTAGTGCTTACAGAAAGCCAACATCCTTATGGAGTCTACTGCTGGCTTATCTGAGTCTCGAATTTAGATTGTAACTACAACACAGCTTTAAGGTGCTGGAGACAGGTAATGGAGCAAGATTTTTTTTTTTTAATTCCCACCACTGTCCTCCTTTATTTTCTTAACTATGAGTCGGGGTTAGTATCCATAACTCATTACAAGCTTTTATTTTAGTGCTGGCATATATTGAGTATTCAAGTGTTAGGGTTGACTGTTGGTGGTCAAGTTTTATTTTCCACAGGTCTGTCTGTGGGCAGTACTGAAAAGTAAAGAAACATAATTCTAGTTTTTTGATCTACACTTTTCTTCTTGTGTTGGAATAAGCTTTGGTATGTACTTTCCTTCCTCATTTTTCCCTAAAAGGGTCAGATGTAAATAAAATCTTCACATGCAAAAAATAGTATGATGCATTTAAGTCCTTATTTTTGAGATATCTTGGTGCCAAATTCTGTTTGTAATAATGCTGTCTCATTTCATTGGGCCATTTTGGACCTTTACATAAGCTGAAAGTAAACTGAACATACTGAAAATTTGTGGGCCAGGTGGTGAGTGAGACAGAGAGACAGCTATTGGGATTTCAGCTCCTTAAAATGTCTGGGGTTTGTTTATGACTCCCCTTGCTGCAAAAAACTATTAGTTGAACTTTGAGACTTTGTATAAGATGCCTTAATATGGATCAGGATTAGAAACCCTGTCTTAAATTGTATTTAAACTTGTATTAAATTGTATTAAACTAAGAAACAGTAGTATCTTCAATTATTCCTGATACTGTTTTAAGATTTTATCTCTGAAGTTTTTTATAGAAGACAGTCATTTTCCGATGTGTAACTTCTCTGTAAAAAGGATGTTCTGGCTTCAAATACCAGAAAATTAAAATTAGGCTCACTTCAGTGGTATGGATATGGATTGATTCTAACTTGAAGGTGAGGATGAGGTTAACTAAATTCAGTGGCTCAGGCTCCCTGGCTCTACAGCTCTCCACCCTTAATCTGCTTACACGTGCCTATTTGAGCTCTGTCTTCAGGCTAATTTCATTATGTTGGCAGCTCATATCACTTAAGGAAATTTAGAAGAGCTGGGAAAGCCTTTTTTCCCAGAAGCTGCCAGCAAATGACTTCTATAGTTTCTTGGCCAGAGTTGGGTCACATAATAATAACTCAGAACCAGTATCAAAGTCATCGTTTGGGGTTGGGCAGATTAATTTTAGGACTAAACCACATGTTCTTCTACCCCTTGAGCAAGTGTGCAACAGAAGCTTCCCCCAGAGCTGTCCAAACAAAAACTTGGAGGATCTTTAGGAAAGGAAGGAAGAATGGATGCCAGGCAACTGTGGCTGCAATGATTCTTTCTTGGTTCCTGTACTTTTTGTGGAAGGTGAAGATTAAGTAAATATCTAAGTAGCTAGAAGTTAGTGCCTAGTGGATACTACCTCATTAGGGAATACATAGTTATTTTCTCAAAACAATTGGAAAGCCATTTTATTTTAGTTATGACTTTGAACTTTGTTTCTTTTTTTTAAATCATTGTTCAAGTACAGTTTTCTCCCCCCTACTCCCATTCCAGCCCACCCACCCAACCCTCCCCCCTTCCCCCCATTACCCCCCACCCCTAATTTTTGTCGATGTGTCCTCCAAATTTGTTCCTGTAATCCCTACCCATTCCCCCCTGAAATTCCCTCTTCTCTCCCCTCTGGCCACTGTCAGACTATCCCCTATTTCAGTGTCTTTGGTTATATTTTGCTAGTTTTTTGTTTTGTTTTGTTTTGTTGTTTAGATTCCTGTTAAAGGTGATATCATGTGGTATTTGTCTTTCACTGCCTGTCTTGTTTCACTTACGAACTTTGTTTCTAATGAAACATTTTAAATGTACATATTTTCCCCCCTATGGCAGACTGGTTGGTTAGTACAGGTTCAATTCTTAAGTTCAAATATTTTGTAGTCATTAGTATTCCTTAGAAGTGTTACTTTGATATAGTGGTATGCTCTTCTGGTTTGTAGATCCTCTAAGAGAATGGGAATTGACTTCTCTATTGTTGGGAATTGACTTTTACCTTTTACAGAAGGTATTTCTTCTCCACTTATCCAACTGTTTCTGCCACTTATTCCAACTTTGGGGAAGGCCCTTTGAGTCTCATTTTCAGTTCCTTGTTTATGAAATTGGGTATCTGCTCTGGCTGGTTTATTCAGGGTTTGTGAGTATCTGAAAAACTATAGATAGTGAAATCTAATTTTGTCTATCAAGACCAAATTTTGCATTTGGTCTTGACCTCAGAAATGATGATTATTTGCCAAGTGCCCCCTGCCAGTGGTGGGATGATTAGACTTCTAAAATCTTGTGAATTAAATTTCAGCTACTTACATAAAAACACTTCCAAAAAATATAAAACATGGGATGTCTGCGGTGACTGACATGAGCCATTGTTTCTTGAGTGAGGAAATGAATGTGTTATTAAAGGTTAGATTGATATTTTGTGATATTCGGGGTTTGCCTAGCCTTCAAGCTTATGGCCTTTTTCCACAGTGACTTTGGTGTTAGTAAGATAGTGTTGGGCTCAAGACTGTCCCCTATTCTTTGTGTATTGCACTTCTAGATTTGTGTGTCCATTGTTAGGGTTCAGATATATTCTATAAGTGTTAAAGTCCTAAAAATAGGAATATATTTTAAATGCAACATGAGATTTGTCTCTTCAGTGGCATAAATGAGATCAAATTAATCTGGGTGGTAAAGTAATTGCATTTGGCTTTCAGGGTATGCTGTTAATGGTATAAAACCAAGTTATGCCTAGGCAGTGCAAAAGCATGTACCAGACCTTTAAGTGTTATACCTGCTTTTCTTCTGTACTCTCTAGTAATGTAAAAGTAAGTGTTTACAAAATGCTTAAATTTTAGTGTGCCTTTGGTTGGTTCTGGTACTGAGACTTGTGCAGAATTTTTGAGGTGAAATGATTTGTCAGTTGCACACAATGTAAAATTATGAAACTGTCTTTCATTTAAACCAGTAAATATTGAGTGTTCCAACTTTGTTCAAATCTGTGGTTAAATCATTAGCCTCTGGCCGATCTAACTTTTGCAAGTTCTTGTGTCCTCAATAAGAACAAACCTAAATTTTGTTAAGGTCTTCCTTCTGTGGATTGTCACTTTCCTTAAATCCACATGGAGCCTCTTACCTTTAACTCTGGAGGTTTGTATCAGATTTAGCTTCTCTCTTTTTGCTGTCTGGTTTGCCAGGTGTACATTTCTGAGTCTGCTTTAGGCTTGTTTCTTCTATCCCTTTCATGCTTCCAACTTTTCCACCTTTATAGTATATTTCCAGTTCTGGGCCTACCTCCACTTACTTGGTTCTTGAATAATGAAATTTTACTAGTCATTCTTATTGGAAACAGAAACTTTTCCAGTTATGAGCTTGATAACAAGAGTTCTTTTAAGGTGTAGGGCTGGTTTATAGAAACCTGGTTGCTTCTAGGTTCATACATTTTACTTTTATCCTCCCTTCCATGGTCCGTCCCACGGGATGGGCTTAGTTTTCTTGATGACTTGATTTCTTTTATAATGTTCCCAGTTCTTCAGACCACTTAAGGTCTAGCTATAAAGCTTGACAAAGTCATCTTAGAGTTTATCTATGCACTCAGGCTAGCTTCATCTAAGCCTTTAAGACTGAGAGGTGGAAAAGGGCTATATTGTCCTCTTAATGCTGTATATCTTTAAAATGGAATTCATGCTTCCTTTGTTTATGTGAAATGAGAAATCAGAAGTCATTGATTCACATAACTTGACTATTCTGGTAGTGAGATACTGGAGAAATTACTATATTCCTGAGCTGCTTATTATATCTATAAAATCAGAGTAACTTACTTTTTTAACATTGTGATGGAGTTTAATATTTTTAAGAGTGCTTCCAGTGACAACTTCCATTTTTTTTCTTTTTTTTTTTTGTAATAAGGTCTGATCATCTGCTAAGGAATAGCTCTTGTAGTAATGTCTGCTTGTGTTGTCGTCTGCCATATTTTTAAATAATAACAAATTTATACAGCTTGGGAGCCAATGATATCTGGATTCTTGTTTTTCTTTCTGGGACACAACTTGTCATTGATCATTGCTCCTCCTTCCAGAGCCTACCTTTATAGCAGACAAAGAATTTTTTAAAATTTCAAGGCCAGAAAAAGTAATAGGTGATTCTTTGTTACATAAGAATTACAGCTTTTGCAAAAGGTTCAGGGATAAAGGAACTATCTTTAATTCTGTTAAAGATATGCTGGTGATTTTCTTCTGGTTTAGCAGCTCAACTAAAAATAAATTGCAGCTCTGATCAGTGTGGCTCAGTTGATTGGGCGATGTCTGTCAAAGTGAAAGGTCCCCTGTTGATTTCCATTGGCACATATCTGGGTTGCAGGTTCAGTCCACAGTTGTGGCATGTGGCACAGGCAGGCAACTAATAGATGTTTCTCTCCCTTCCTGTCTAAAAAGAAATAAATAAAATCTTTAAAAAATGCAGTGATTTAAATTTCAACTGTATAAAACCACTAAAGGCAGGAGTTGTTTTACTGAAAACTTGGGTTCCGTCTATATGGAGGAGTATCTACATGGAGACTGGGAGGCCAGAGATTTTAAGGCCAGGTTTTTTGGGGTTGGAATGGTTATGAGTTATGGAAAACTGTTGGGAACTGGAAGCAGAATGAAAATACACCAAGGGAAACAAGTGAAGCTTTTTTTGTTTCTACTGTGTTGCTACATTTTGTTGAGAAGTTAATCAAAATTAAATTTCCCTTATTTCTAAAATGTTTGCTACTTTAATTTGTTCCCCCAATGAGGGTTAAACTGAATTTCAGTAGAAGTGCATTTCCAAAGTAACACGGTGAATGCTGCTGGTGAGTGTGGCCTGAGTGGAATGCAATCTTTAGTCATCTGTTGAATGGTGCGATGTTCCTATTTAGGTTTCATGAGAATTCACTGTTTTCTGAAGGAGAGCAGTATAGCTTTAGTGGATAAGAATCACAGACTCAAGCAAAACTCTAGCTCTTGTATATATTTTGTGGCCCTAGTGAAGTTATTACTCAGTGTTCAATACCTGCTTCTTCACATGCAATAAGGGGACAGTGGTACTGCTTTCAAGATGATTGTATTACTTTTTCTCCAGTGAAGCTGAGTATACATAGTAATAATAAACACTTAATTTACCCATCGTTAGCATTATTAAACAAGTTAATTTTAATTAGATTATTAATAGCAAGCTTTTTAAGGGAATAGCACTTTAAAAATGGAAATTTGGCTAAGCATGGTCTCTATCTTTTTTTTTTTTTTTTAAGAACAAGGCAGAAGCTCTAGGATTATGTGATGTGTTAACTGAATTTAAATTCTTATTAAATGTCATGTGTAACATTTGAAATTCAAGTGAAATACTATCCAGTTTAATATATTACTCATTGGTTTAGAAAACCTCATACTTACCCTGGCTGGTGTGGCTCAGTGGATTAAGCTCTGGCCTGTGAACCAAAGGGTCGCTGGTTTGATTCCCAGTCAAGGCACATGCCTGGGTTGTGGGCTGGGTCCTCAGGAGGGGGCATGTGAGAGGCAACCACATGTTGATGTTTATCTCCCTCTCTTTCTCCCTCCCTTTCTTCTCTAATAATCAATAAATAAAAGTATGATTTTTTTTAAAGCCCCATACTTCATGATACTCATATTGGTTACCTAGTAAAATGATTTTCTTTAGAAGAAAATGCAGCATGGCTCTACTGATCATCATGTATCATTTTCTTTTTTTTTTCCCCCTAACAGAAAGCGTGGATACCCATCAGCGAAGTTTTGATATTGGAATTCAGATTGGCTATCAGCGACGCAATAAGGATGTGTTGGCTTGGGTTAAAAAGCGCAGAAGAACTATTCGTAGAGAAGATTTGATCAGCTTTCTGTGTGGGAAAGTTCCTCCACCACGAAACTCTAGAGCTCCCCCAAGACTGACTGTAGTGTCCCCTAACCGAGCTACTTCAACGGAAACTAGCTCATCTGTAGAGACTGATTTGCAACCCTTCCGGGAAGCCATAGCTCTGCATGGTAAAGCCGTTTAAACATATTTCTTTGGAACATGGTTAAGAGTGTGCCTGTGGATCCATTTTCACATTTAGGTTTAGTTCCAGATATATTGTCTGTTTTTTGTCTATTCCAGTAACTATTTGCTCTAGAAATGTTTAAATAGAATGTAAGCTAAGAACGTATATGGACAATTTTTGAATGTTAGCTAGCCCATTCTAAAAAAATGTTTTCAAGAAAGTTAGTTTGAGCTTACTGATTTTACAGTAACAACAGTCTTTTGCAGTACTGATTAGAATTTATTGCTTTACTCATATTGTACATGTTCTATTACTCTTCTGAGTCAAAGAGGAAGTTCTTGTGTTTTAAGACTTCTACCACATTAATGATTGCCTGGAGGAGCCTGGTGAGTGACAGGCATGCCAGGCAGGTAATTGTTGGGCTAGCTCTCATGGGAACTCCCTTTGACACCCTAAGTTATTGCATGTGCCTGTAGAGGGTGAGAGTTGATGACCCAGTGGGAGTGGACCAATGGAATTGACTTTCCTTTGTCCTTGAGGTCCTTGCTTTGATAGTCAGGACTGTCAAAGAACAGGCCTGTCACCATCCTCCCTGGCCAGACCTGCCATAAAAAGGCATTCTTGGCTGAGGGGTGTAAGTATTACTGGAGAAGCCTGGAGTGTGTAGCCAATGAGTCTGTTGTTGCTTGTTCTCTAATACAGACTTTCAAATAGAACTGGGAGAAATACTTCTATAGGACACCATTTTATACTGATGTAAAAATACAACAACAAAATAGTAAGACTTGGTCGAAGCCAAGGTGAGAACATGGATTGTGCCAGTGACTTAAGTATATAGCAGTGATTAGTGAGTTAGGTCATGAGTCCTGTTAAAAGTTAACATTTGGGCCATAGTATAGGTTATCTAAAGCCAAGTAACCTGGTAGTAAAAATAGTGGAAAAATACAGAAAGGGCTTCTATATCCTGCATCCTTAATGCTTATATAGATTCTTGTTCTCTCTGGCAAACCTTGATTCTTTACCTTAAATCAGAACATGGGGTTTAAAAACACGTTGGTTTTCTTCCCTCCTAATTGTGACTTTGTAAGTTAAAAATACAAAAACAATGCAAGAAACTCCGTAATGTATGGATGCAGTATTTAAGACTGCTTGCTGTTTTCTAATATAGTGAAATAGTTATGCCATCAGAACTTTTGAAACTCAGGCAAAATAACAGATTGATCTGTTCTGTTGAATTAAAGAATTTCACATTTTTACCATTATGTTTGGAAAATTTACTGGAAGTACACATAGTTTTTCAGATTAATTTTAATGCATGGTAATATTTTATGTAGTTTTCCTAAGTATTCTGCTTTTCTTTTATCAAGTGGATTTATGATTCATTCCACACTTCCTCTTGTTAAAGTGTCTTTTTCTGTATTATGCTATATTGTTCTTTTAGAAGATAGTTTTAAAAAACAAGTGCCATTCTTGTTTTAAATTTTAATGCAGTTGTATACATGGGTGGGCAAAGTAGGTTTACAGTTGTTCGTGTGGAAAATAATACAGTAAATAATAATAATACAAGAATAAACTGTTTCATGTACTCACAACTGTAAACCTACTTAAACCAACTGGGAAGTTGTACAAAGGGCAAGACAGCCCCTCTCCTGGACAACTACTATATCCTCTACCTTCTCATACATTTTCCTAAATTGAATCTGTTCAACTTCTGATTTATATATTTGCCTGAACTTTGGGCGTTTCGATGATGATGTAATTTTAGGAAGGGTGTCTCTATAATTTTATTTGTTTAAATTGTGAGGGTTTAAATAAGTTTACTTCAAAGCTGTGTAGAAAAATAATCTTCCCCTTCAATAAATTTACCAAGTAGTGTCCAATCCAGAATATGTTGGAGACTCTGTGTACTCTTATTCCTAGGGTTCATACACCAAATTCATGTAGTTAAAATTACATGTGTTGTGGTGAAGTAATAGGGCCCCTTGAAAGAGTATACAGAAACATAAATTATACTGAGTTTTGTGTTCTAGTGGTTTTAGAGAACATCAGTGTATTGGGAATGCTTGATTTGAGTGTTTAAAGTAATTAGAGTCATTTTTAATGGTAGGGCATTGTTAACTAAATTGTAATGCAGCTTAATGACTAACTTTGTAACAAGGTGTCCTCACGATCTGTGTTACTGAATAGTAAATTGAAGTGAAAATTGTCCAGATCTTTTAAAATGTTTTTCAAAACATCTTAATTAGGGCACATACTTGTCAGAATTTGGTTTGGTATATAATGGGCTTAGCCAAATTATGAAATGTGAGGTCAAAATGAAGTTCTTGGAGTTGTACATTAGAGGAAGAGTTTAAATTCATGAAGTTTAGAAGTGCAAGAGGGGATATAGGAAAAGAATTGGTATATTGAGGCAGACTTTTTGAGTTCATAATAAAAGCAAACATGAGTGTAGGAGGTCACATCGATTTATTCTTCCCCACACATTTCATGTTCTGTCCATTTTATGAGAGGACAATCACCTTTATAGTTTTTTTCTTTGTCAGCTCCTAAATTCTCACCTGTACCAAATGCGCCCTTATATACCTAAAATACATCCTTTATTTTACGTATGAGATAAAAATGACAAGATACTTGTACAGTATTTCATGTTGGCAATGAGGATGTGATAATGAGTAAGATTCTCCAATCAATACCCTCATCAGCTTTACTCTTAAGTTTACAGTTTCAATCAAAAGGACATCAGTTAATGGTTATCAAAGTTTCAATAAAAAATGTCAATTAAGGGTTATTGAGGCTTAACGAATATAATCCATTGCTTTATTTCGGCACTTTCTGTCTGTGGGATCTGGTTATTTTGGCACTTTCTGTCTGAGATCTGGTTATCTGGATGTTAAACTCAGAGAAGTCAGGGAAACATGGGCAGATGCTAAATTGATTTCCATCCTTGCCCTTTTGGTCCTTGTCTGAAGAACATCATTGAAAATTTACTTAGCGCTGAATTGATACCTGTCACCTCATTTTTATGTAAACAGATTCAGACCAGAATCATCTGGACCTGCTTTTGGGGTTTTCTGCTTTTCTCATAATCCTTTTTTAGTTAATACTTCTATTGTAGAGATTTCCTTTTTAGTCTCTTCTTAGGCTAACTTGAAAACACTTAAAAGGCCATCTCAGTATTAATTTCCAAAATTTGTACTTCTAGTTTAGACCTCTGTGCTGACTATCAAATATATGTGGTCCCATTGTCTCTGGTGGACTCCCTTCTGGGTGTCCCATAGGCCTTTATCTCACACAGATGTCAAGCTGGACTCTTCCTTTTAGACCCAACTATAGCAAGGCCATGTTTTTTCCTCACTTAACCATATAGCAGACATGTACATGGTAGATGCTGTGCAGTCTCTGGGAATGTATAAATGAAGGCTTTCTTTTTTGTTGAGGCCAACATATACTTAGGTAATAATATTTAATGTCTTGAACGTTATATGTTTAAGATATCCTGGGTACAGAAAGGGACATTTCATAGTGCTGCCTGGCTTTGTGTTCAGAGAAGGCTCCCTGGAGGAGTTCAGTCCTGGGCTCTAGGAATAATCTTGCTGCTCTTGTTTCCCAACCCTGAGTTGGCCCATTTGCCAGTCCATATTTCCTGGGGCCATTGGAGTGGTCTTTTTGATCTCTTCTCTTCACTGAAAAATAACCTTTGTTGCCCCTATGGCTTCTAGGGTGAAGTCAGAACTCAGCTTGGCATTGCAAGGCCCTTATGACTTGGTCTCAACCTTGGGTCATATATATCTTAGCCATGCTGTTTAATCTATTGAATGTCTATCTCTGTTCTCTTTTTCTAAGGGTTTCCACTCTGCCTGTTTATTCTTTCAGATTGATTAAAAGTCTCTTCTGTGATGAAGATTTCCTTTGTTTTTTTTTCCATTTTCTCAATCCTTTTCCAATTTGAATTGTTTCTATGGCTAGGGCTATATTAGGGCAGAGGCCTTGTCTTACAGATTCTGTCTTTAACGAACCTGGTATAGATTATTCTGAATTTAATACTGGTTCAGTGGTCTGTTAAGTGACTGGATGCACACAGTTTGGGCAGAGAACCTTTAGAAAGAGTTGAGGATACAGATCTCTAGATGACTACTATAAGGGTACACTGTAATGGGTGTGCCTTAGGAATGCTACAGAGTAAACATAAATGAGAACAACTGAGACTTGGAGTGGGGCCTGAGGATGATTCGCAGTAAGAACAATTTTAGTGTTTACTTGGTGTCGGCACCAAGGAGGGTCTACTTTAATCCTCAAATTTACCCTAGGTTTTTGCCATTTTATCAATGAAGAAAGGCTTATTTTGCTAAAATGGAAGAGATCAGTAAATAGTAGAATAGATATTCCAGATTTGTCTGGCCCCTAGATGCATGCTTTTAACCACTGTATCTCTATATTTGTACATTTGTGGTTTCTCTACCACCTTCCGTTGGTAGGGCTGGGGGGTGGGGTGGTATAGGTCTCCAGGCTTATTTTTCTTCTCTCTCAGGAAATACATGAGTTTTGTATCTTTCTGGTGTTCTCCCCATAAGGGAATGTGGATAAGTAGGCTTGAAGATGAATGTCTTGTGGTCTGCTGTATTTCTGTCTTAACTTTAGTAGGAAGAGTATTTAAGCTTTGTATATAGGCTACTTTCCTCGTATGACCTTAGGCAATATGGTTGGCCTTGCCAAGGCAATCTCCTCCTCTGTGAAAGGTTTACACTTTGTATATAAGGTGGTATAGTAATGAGAAACTACCCAAAGTATCTATTCTTAGGGTTAGTTCTAAGTCCTATGAGTATTCTCTTTGCCCCTGGATACAAAAGAGACCTGGAGCTACAGTGGCCTTTGAGGATACTTTTCCCCTCCTTTTTTGGTAAGGGTGGCTTTTTAACATTGTGGAAATCACTCCAGAGAGGGAGAGGGTTAACTTAAAATTTACGGTTGACTGCTTATTTTACTTCCTCAGATCTTGAGCTTGTTTCACGTTGATAAAAACCAGTGAGGCTGGTGTTCTGTTGTATGGAGAGAGATTCTTAGTTGCCCAAATTAGTGCTGCTGTGTCTGGAAAAGACTTAGTTTGAAATCTGGTGTCTTCATTCTGAGTTCTGTTTGTTGTCATGGAGATTTAGGTGAGAGGGTTCAGAGTAAGAATGGGACATGCCATCCTTCAGGGAAGATAGACCTGGATGGAAGAAGCAGGATGCCAAAGTCACACTTGACTCATTTGATAAATTTTCTGAAAGCCTTGCTCTTACTCAGATCATCTCATAGGTGTGGTCTTTGTAGGTTTTCTGGCCCTGGTTCAAACAGTTCCAGAATAATCAGTCTGTTTTAGTTCCAAAAGTCATTTTGACAACATTCTTGACTCTTGTGCTAGGAACTAACCCTCCTGGGTCTGGATTGAACCTCTGTAAAATTCATTAGTTCAAACTCAAAGGCCTCTAGCATGTAGGGTCTGGTGTCTCGTGGGAACTATTGCTGTTGCTGACATTTGGTTTTAGGGTGTCACCTTGCTTAATTTTAAGTTTCATTGTTAAAACAAGTTTAAAAAGACAGCGGGCTACTGCATTTGCCAGTGTGAGTTCTAAAAGTGACTTAGGCAAACATAAGTAGCCTTTACTGTGACAATGGAGAACTTTAAAAAGAAAACTTGTTTTATTAAAGAAAATTTTCAGTTAAAACAGCTGCTGAGTGAAGTCTAAAGCCTTGTTTTTTGTTTGAACGCTCTTTTTTAAACATTTTTAATGGATGTAGTGTTATAAACCCTGACTTCTGCAACTAAAATCCTTCTGCTGAAGGTGTAGTCATTAAAAAATAAAGTCTGTATTATCATTCTGTAGCCTTTCCTGTTCTCTGACATTTACTGAACACAGTAAACACTAAACACTCTGTTAGGTGATAGAAAGGTGAGTCAGCTCTGGCTGGTGTGGCTCAGTGATTGAATGCTGGCCTTTGAACCAAAGGATCCTGGGTGGATTCTCAGTCTGGGAACATGCCTGTGTTGCAAGCCAGGTCCCCAGTAGGGGATGCATGAGAGGCAACCACACATTGATGTTTCTGTCCTCCTATTTCTCCCTTCCTTTCCCTCTCTCTAAATAAATAAAATCTTTAAAAAGGGGGGGGGCAGAGGCTACCTTAAAAAAATAAAAAACAAAGGTGAATCAAATAGTGTCAAGGGAATTTTTAGCCTAATAGAATTATATTAAACAGTTTGAAGCTCTATAAACCCAGGCAATCGGATTGAGGGACAGTGCCATTGCCTTAGGAATTAATAGGCTCCATTTCTGCGCCCCCCCCCCCCCCCCTTTTGGCCTAGCAAAGTCTTTCTCTGGGCTGTGTAGAGATCCTTATCCTCTTAAATATTAAGTTGCTTGACAGTTTTTAGGATCTGGAGACACTGGGTATAGAGCCTTATAATAAAAATGTAATCATTTGAAATCAACTTCAAGGGTATAAGGTCAGACGGAGCATTCACTTAGAAAAAATGTAAGGCAAATTCCTAATTTGTCATACTCAACACATACATCTGATAACCTCCTTCCCTTAGAGTTTATGGAGAACTGTGATTCTTGGCAGCATGAGTCACAATAGGATTTTCTTTCTCCTTTGAGCACAGGTTTTTTGCAGCTCTTGTTGTTTTGTCATTTTGTTATTCTTTGGCCTATGTGCTCTAGAGTGATAGTAGAAGGTAATACATTTTGGTAAGAACAAGTCTTCCTGGTAAAATTTCTTAGACAGTTGAAGTCCTAGTACATTTAAGAAGAAATTTAAGTAGTTGTGTTTGGTTCTTTGTCTCTGCCCCTTCACTGTCTTCATTCCTTCCATTTATAAAGCTAAATATTTAGACACAAATTTTGACAATTTAACACACAAAAAAATTGGTTAAGTGTTCTTAAACTGATGGTATGTTATAAAAGAAACTCCTTTGAATTTTCTGTTGCTGAGGACTAATTGGAACTGATCTGTGGGGCATTTCTTTCTATCCACCTTCCAAAATCTTTCTCTTTTTGCCCACACATCTTAGCCCAGTGTGTGGAACAAGTAGATTCTTGAAATGTTTGAATGTTGTGGTCTGCATCTTCCTGAATAACAGAACTATCAAGAGTTATTTAACAGTAAAATGTTTTAAAAACTTACTTGGAAATTAAGATCTAAGAGATTAATGTACTAAAGCAGTCTCATTTCTTAATTGATTGAATTTGATTATTTCAAAGGATATTCTTGAAACGTTCTCTGAAGGCTGGAATTTCTGAATTATGCCCTTTGTTCATACTAGTTTCTGAGAACAAGAACAATTAAGGCAATTTAAAATAACATTAAAATTTTTGATGAAAAAATTTTGAGGTTGAATGTCAGCTGCTGAACTTTCTGGGGGATGTAGGACTTAACTAAAGCTTTAAACATCAGTGACACAAAATTGTTTTGAACTTGCAATAAAACGTTGTTGGACTTTTTTTTTTTTTTTTTTCCATTGAAGTGATACAGGAGTCCATGTAGTATAGCCATGCCTCAAAGCCAGTTTACTCACCTGGTACTTATTTAAAAATCCATTGATAGTTATGATAGAGTTTAACATTTGAGTTGAATTATTTTTTACTAGTTTCTGATTTATAAGTATTAATTTCTTGGAAAATTTGAAAACTTCCTAAAAGTAAAAATTTAGTATCCTGTTATCCAACTATACAAAGATAACTGCAGTTCAATGTTTGGTGAATTTTCTTCCAGACTTTTTTTTTCCCAAATGTATAAATATTAAAGTTATTTTATAGTGGAGATCATGCTGCATTATATGATACTGTATCTTGCTTTTTTCATTTTAACGTGAGCATTTTCCCCATGGCATTAAAACTGTCTTTGAAAAATTGAAAGCATTTTGGGCTGTGAGCATAACTGAAAATGTTTTCTTGGTTTGACATATGTATCTTTGTAATTGGTTTGATTTAGTGTGCTTTGCTTCAATAAAAGTTCAGTATTACAATTTACAGATTGGGGTGGGGAGTGGTATCTACTTCAACTGAATGGAAATCTTCCTAGTAGAATTTCTTTTTCAATGATTGAACCTCCCCCTGGTGCATTTAAAACACCACATTTACACACAAGTGCTTCTTGATTAAAAATTCAGAACACAACTTGGTGAAAAGGGAGGGCTATGCATTTGAATAGTGCAATTCATTTCAAATGCAAGTATACCAGTTTCTTAGGGTTCAGGCAGGATGTTAATCACTTGGTTCAAGTTGTGTGGATGTCAAATTCCCCCTTTCTACTGGAGATGAGAAAACTGGTGGAGCAGATCTGCAGGGGGTCCTGAACCTGTGCTGATGGGATCAACAGTACTAACAATCTGCCTTCTCAAGAGATAGCCCTCTGTTCTCATAAGTCTGGGGGGTTGGGGGTGGGGTGGTGGGTGGAGTGGGGTGCAGAGGTGGAAAGCAAGTAGAGTGTAGACTGTGTGGCTTCCAGGCCAGGGGCTGCTGTGTGGAGGAGGAAGGAGGTGGATTGGTTCTACATTTGCTCTTTCTCTGCGTATATGTGACATGACTATGTGTTGGTAAGCTGGAATCACATATTTTTAAAACAGGATTTTCTTACTGTACTAAGCATGAACTTGGTATGAGAGTAATAGTTTTGTGCTACTTTTAACAATTTACCCTGTAACCTAGATTCTTATAACCTGGACTTGTAACTTTGTTTTAGCTCCAGTGGGAGCTTTCTTTTTCCTCCAAAGTATGCTTACATTCTCCTGATCTTTTTTTCCTCATTCCTTCACTAATCATTTAAAATGGATGCAGAAACTTTAAAACTGATAAAATTTATCTTGTATTAAGAAATTGAGACTTTTCTGTCTAATCATACTACTTGTTCTATTGCTTTTGTCAATTGATATTCCCATAGCCCTTTTGAAAAAGTGTGTTTCTGGTAGAAATTAAGTTGTATGCCCATGGGCTATACAACTTCATTTTTAGTTCTGAAGCATGTTTAGATTCTCTGTACTTGTATAGGCCTGATTGTTCATGTGGCTTAGTAAGGTTTCCTAAAGCATCTTCTAGTAGCTGTCATTGGTTTATCAAATAAAATTTGGGCTGTTTAAAATACACATATTTTTGGTTGTTAATCTTAATTTTTTTTTTACACCTGAAAAGTCTTTTTGTGGAAGATTAACTAAACTTTGAAAAGAAACCTCACTGTTCAGAGTAGATAATAAGTAGGAAATGTTGCACCTTGTGCTGTCAAACTAAACCCCATGTCATATATCCAACAAAAAAAAGATGGTGATTTTACAGAAGTTACTGGGGAATTTTCAAATTCAAATTGATGTTTATTCTCATCTTTTTAATGGTGCATGGCAGTTGGTATGCCTGTTCACTTTTGATGGAGTGACTTATGAGTCTTGGGTGTTTGTCATTAGGTGTTAAAACTTACTGCCTTGGAACCTTCTGCCTTACAAAGGACATTGGGGTGGGGTTTCATGAGGTATATTTTCTCTCTGTCTCTCCTTTTTTTTTTGTGGTTTCAAATGACAGCGGGCATCCTGAGTTTAATTACTGAAGTAGCCCAGTTTTTGCTGAAGGTCCAAATTATGAAACCTGCATTATGAAACAAGTATGAAAAGGTTATTGTTTAGAGTATGTGGACACCTTTTAGCATGTCGTGAGCTTTAAGATTAGAAAGGAAGGCACAGCTCTCTTGAGTTTACAGACTTGGTGAAGAGCTTAAAAAATTGCTGGCAATTTGGGAATAAACTGCATTAACTTGATGGTAAAGCTTTAAGTGAAGGGAGCTACCTGAGTTTATTTTCTGGTGTTAGATAAATAAATAGTTTTGTACTTCATTGGGTTTCAAAATACTGAATAGGACTTGGAAACATTATTTTTTCAGAATCTAGTGAATGCTATGTCCCAGATACCGTGTTAAATTCATTAGGTAGAGATGATTGTTGAGGAAGAGTCTAATGATTGTACTGTGCTGTTACAGAAAAATGAGCCCAAGGTGCTCCTTTCCCTTTTACTCATTTTTAATAAACTTGGGAAGAAGGAGTAAAGTTCTTTATGAGAATGTTGTTTGAGATATCTGGGCAGTTAGAAAAAGGATAGGACTTTGAGCTCAGGAGAAATAACTGCTTTTGTGGCACTGATTTGGGAAAAGATGGGTAATCGAAGGGGTCAGCCTGGGTGATACCAACTTGTTGGGCAGAAGAGACACCTGCAAAGGCCACAAAGCAAGGAGCGGAGAGTCTGAAGCAGGAGGGAAGAGGAGCCAGCAAGAGACTAAACAGGAGAGGTAGGAAAACCAGGATAGAAGGACTCAGGAGAGGAGGTGCTGGAGGAATCAGTGGGGAGCAGATGTTAGAAGGGAGGTGCAGACCCAGCCATTTTAAGGAACTGGAAATTATCTGATACACAGGTAGTTAGGATTCAGTCTTATGGGGAGAGTGAAGAAGACAGGAAGGGAGAATATTCAAAGAAATGGGGCCTAAGACATGCCAGGCCCTAGACCCTAAAGTCACTTTCATTAAAAATAATTTAGATTTTAAGAGGGGCTATAATTGGTTTGAGTTTGGGTCCCAGCTTGCTCTTACTAGCTACGTGACCTTGGGTGGCTTACTTAATCTTGATTTTTTGTGTACAAAATGGAGGTAATGCAGATGTCATAGGGTTATTTTGAGGATGGCATTGAAAAGTTCTTAATGTACCGGAAAGAGGAAGTACTCCAATATTAGTGTTTGTATTTTATTTTTTTAATAGATACCAGCCTTAGAAAGGTGTTTAGAGCTTAAAAGGGACATGGTCAGCTTTCCTCTGGCCATCAGTGGGAAGGGTGGATACATTTTCTATAGGGAGAGCAGTGAGGGGACAGGTTGGTTAGGGCAGTTGAGAAGAGTGGTGTGGGCTGCAGAACATGACCAGCAAATGGGTTGAGGCTGTGGGTTTGAGAATGGTCAGAGTATTTGTAGGGTGAGAACAATGTCAAAGGGAATTGAATAGATTTGGAATGGTAGGAAGCAGAATTCTTTTTCAACTTAATGTTCACATTGAAATCATATTTACAAAGCATAAAATTAGAACAGGTTTATGAAACCAACTTCTAAGCTTATTTTAAATCCTATTCTTTGGAAACACTGATTATACTAGATCATGTTATATAAAGTTAATCAAGCAATAGCAAAATTCCTGTGTAAGGCTAGAAGAGTGTAAGGGGAAATTCATGAGAAGGAAAGTCCACGGTTAGTGATGTTAGGTTTTTAAATTCAGTGCTATGGTTTGTTTCCTTGCCTCACTCATTCCTTTTACAGGTTTATCCTGGACATTTAGGAGTGGGGACACGCTGGCTTCCTTAACTGTTCAAGAGTGTAAGGAGTGTTCAGCCATGAATGCTGGGTCTATTCTGGATTTAGTAACTTACCGTGCAAGCAAAGGAGCAGGATTTTTTATGCCACTCTTGCCCTCTCTTCTCTAAAAGATTATAGGTGATAATGAGTTAGACTGTTCTAATGGGGGCATATCTCCTAAATAGAGTCTAGACCTTGCGTGATCAGGCAGACCAATTAGTGTAGGTCAGACTCATCTTGTACTTGATATCCCAGCAAAATTTATAGTAGTGGCCCTTTTAGGGGGTTTGATAGTGTACTGTTTTGGATGGTAAATTATAAAGTCGTCTTATCTAGAGGGGGTGTTGGGACAAGCCCACTCAGGCTTGGAAATGATTGCCTGCTCCCCTGTGTTCATGTGAGCACACACCCACACTCACCTACACCCACAGACACACCAGAGGCTCTGTCAGAATGGTGACTTTTGATAACCAAAATTGTTTAAAATAGGCGCCTTCTATCTTCAGCTGTGAATTGCATATGTACCTAGCCAAGAAGTAGATGGGAGTATTTAACAATCTGTATACCTAGCACAGAGTTTGCCCAATATTATGAAAATTGGTAGTGTTACCAATAAAGCATCTCATATCAAAGCCAGACAATTCCTCTTTCCAAAATAAAGCTTACCTGCTCCCTGGGGACCCCTTACAAAGAAAATAGACATCCTTTGACACTATGAACATTGAAAGTAAAGTGGATTGCTTTCAAAAGGGTTGAATAATTGAGCAACTCTAAAACCTTTTTTCTTCTTCCTAGGTCTTAGTGGTGCAATGGCTAGTATAAGCGTGCGTTCGAGTACCCCAGGCTCTCCTACACATGTAAGCAGTGGATCGAATGCTAGTCGAAGGAGAAATGGACTCCATGATGTCGATTTGAACACTTTCATATCAGAAGAAATGGCACTCCACTTGGACAATGGTGGAACTAGAAAGCGTACCTCAGCCCAGTGTGGCGATGTCATTACAGACTCACCAACCCATAAACGCAACAGAATGATCTAAACTGAAAACATTTTCACACCCACCATGCTGCTTGAAAGCCACTTGATCCTCAACATATACTATTATTGCAAAGGAAACATGAGGCCATCTTCCCTTGTTCACTGTTTAAGACAAGTGAATTCTATAGTGGTTGCCATAAATGGAAGTTCTAGGTATTTACAGTAGATGCCTCTTGTAACTATGGCTTTCTTAAAACTATAATCCTAGCAGAGGACATCAGATATTGTGTAGTCGTTAGCAAGATCATCATAGGCAAACATATATCCGTTCCAAGGCTAAAAGTGACCTTAACTGTATTTATTCTCAAAGGGAAAGGAAATATCAGATGTTTATTTGGTTATAGAATGCTTTTTTTAAAAAAATTTCCTGCTGTGTTGAGTATTTTGCTTCAACAGTATTGCCAGGTTCCTAAAATTGTCTAAAACACACGATTTGGCTTCCTCGTCAAATCTGCAGGCTTCCATTTTTTGCACAGCAGCACTATATCATGCACCTGGTTTCTATATAGTAACAGTGTGCAACTTCTAATTATCGAACTGTGCTCTGTTTTTAGTTTTCACAGCAGTTGCAAATTCTGGTGATTGTGTGATGTAAAGAGGTGCTATGATGGTCATGCAATTAATACTTAATATTGAATCAATACAAAGAACTTTATTGGATTCACTTCGTGTGTGTTAGTGCTCTAAAAGTAGCAATAATATTAAATTGCCCCCAGATTAACCCTGTAGGCTTAAACTCCAGTTTTAAGACAAGTACTGCTTCCCATGCAGGGTACTATACTTAAGGTAAATGTAAACATGTAGACTATACTCAAGGTGGCCTAAAGTAGAGAGGTCGTGAACTTTGAGAGAGGGCTTCCTCTTTGGTTTGGTATTCATGAGAGGGAGATGGATGGTGGGAGGGTAGGTATTCCAGTCTTTCTGTTACGCTTTACATTTCTCATGAGTGCCCTACTTTGTGCAGTTTCCATTGGAATGGGTGGCAGGTAAGAAAAGGTCTTTTATCTGCTTATAATGTGATTACAACTTAAATAGCAAAACCCAACTCTCCAGTCCCTCTCTTAAAAAGTGCTGTTTGGATTCTCATTCTGGAAAAGATGGAATCGCATGGAGGTTCTCTAGATGTTAGGTAGACCTAAATAAAAATTCCCACTATATTTCTCTTTTGGGTAAATATAAGACCTCTTGTAGCTACTATGTTTTAGAGCATGTTTCATCTTCATTTTTAATACCTTCAACTGAATGATAGTCTTTTTTAGATGAAGAACTGATGTCAGCCTGCCAGGTACTGTAATTTATTCTATCATATTATTATATAATATATATCAAGTAGGACAGTGAAAAATGTTTCCTTGCAAATTTGTAGTCCAATATCAGTTACTTTCTATTTTTATCCTTAAAAGACCATTGCAAATCTAATGTAAGGATTTTTCCCGTAACTTTTACAGCACTTTGTTAAAGTTTGCAATTTCTCCAGCCATTTAATAATACCTTTATGTGAAGAAACTTTGCTAAGTTAGCCATAATATTCATGGACTGGGTGGGATGTGAATAGAATGTTAGAAATGTGTGACCTGAGTTCTGCAATCATATATAAAACCTTTATTTAAAGTCAGTTTCATACTAGAGGAATGAAAGGAGAGGTATTTCTAAATTTTGGCAAAAGTGGATCATTTTTATTTGACTATTATAGCAGGAAGAATTACAGCAACCTATCATTTTATCTGAAATGGACAAGCCTCCTCTGTATTAGGAATACTTGCAAGCTGCACTTTGGACTGTAGTAAGAAATGCAGTTGGAGTTACCTGTGTTTTTCTGTCGTAAATTTAGATTCTGGAACTGGGGTTTGGTGGTGTGATGTGTTGCTCACAATTGGCCAGAACTCCTCCTAAAGGATTTTTTGAGATTGAGGAATACATATTTAATCTCCCCTTTGTACCTTGGTTCTAGTTCCTCTTTCCAAGTTGAGTGGCAATTTGGGGGGGGGGGTTGTTTTAGGTGGTGCTCTGATGCTTAATCTCAGTACCCTTTACTCTCAATTGTCAAATTTTGGTAAAACATGTGCCATTTTCTTTGGTAAGAGAACGCAGGTGTTACTGTCTGCCAGAACACAATTTATATGCCTTATTGGCTGCATTAAACTTTTTGAAAAGTAGCATTTGTTAATTTTTTCCATTGCATTTAATCACTTGTAACTCCCTTCTTCCTTTTCTATCCCATTGTTCTTTCTCCCTTGTGCCCCCTGAGTGCAGATTAACCCTGAGACCTAAGGATAGAAAGGGAAATGATTTCTTAGGAAAAGTTAGTTCTGACTGCTAGATTTTTGAACCTTTTCTTTGTACCATTTTAGATGCAAAACAAATCATGGAAGATTGCGTATTTGTGTGGTACTTTTTAAAATTTTTCCTTTTTTCGGTCTCTTGAGAACATTGTAGGCTGAATTTTAAAACTTACCACTTTGCTTTTGGGGAACAGAACCTGTTTTCATCATAAGGTAGATTCTCTGATTCTTTTAGACTTCATAGCTCATTACTTCTGTTCCTGTCATCCTAACTTGGCATGAGTGGATTGAAGTCATCCTTAAACTGCAGTTGTTCTGAGCATGGCTGAAGCATTAAAAACTTAATTATAATGTCTGGTATTTTACAAAGCAAAAATAATGGAAAATATTTGGCTGAACCTAAAGTCCTACAGTCAAATTCTTCAATGTGGTTTATCCAACTGGAGTAGGTGGTACACACCATAAATCATTTGATGAATAAATAATTATAAAAAACAAAAAACTATGGGGCTTGTCTGCAGTTTTGTTTTGGTCATCACACCTGAATAACTCTTTGTTGTAATCAAATGAAGTCCAGGCTTTTAAAAAAGAACTAGCCTTCTACATTTTTCCCCCTAAGGGCTATTGGAACTCATTAAATTTGAGTAACTATGGCTTTGGGCCTTATTGGTTTCCCTACAGCAGTGAAAGTTGGCTGGCTTCCTCTACAGTAGGGGATGGCCAAGATCTGACCATGAGGTGAACCATCTCAGTGCAGTGAGGATGCATGATACCAAGAGATGGTTGGAAATGGAGTCATTAGTTGGGAACAGGGACGGCACAGTTAATTTTAGAATGTTATGAACAAATTATTAAATTTTTGGTATGATTACTACCTAGGTTTTTTGAGAGGTGTAGTGACTTAGTAGATCAATCTCGTTGCATTATATTTCATACAGCTGTGTCTTTGTCTATTAGGTTGATTAGTAGGTGTCTAGTGATGAGGTTAGACATCTTCAGAAAGATACTCTCTCCTCTTGGAATGGAGTGACTTGGAAGGTTCCTCCAAACAAGATCCGAAAAAGCCTTATTTATTAAAGTTAAAAATTTAAGATTCGTTAGATTGTTCTGATCAGATGTTTATAGTGCTTGCCCACCTCCCAACTCCCACCCCCCATCTCCTTTGAAAGCTGTTAACAAATTTGATTAGTTCAGATGACCTTACCACCTAAGGCTAGCTTGCAGACTCCCCACTGGAATGTTTCTGGAATGTGTGGTGTTTTAGTGGGAAGAGTATTATGGCTGTTATTCTGTATGTTGGACTGATGCATTTGATGTAGTGAGACCCAGGGTTTTAGTTCCTATGATGGGACATGCATGTTCTCTGTCAAGTTCAGCAGGTAGCAGCCTATGATAATGAGCAGGTTTTGCAGATCAAACACAAATTTGTAGCCCTCAGCTAAACGGGGAAATGTCATTGATACTATTCCAAGTTTCCAGTGGCCCCTTATTTTATTTGTATGGAATTAATTCTCTAAAGAACATCTAAAACTGCAAAACTTAAGCACATAACAGCTTATAGTGTATATAGATCTTTGTACATCAGAATATACACATGGTGGTGGTTTATGACCAAGTAATATGCTATTGTATGGGTGGGCCTTCATGGTAGTCAGTTTTTCATAATTATTAGTACAGTGGTGAATATTCTAGTTTCTTTAGGTTTCTGTAGGGTAAATTTCTGCAGGTAAAATTGGTGGTTCAAAGGAATTCATATTTAGAATTACAAGCCAACTATACAGTTAAATTTTTTTTTTAAAAAGCTGTTTATTGATTTTAGAGAGGGAGAAAAACATCCATGTGAGAGAGAAACATCAATTGATTGCATCCCATATGGGTTAGAATCGAACCACCAACCTTTTGGTGTATTGGATGGTGCTCCCAACAACTGAACTGCACTGGCAGGGGCCAGAGGAATTAATATTTAAAATATTGGTGAGTCCTTCTGCAAGGAATAGTTAACACTATGAACACGGTGACAAGAGTGCCTTTCCCCTTATTTCTTAGCCAGTGTTGGCTAGCTATACTAGCAGGCAGAGGTGAGCTTACCATTTTCATTTGCTTTTTGCCCTGTCATAAGGAGAAAGAATCTTTGCTTGAAATTATGTGGATTTGACTGCTGACCTCACTACTACTATGGATTGGAACCTGAGCTTCTTTGGGCTCAATTTTGTCATCTGGGAAATACAATAGAAAAAAATGGCACGAAGCTTAGTGACTTGAATTCTATGGATAATTTATATCTACATTTGTAATCTGCCTCCCATCCATAGAGCCCCTGAGGGCTCTGGAATGGCTGATAGTTTTAAAAAAAGGTTCCACTGAAAAAATTAACATACACCATTTCTGTAAAGTGTGAGACAATTAGTATGAAGGCCCTTTTAACTTGTCCTCTGTCTTCACCCTCTCTGCAAAGGTAAAAATAGTTTTGGAGAGTAATCTGCCAGATTGTTTTCTATGTTTATCAGTCATGTATGTAGCCATTAAAATATGCTGGTTGATTGGTGGTAATTTAGGAGTTAGTGCTAGACAATACTCTTTAGTGATAAAACTCATTTTGGAAGATGGGAACTTTGATTTCACCTTGTTCTGGTGCTCTTTGAAACCTGGGGGTGTTAGGTACCAAACATGACATTTCTGTGCTGTGAAGGCTTGGGTGTGAGACCCTGTTTCTTAGGTTGAACTGAATGCCTGCCAAGGAAATACCACAGACCACCAAGTACAGGCAGCCTAACTTCTTTAGTACTTAATCCTCAGATCAGGGAACCATGCTTTTTGGACCCAAGTTGTATTTTTGCCATGTGCAATAAGGGCTTTGATGCACCCCTCAGTCACAGCAGAACTGCACTCGGTAGTAAGGGCTCTGGCATTCCTTCCTTTTGGGTCTGGTGGGTGTGTCCTCTGAGCTGCCAGAAGCATTCAGGGGTTGTCCTACTGTTTATCCAGCTTTAACAGCAAACATGGCTCAGCAGGCTGAGAAAAGTGGTTTGTAGCCTGACTAGGAAAGAATTGGGGGGCCTTGGGTCAGCCTGCCACCCCTGGATTTCCTGGGCTGCTTTCAACACCTGAGGGCCAAGTGGATTGATTTGTACTCCAGATGACTTTCCCAATAAATGCACTAGGATATGTGCCACTTCCACTGTCACTGCAACTTTGAGATTGGAGGAAACGTTTTCAGGCCATTGATACTCCTCAGCAGTGGCATTGCCAGAGCTGGAATCCCTAGGGGGAGAGGAGAGTGAACATTTTCCCAAATTGTCCCTTGAGTGCCATGAAAGGAGGTGGGTGGCTTTCCCATCTCATCTTTGAAGGTGACTGTCATAACTACAATGGCAGTGTTGATTTCAAGGTGTATCTAGAAATTGGTAACTGCCAAGTAGTTCTGATTTGCTGTTTGAGGCTTCTTAGGTTAAGAAATACATAGACCTGTTTGCTAACACAGTTACATTCTGTATATCAAGGTTTGTCTCTTGCCCATCCCAGTGTTTCTCAAATGTTTTGGACTGGTCCACAGAGATAATCTCCCATCAAGACCTCATGTGGAAAGACACATCAACCATATAAGTAAGACAAGCTGTAGGGAGCTGTTCTTACTGTGTCTGGTGCACTGCCCTTGATAGTTTTTTGCTATCTCATTGAACAGCGTGCTGTGTATTAACTACCGCATCTATTCCACAGCCAGTTTGTAGACCTGGCGCTCTGGATGACCGCACCCGGCACTGAGTAGCAACTTCAAAGGTGGCTTGAAGAAATTCTTTCAGTTTTCATGAAAAGTCCCTATTTTTCCTCATGGGACCTCACAGTCTGTCAAAGCACCAGGGTATGGTGGATAAGAGCAGGACTTCTGGGGGTTGGTGAGGTGTAGTGGAGCCCTGCCTCAGGTCTGCTGAAATGGAAGATGCCTGGGATGATGGCTGGCATGTGGTAAGCACTAATGTCAGTCATTAAATGTGGTCACCTTCATTGGCTGGACAAAATTCCCTTCTCAGAGTGAGAGGAGCTCTCCTGGGTCCCATACTAGCTAGTTCCCTCCATTTCCTTTTCCCTCCAGTGTTCTCAAACTTGTATGCACAGAATCAGAATGAGCCCAAACTCTGGGACTTAATGGGGTGGGACCAGGCACCAGCTCTTTTCCAGCTCCTCCAGTAGAGAGACCCACCGTCCAAGGACCCATGTGGTGCATTCTGCAGAACAATCCAAGGGGAATGTTGCTCAGGCTCTTCTCTAGATTTTTCCTGGGCAGATGGCCAGTGGCTCTGGGCTTCCTTGGTTGGCCCTGAGGCTGAGGGCAGTCGGTGTTGCTGCAGGCATGTGCCCCTCCCCTTGGGCTGCCTGCCCATCTGCTTTTAGTTCCTCAGGCTTTGAGGAAATCGGTGTAACCAGGGCATGGGGTAGTGTGCTTTCAGGCTCGTGATCAGGGCATGGGGCAGTGGGCACGATGAATGTTTTTAGGGTTGGCAGGAGGAAGCATACCCACAAGGCCCCAAAGCGTGGTGAATCCTGGCTCACCAGAAGAGTCTCCTGCATTTGGTGGTGCTGGTCGCCGGCAAAGGTTTAAAATACAGTTTCTTGGACTTCCCACTTACACATACTAAATCCAAAGGTCTGGGGGTGGAGATGGTCATCTTTTCTTCTTTTTAAAGGCCAATTAAAGAATTTGAAAAAATGGATCTAAGTCCCATCATTTTGTTACCTCTGTTTACATTTTGAAACCTACATTGATAATAGATACATGCACTTTAGGGAAAATTGTTACGAAGGGTTCAAGGTGAAAGTTCCTGAGCAGTCTCTCCTGGTAGATGTCATCATGTGTGAAGGTGAGCCTGGGGATGTGTGGCTTGGCCACTACGGGGGGGGGGGGGGGGGGGGGGGGCAAAGTTGAGTTTGAGGACCCCTCAGAATGGGAAGGTCCTTGGTTCTGGACAATATTGGTCCCTGCATTAACTGTACTTGAAACCCTGTTAGAAGGAGGCAGAGCTCACATCTCCATACCTTGTCAGGAATTACTGGGTGCGCTTTGAAACTACTTACATGGACCTACGGATTCCCGAAAATCTACAGAAGCAGTCACATATACTCTGAAGTGCACTTTTGTTTTCAGTTAAAGTAGTCAGCGTTCTTTCCCTGACCAACTTATGCAGATTTGCATCTTTTATTATGTAACGAATATTGTCATGAACAAGGTCTGAAGATTCTGCAAGCTCATCCTGCTGTCAGGTAGGTACTATTGTCTTCATTTACCAGAGGACTATGTTTCATTGCCTGGCTTTGTGGCTGCTGCTCTGTGCGGGGCCGGGCATGTCAGGGGTTCCTGTGGCTCCCTCACTGCTGCTGTACCTGGAGGTCATAGAGCCTCATCATTAGGATGTCACTAACCCATCCCGGGAAGTTCTTTAGCCACTGCCTCAGTATCATCTGTAAAGAGGGTTGTTAGGATGCAGTGAGGTAATACCTAAGGGCATCTGGCTCCAGGCGAGCGCTACATTCTTAATTATTATTACTATTTTTGTTCCTTACCTGAGGACTTGTTTTGATGAAAGAGAAACATGGATTGGTTGCCTCCTGTACACTCCCAGACTGGGGATGAAACCTGCACCCTTTGAGTTTCAGGACGATGCTCCAACCAACTGAGCCATGCTGGTCAGGGTGAGCACTAAATTCTTAATCCTCGCTACGAGGAAGTGGCTTTAAGAGTATTCTCTCCATTTTTCCAAGGTGGGCTTGAGGTGGTTGCACTGTTGTTGAAACGCTGGTAAGTGGTGACTCAAGTTGGAGATGGTCCCCAGATGAAAGGAGGGTGCTCTGGGGGAGGAGTGTGCTGAGCTGTGGGGAATGTCACTGGAAATGGCCCTGGTAACATTCCCTGCACCAGAAAGGTCTGTTTCAGGCAGCTCACAGTCACATGCAACATGAGAACTTCATCTGGGTAATGAGAGGAGCCTGGTAATATCCTGTTTTAAATGGACTTCTGCCCTGGCTGGTGTGGCTCAGTGGATTCCGTGCTGGCCTGAGAACCAAAAGGTCTCCGGTTCAATTCCCAGTCATGGTACTTGCCTAGGTTGTAGGACAGGTTCCCAGGAAGGGGCGTGTGAGAGGCAACTGAAGGATGTTTCTTTCACACATTGAAGTTTCCGTCATTTCTCCCTCTCTTCCCTTCTGTGAAAATAAAATCTTAAAAAATAAATAGACTCCTGACTCAGCTGCTGAGTTCACGATGCAGTGGACTTGGCACCACTGTGAAAGCCAGAGCAATGACATCCCTGGGCATGCGTAGCTGCCAGTAGTCACCAGCCAGACAATTGTTTACATCCCTCCAGAGGCTCAGCCTAGCAGTGGGGGGAGGCCCTTTGAAGGCAGAAAGTTGGTTATTTCCAGCACTTGAGTGTGGAGCTGGTTCTGTCTGAGGCAGGGGAGGACTAGGGCCTGGGCCATGTCTGTCGTCACCCCAGCTGGCATTCTTACTAGGTGCCAGAAATTAGGGTTTCCCTTCTAGGGCATGACCCTGCAGGGTTTGGGGGCCACTCCACTGAAACCTTTAGAGGCTTCTTGTTAACATTCACTCTAGCTGCAAGTTGTAGAAATTCTGTGGAATTCTTTTGGTTTATGAACCCTGGGATGCTCTTCTGCCCATTTTTTGAAAGGGCTGTCCACTTCTTTTTTTTTTTTAAGATTTTATCTGTTTAGGCAGAGGGCAAAGGAGAGAGAAAAATCAATGTGTGGTTGCCCACTGGGACAACCCGGGCACGTGCCCCGACTGGGAATCGAATCCGTGACCCTTTGGTTGCAGGCCAGCATTTAATCCACTGAGCCACACCAGCCAGGGCATCCACTCTTATTTTTATTTATTTTCTTATTTATTTTTTATTTTTAACCCTCACCTGAGGATGTGTGTATTGATTTTGGAGAGAAAGGAAAGAGAAATCTTGATTGCCCTCCTGTATGCATCCTGACTGGGGATCGAACCCACAACTTTTTGGTGTTTGGAACGATGATCCAACCAACTGAGCCACTTGGCCAGGGCCACTTTTTGGTTTGTCTACTTGGACCATCCCCTCCTGCATTTTTCTCTCTGCTCTTTGTTTTTCAATATGTCTCGTGATTGTATTGACTTATGTACTTTTGTTCTGGTCATCCTTTCCTGGAGTCTGTGTGTGGTTCACCCTTGAGCCTGTTTTTCTGCCTGTCACCAAGTGGACATACAATAAATAGGTTTTGAAGGGACAAGGGGACCTTATTTTACAGATGAGAAGAAAGAAGCACCAAAAGGTTAAGGGGGTGGCCAAACCAGGATCCGTGGCTTCTAATTCAAGAAGATTGGGAGGTGTGGGTGGTAGGACCTGGGACAAATTACCCTAACCTGAGCCTCAGTTTGCTCATCTGAAAAGTACGGATGACAACAGTAACTAACTGCCTTAGGGTTGTGAGTACATAAGTCATTTAGCTGGCTGAGTGTGTTCAATCACCTCTAGTTTGGGGGCCTGGCCAGTGACCCAAAGATGCCCATGTGACCTGCCTGGCCTGGTCAACTCAGATGAACTTAATATAAGTTCATACTGAGTTAGAGACTTTTCTCTAGTTGCACACCAGTCAATGATGCAAGTAGATGCTGAAAATGCTCAAGTCAATCCACCGCACAGAGGCCTGGCACCCACAGGGGGGCCCTATGTTTGGCCTTGAGAGCCTGCCTGTCTGGGAGCCATGCATTCTCCTGTGGTGACTCACTTCCTGTGTGGGTCTGGCGTCGGGCAGACAGAGAAATGTGTCAGAGTCAGTGCTGTGGAAATGGCTGGACCTGCCCACCAAAGCCTTAAAGGGACAGTTTTCCCAGGTCAGGGCTTGTTAATGGGGGGTTCCTGGTAAGGATTAGGGTGTTGATGAATGGTTCTAGAAATCCAGAGTCAGGGTCTGAACCTAGGGAGTGCTGCCAGACTTTGCAGACCTTTTCCTCTAAGGAACACCTTTCTGCCCACGCCCAATCCAGTTGCTAGGCCATTTTGGAAGGACCCACACTGCTGGGCCTTATTCTCTAATCTTGTTGAATTCTCTGGCTGTCCTGGGCCTTAGCTGCTTCTCCTATCCAATTGGATAACTACCTCAGGCCGATTATGAAAACTCCCTGTGAGGGTTGGGGGTGGGGTCAGATACATGACTGAAGCTAGCAGCCCTGAGGTGACAGTGAACTGCAGAATGCATATCCACTTAAGGACACCTAATTTCATCTGGTCAAAGAGACCCTGTTGGCCCAGCCAGCACATTCTATATTTGGGGCTGGCTTTGGTATTTCTTGAATCAGACTGCCTTCAGAACCAGTGATGAGGCCCACCAGTTGAGGTAGGCCTCAACTTACCCACCTCTAAAATGGGCCCTTGCCAATCCTGGATTTGGGGTCTCCTGGGTTGGGTACTCAGGAATAATCAGTGAACTGTAACTTGCAGATACTCAAGAGTTTAGATCCTGCTATCCCACTCCCAATTTTCCCCATTCCCAAACTATCAGATGGAATTCTTGTGGTGCCTTGGGACTGCCCATCAGAACTTTGCCTCAAAAGTCCCTTTTTAGCCCTGTCTGGCGTGGCTCATTGGATTGAGCACCGGCCTGGGAACCAAAGGGTCGCTGGTTTGATTCCCAGTCAGGACACATGCCTAGGTTGCAGGCCAGGTCCTCAGTGCGGGGTGCGCAAGAGGCAACCACACATTGATGTTTCCCTCCCTCCCTCCCTTCCCCTCTGTCTAAAAATACATAATAAAATCTTTTTTAAAAAGTCCCTTTGGTCCTTGTGACTATAATCCTTCCCTTAGTCTTTGGCAGGAGACGAAACCATAGCTGTGGGCAAAGCAGTCTCGGGCCTCTAAGAGACAAACAGGAAGTCCTCCAATTGTGCAGGAATTTATGTAATGTCCATTTCTCAACTGGCTCTTGACTGCTTTGCATGCAAATCCCATTGTATGGTCACAGCAAACGCTGAGGCATGTGTACGCACGTGCCTGTTTTGCCAGTGGAGAAGCTGTTGGCTTAGAGAAGTTGACTGACGTGTTTGGAGATGCACAGCTGGGACTCAGACTTGGGATTTTGCCTGTCTAAAGGCTGGACTCCCTTCTGTGTAACTTTGACTTCCTGATAAAGGCGCCATGCTTGTTTCCCTGGAACTTTTAATCCACTGGGAAGTGTGGTATTTGGCATCATTTATGTGTTTAACTTTGCTTTTTATTCATTTCAGTTAAATGGTGGCATTTTGTGGTCTCAGCATAAAGAGAAAATGGCTTCTTTGCCTACTCATGTTTTTTCTTTAGTATAAAAGTGGAATTTTTTATTAAAGTGGTGGGTTTAGAATATTAAAGCACACTATTAAAAAAAACTGACACAGCAGGACTAAAATTATGCTGCTGTGCAGTCTCTGCACATAGGCTGCTGGATTTGCATTCTGGCTCCACCACTGACAAGAGTTCTGTGACCGAGAGCAAACCTACTCAGCCATTCTGTGCTTTAGTTTCCTTAGCTTGAAGATGTGGATAATGATAGTTTATATTTTGAGTTGTTATAAGGCTGAAATGAATTTAATTACTTAATATTTATAAAGGTAGAAGAACATTTGCCATATAATAGGCATTATATAATTGTTTATTTAATGATAATGCAGATAAATACCTTATGGAAGCATCCTCATCTAGAACAGAACTAATAGCCCCCTATGTCCCCCAAACCCCAATTCTGGTTCTTTCGCAGAGGCAACCTCTGATAAAATTTGGTAATTTTCTTTCTGGATGAGAGTTAGCAAACTATAGCCTGAGGGCCAAATTCAGCCTACTGCCTGGTCTTGTAAATAAAGGTTTATTTACATGCATGTGTTTATATATTAACAGTGGCCGAGACCTTATGGTTCACAAAGCCCAAAATATTTATTATCTAGTCTTTAACAGAAAGCATTTGCTGACCATTTTCTTTATTTCTTTTTTAAAAATCCTCACCCAAGAGTATGTTTATTGATTTTAGAGAGAGAAAAGGGGTAGAGGGAGTGAGAGAAACATCAATGATTTGCCTGCTGTACGCGCCCAGACCAGGGATCAAACCTGCAGCCTAGGCAGGTGCCTTGACCAGGAATTGAACTCACAATCTTTTGGTGTACAAGACAATGCTTCAACCACCTGAGCCACCTGCCCAGGGCTAGATAATTTTCTATGATTAAAAAAAAAATAGATGGAATCATACTTGAGGCATTTGTTTTAGCAGTTTCCTTTTCTTCATTTAACCTTAAGTTGAGCATCTCTCTCCTTCTCTATACTTGTGGACCAGGCTGCTGCTAGGATTTCCGATTTGAATATGCCATCCATAATTTATTAGCTGATCTCTGTGATGTTATTCCTATGTTATCTTATTGTAAAAAAGCCATGGAGTGAACATCTTTTTTTGTATTGGGTTGGCCAAAATGTTTGTTTCTTTTCTGTAAGACGGCTCTGGTAGCACTTACTTGTCTTTAACTTAATTTGAATCAATTTTGTTAGATTGTATGGTGACAGCTGTCATATCAGCATGCATTAAAAAAACATCAAAATTGGTGAATTTTTGTGTAGCCATTTTAATATTGAAGATGGAAGAAAATACAGAATATTTTCAGCATATTATGCTTTATTTCAAGAAAGGTAAAATGCAACTAAAATGCAAAAAGAAAAAGATTTATGCAGTGTTATGGAGAAGGTGCTGTGACTGAGAATGTGTCAAAAGTGGTTTGTGAAGTTCTGTGCTGGTGATTTCTCACTGGACAATGCTCCACGGTCAGGTAGACCAGTTGAAGTTGATTGCAATCAAAGCCAGACATTAATTGAGAGTAATCAATGCTATACCACACAGGAGATCCCCAACATACTCAAAATATCTAAATCAATAAAGTGATTGGTGAAAATGAATGACATGTCTTTTATTTAGTGGGAAAAAAAAACACTCAAACTTTTTGGCCAACCCCATATATGTGTGAGATTTCTAGATATCAAGAAGTGGAAATTCTAGGTCAAAGCATACATGCGTTTAAAAGTTTGATAGAGACTATCTGCTTATCTTCCTAAAAGGCAAGTTTATACAGCCTCGAACGATGTCTGCAGGTACCCAGTTTTTCTCTCCATGCTTCAGTGTTGATTCTTTTCAAATTAACCTCTAGCTGAATCCATAGTTCTGATAAAAGTCCAAAGTAATTTTTGGAAACAAATCAGAAGTATTTAGGCTCAGCCGAAAGAATTCACTGAGACTAGATAAGGAAATTTTGAAATAAAAGTTAGAAATTAAAATGTTATTAAAATAACAATAATTAAAAGCTAGCCATTAGCACCAATAGTAAAACAGGAAGTAGGGAGTAGCACAAAATAGCAGGGAAGGGATGGATTAGTCAAAAAGTGGTATCAGGGAAATTGACTACTTGGGGTAAAAAATAGTTCCCAGATTATGGAGTTAAATGTAAAACATTAAAAATTGGAGGAAAATATATGTGAATATTTATATATAAGGTTAAAGGTAATGGATAATCTTTAAATAAAAGCTTGATTATGAGTATAAATTTAAACTTTACCAATATAAATAAAATTGAAAGGAAAAAGGGAATATGACAAATTTACTCTTTACGTACACATGGGGAGAAATTTACATATATGAAAGTAGTATGCCAAAAAGGATAAAAGATATGAACAAGGAGATTTCATAAGCAGAAATACAAATGACCAATCGATATGTGAATACAAGTTTCAACCTTTGTGATTTTCAGAAGAGATACTGTATTTTTAAAATTTACTGATCTTCTTAGGGAGAGAGAGAGAGATAAACATCGATGTGATGTTCCACTTATTTATGCCTTCATTGGTTGATTCTTGTATGTGCCCTGACCAAGGATTGAGTCACAGCCTCAGCCTATTGGGAAAGATACTGTGTTTTGAGTATAATTTTGAAAAGAGAAGTGGATACCATTGTATCAGGAAGTCTGAGATGATATATCTTTGCATATACCACTCCTGAGAGGTCTAAGTTGGCAGTGTATATAAAGATCTTTAAAAACGGTCTCATCTTTTGATTGTGTAAAGTCCACTTCTAAACATTAACACCATGAAAGGAATAATCAGAGTTTAGGGAAGCTGATTCTTATGTAACAATATGAAATGTAGTAGTAGTATTTGGAATAGAAGACAAAGAAATAATATAAAACCCCATGACAAGGGACTGATTAAAAACATAAGTGTCACCCTGGCTGGTGTAGCTCAGTGGATTGAGCGCGGGCTGTGAACCAGGTATTGCAGGTTTGATTCCCAGCCAGGGCACATGCCTGGGTTGCAGGCCACGGTCCCCAGCAACCACACATTGATGTCTGTCTGTCTGTCTCTCCCTCCCTCCCGCTCCCTCCCCTCTCTAAAAATAAATAAAATCTTAAAAAAACCCTGTAAGTTTCATTATTTGGAAAACTATGAAGCCTTTATAAAGCATGCTTTTGAAGAAAATTTCAAGAAATGAGAAAATGCTCAGTATGAAAAACATACGGCATGATCCTAATTTGGCTAGAATAGTGCCGAGCAGCCAGTTTTCAATAAATGTTGGCTACTATCATTACTGAGAATTTCAAACCTTCCAATGATCATTTGTTCATTGTCCGTGCACGCATCACTCAGTGGCATGTGTCCTGAGGGTTCCACCAGCGTGAGCCAGTTGGGGCAGGTTGGGGGATTGGAAGCCCCCGCCCCTTCTTTGGGCCTTCAGCTGGCTCTGTTTCTGGCTGGGCAGTGCCATCTAGAGGCTTCTAGCCCGCAGGGCAGCCATCCTTGCAGCCTCGGAGGCAGGGTTGCGGCGCAGGGGAGGGCTGCTTGTTTTTTGGAAACCCCTGAGAACATCAACACTAGAAATACCCTTCAACAAGCCTTATGTCAAGAAACCTGTGGGGCAACATTTCTTAAAATGTGGTATTTCTTGAAGTCACTGTCAGCTTATGGGAGACTTAATAGTAAAGACCCAGAGCACGCTCTCTCCAGGGAGCATGCCTACCACATCTCTCCTTTTCCCCTCTTTCTTCCCTGCTGGCCTTCATCTCCAAACTCTAAGGATCTGCAGGAGACATACAGCCAGAGGAGCAGCAGCAGCAGCAGCAGCTTGTCCTGGGATAACCCCTGAACCTGTCTCCAAGGCCCCCTATTCTCTGACTCTCCAGTGAGCTGACAGCAGGCCCACCTTGGCTGTCTGTTACTGCTTCTGTTCTAAGTCTTCCCGTGCTTCACTGTTCCCAGCTCTAATACGTGTACTCTCAATTAAAAAACATAAAAGACCCAGGACTCATCTCAAGCCCCATGAATCAGACCTTGCAGTGGGGAGCAGTGTTGCTGAATATCTAGAATATCACCGTGCTCCCCAGGTGATTGTTACATGCTGACGTTTGAGAGCTTACAGCCAGACCACCAATAGTTATAGTTTAATGGGATTGGGGGGCTTGGTACAGAGACTTTGACCTTCCCAGGACCATACATATATGTAAATTTTAGTAGGATCCTTGACTGAATGTTAGGACTTCATATATATGTATTATTGATATGCTATTACAGTTGCCCCATTTTCCCCCTTTATTCCCCCCCCACCTTCCATGTTCCCCCCTCAGCATTCCCCTCCTTAGTTCATGTCCATGGGTCATACATGTAAGTTCTTTGGCTTCTACATTCCCTAAACTATTCTTAACCTCCCCCTGCCTATTTTGTACCTACCAATCATGCTTCCTATTCCTTGTACCTTTTCCCCCATTCTCTTCCCTCCCTGTTCCCACTGATAACCCTCCATGAGATCTCCATTTCTGTGATTCTGTTCCCGTTCTAGTTGTTTGCTTAGTTTACTTTTGTTTTTAGGTTTAGTTGTTGATAGTTGTGCATTTGTTGTTTTACTGTTCATATTTTTAATCATCTTTTTCTTAGATAAATCCCTTTAATATTTCATACAATAAGGGTTTGATGATGATGAACTTCTTTTACTTTACCTTACTTGGGAAGCACTTTACCTGCCCTTTAAAGAAAAAAAGATTTTATTTATTTATTTTTAGAGAGGGAAGGGAGGGAGAGAGAGTGAAACATCAATGTGCGGTTGCTGGGAGTCATGGCCTGTAACCCAGGCATGTACCCTGACTGGGAATTGAACCTGCGAAACTTTGGTTCACAGCCCAAGCTCAATTCACTGAGCTATGCCAGCCAGGGCTTTATCTGCCCTTCCATTCTAAGTGATAGCTTTGCTGGATAGAGTGATCTTGGGTGGAGGTCCTTGTTTTTCATTACTTTGAATACTTCTTTCCAGCCTCTTCTTGCCTCCAAGTTTTCTTTTGAAAAATCAGCTGATATTCTTATGGGAACTCTTTTGTAGGTAACTGTCTCCTTTTCTTTTGCTGCTTCTAAGATTCTCTCCTTATCTTTAATCTTGGATGATGTAATTGTGATGTGCCTTGGTGTGTTCCTCCTTGGGTCTAACTTCTTTGGGACTCTGAGTTTCTGGACTTCCTGGAAGTCTATTTCCTTTACCAGATTGAGAAAGTTCTCTTTCATTATTTTTTCAAGTAAGTTTTCAATAGCTTGCTTTTCCTCTTCTCCTTCTGGCACCCCTATGATTCAGATGTTGGAATGTTTAAATTTGTCACAGAGGTTCCTAAGCCTCTCCTATTTTTTAAAATTTTTGTTTCTTCATTCTGTTCTGGTTGACTGATTCTTACTTCCTTCTGCTCTAAACCATTGATTTGAGTCCCGGTTTCCTTCCCTTCACTGTTGGTTCCCTGTACATTTTCCTTTACTTCACTTTTCACAGCCTTCACTTTTTCCTCTATTTTGTGACCACACTCAACCATTTCTGTGAGCATCCTGATGACCAGTGTTTTGAATCCCACATCTGATAGGTTGGCTATCTCTTTGTTGCTTAGTTCTATTTTTGGAGCTTTGATCTGTTCTTTCAATTGGGCCATATTCTTTTTGTCTCTGATGGCCTGTTACATTGTAAGGGGCAGAGCCTTAGCTATTCGACAGGATGGGGCAACTCTCCTTGCTATGTTTTGTCACTGTCTGTGGGGGAGGAGTCAGAGAGGGAACAATGCCACTTGCTTGGCTCTCAGCCAGCTTTCAGTCACTTCCCCCACTACCCACAAGCAAATTAGGCCTTTCTGGTGCTGATTCCTGGGTGGGTGTGTTTGTGTAGGTTAGAGGACCCTGTGGGTCTCTCCAACAGACTGTTCTGTGAGGCTGGGAGTTTCTTCCACTGCTGCAACCCCCACAGATTTTTTATAGTCAGAGGTTTTCAAGCTTTAGTTCTCCACGCTGGAAGCCTGGGTTACACAGTGTCCCCCCCCCTCCCCCTGCATTGTTTCTCCTGGTTTTTCTGCACATAAATGTGGGACTGCCCAGTTCACCAGGTTGGCCAGCTGCTGCCTTGCTGTGCATTCTTTCCACCCTGGCTGCCCATCTCCACCCTTCCTACCAGTCTGGCTGATTATTTCTTCTTTAACTCCTTGGTTGCCGGACTTCTATACAGTTTGATTTTCTAGCAGTTCTGGTTATTTTTTGTTTTTAAATTGGTTTTTGTCCTTCTTCTGGTTGTGCAAGAAGGCAGAGTGTGTCTACCTATGCCTCTATCTTGGCTGGATGAATGTTAAGACTTTTTTAAGAGCAGTTTTAGGATCACAGAGAAATTGTGAGGATATAACAGAAATTGTTCATATACCCCTACTCCCACATGCCAAGCCTTCCCCATTTTCAGCATCCCCTACCACAGTGGTGCTTTTGCACAGAGGTACATTGATGAGCCTACGCTGATACATCATTGTCACCCAAAGCCTATTGTTGACATGAGGGTTCACTCTTGGTGTTGTACATTTTATAGGTCTGGATACATGTATCCATCATTGTGGTTTCATACAGAGTATTTTTGTTGCCTTAGAAATCCTATGTGTTCCACCTTTTCATTCTTCCCTCTGCCCTAATCCCTGGAAATCACTGATGTTTCTACTGTTTCCAAACTTTCACCTTTTCCAGAATACCATAGAGTTGGAATCATACAGTAGGGAGCCTGTTCAGACTGGTTTCTTTAACTTAGTAATATGCAGTAAGGGTCTTCTGTATCTTTTCGTGGCTTAATAGCTCATTTCTTTTTAGTGCTGAGTAATATTCCCTTGTTTGAATGTATGACATTTTATGACTAAAGCTGTTGGAATCATCCATGAGCAGGTTTTTGTGGGGACAGTGGTTAGCTCCTTTGAGTAAATACCAAGGAACCAGATTGCTGGAATATATGGTTGGAATATATTTAGTTTCATAAAAAACTGCCAGACTGTATTCCAAAGTGGCTACACCATTTTGCATTCCCACCAGCAGTGAGTGAGAGTTTCTGTTGCTCTACATCCCCACTAGCACCTAATGTCAGTGTTCCAGATTTTGGCCATTTTAATCGGTGTGTAGTGGTACCTCACTATTTTAATTTGCCTTCCTTGATAACATATGCTGTGGAGCACCTTGTCATGTGCTTATTTGCCATCTTTATATCTTCTTCGGTAAGGTGTCTGTTAAGATCATTGGCCCATCTTTTAATCAGGTTGTTTGTTTCTTATTGTTGAGTTTGAGAGTTCTTTGTATGTTTTGGGTAACAGTCCTTTATTGCACATCTTTTGCAAATATTTTCTCCCAGTCTGTGGCTTATCTTTGAATTCTTTTGACATTGTCTTTCATAGAGCAGAAGTTTTTAATTATAATGCAGTTCAGCTTATCACTGATTTCTTTCATGGATTGTGCCTTTGGTGTTGTGTCTAAAAAGTCATTCCTATACTGCAGGTCATTTGTCTAGGCTTCACCTGTTATCTTTTATAATTTTACATCTTAAGTTTAGGTCTGCAGTCCATTTTGGGTTAATTTCTGTGAAGGGTATAGGTGCTGTGGCCAAAGCCACAGTGAGCCCTGGATGGAGGTGGAAGGCTGCCCTGCTGCCCACAAACCCTCTGGGCATGAGCAGGGCTGGCCCGTTTGCCCACATTCCCCAGAGAAGGAGAAAACCCTATTTGTGCTAGTCTGCACACTAGTCTCTGACACAGAGGTAGCTGTACTTTTAAACGTTTCTATTTGATAAAATAAGCAGTGATTTGAGTGTAAAAGAGTTAAACTCGTAATGCACCATTTTTATATAATTTCTCTCTTTTGAGCAACATACAGAAGTTAATAACTAATACCTTACTGATGCAAGGTGCATGAGAAAAAGTATCAGAAAATAGGATTTTGTAAGTCTGGGTTCATCATCTATTAATGTTGTGACCTTGACTGAGTTACTATCTTCTAAGTTTTCTCATCAGTAAGAGAGGATTAACACTAGAGTCTTTCCTGTGGCAAAGACTGCTTGTTATCCCCAAAGACCCATTCTTGCCTGTGTTTTAGCTAGGGCATATGGCTACAGCAAATAATGACTCTATTTCACAACCTCCCTTGCAGCTATGTGTAGCCATGTGACCAAGTTCTAGCCAATGGGACATAGGTAAAAGTGGTGTGGGGAAACTTCTGGGGGTGTTTCCCTTCTCCTGAGCTGGATTGCAGGTGTGATGGCTGGAGATGGGGCAGCTATGTGGAACATGAGGACTGGAGAATGGAGGGCATGTGTGATAGACCGGGAGAGAGAACAAAGGTGTTTCCCTGATGCTGGGGAGTTGCCACACCAGCCCTGGAACACTTTATATCAGATTTTTATGTTACAGAAAAGAAAACTTCTACCTTATTTAGGCCACTGTCATTTTGGGTCTCTCTTCACTTGTAACTTATTTATAATACATGCATGACCTCATAGATTTCTTGGGACGATTACATGAGATACTGAGTACAGCCTGTTTGTCACAATAGCTAGCACATTGTAAACACTCAGTAAATGTGAGCTTCATCTTAGTAGCTTTGCTAGCATCTGATTATAATAACTGTCCCTCATCCCCATTGAGATTTCTAGCGAAGAGTCCTGCAAAGAAGAGTTATCAAAATTGTTGACTTTTTTTTTGTTTCCAGTTACAAAAAAAAAGAAAACGGTATAAACAGTATTATCAAGAATAACTAATTCAACTAGAAATGATTTCATTTGCACTCTTTTGTTCTCCTGTTTACTTAGTTCTAGCTGACAAAGCTCAGCCTTACACATTCGCATGGTATTTTAACTGGAAAATAAGTGATATATTCTTTTAAATAGCTGTGTTTATAAACACAAGCTTAATTGTTCTACATTTGAAACACAGCCTTTCAAAACAATTCAGGTGCATTCTTCTCCTTGGCATTTTCCATTTGAAAAAACACGTTGGAATGTTTTCCAGGAGTCAATGGCCCCAGTCCAACTTAGTGCTTTGTATTGTTTGGATGGTCCATTTATCAAATATTCAATATCCAATTAACATTTGCTGACACAATAGTTTCTAAGACCTCATTTAGCTCTCAAGTTCTTTGATCTGCAAAGCACTGGCAGTCTAAAGAACGCAAACCTGGATTCCTAAGGAATCCTAAGGGAAAAAGAACGAAGACAGTAAAACTGAAGAACGAAAATTGTTACAAGGTTTATTATCAATGAATGAAAGAAAAGAGACATTAAACAATACTCTTTAATGTTTAAAAAATCACAAAAATTCAAAACTATGAGCAATAACATCTGGGGGGAAGATAGTACTGAATACTACTCCTCAATGATACAGTTTAAAAGAAATAGTACTAATATTATTATGATATAAAGCTGTACTTTACACATTAACTCGATTTTACAGTAAAGAAAATTATTTTTGTAGAACTATTGAGAAACCACTGTACAGGTAGTTCCAACTTAAAAATGGATCTTATAATAAGACCCATTGAGCTGTTTGACACGTAAATTGGAAAATACTTCCTCTTTAGAAAAGAGTGAAGTGATAACACGTCCCCAGCTAGCCCAACAGACCCATTTACACCAAATAGTAGGAGAAGTTTACATTTATAAATGTAGTTTGAGTTCTGGGACCCATGAGAATCATTAGCTTCATTTATTGAGATAAACATGTTTTTATTTTTTTTTAAGAAAAATTAAGTACCCCTTATTCTTGATTTACATCTGATTTTTTAAAATAAATTGATTGTTCTTTTTTTTAAAACTTTTTTTTTAAAGATTTTATTTATTTATTTTTAGAGAGGGAAGGGAGAGAGAGAGAGAGAAACATCAATGTGCGGTTGCTGGGGGTCATGGCCTGCAACCCAGGCATGTGCCCTGACTGGGAATCAAACCTGCGATGCTTTGGTTCGAAGCCCACCCTCAATCCACTGAGCTATGCCAGTCAGGGGCTACATCTGATTTTTTTTTTAAGGCTAATTCCTATCAAGGTTTGAGCTGCCCTTCCCTGAAAGATGGATACTGAATCCTTTTAATGTGCTTGATAAGGCACCCATCCCTATTCATGAATACAATTTTTGATTGTTATTGAGGCATGCCTAGTATTCGGGCCAAAATAAAATCGAAGAAGTTATGATTAGATAGTTCATTCTGTGCCTTGTTGGCAGACACACCTTGGAGGGTTCGGGAGGAGATGAGTGGATTAAAGAATGAAAAGCAAGAGAATTTTCTGAGAATAGTTCATCCAGTCAGGATTCAAGAATACTTGCCTCATGGATCAAGAATTGAGTTGGCTGCTGGCACCACTATGATTTCAGCATGAATGCTCTTCGTGGCCACTTCTCGCAGACACTTTCCTCAGAACCCCAAATTTTTTGGTTGTTTACTGTACTAGTTTGCTAGGGCTGCTGCAACAAAGTGCCACGAACTGGGTGGCTGCAACAACAGATGTTGATTCCTGCAGTTCAAGGTGCTGACAGGGCTGGTTCCTTCTGAGGGAAGTGAGGGAGAATTGGATTCTCATGCCAGTTTCTGGAAGCCTGAGGCATTCCTCGCTTGTAGATAGATGACTGTCTTTACAAGGTCTTTGTGCACGTCTTTATGTTCAAATTTCCTCTTTTTATAAGGACACCAGTCCTGTTGGATCGGGCCCACCCTAATGGCCTCATTTTAGTGTGATTGCCTCTGAATAGGCCTATCTCTAAATATGGTCATATTCCGAGGGCCTGGGAGTCAGGACTTAACATCTTTTTTAGAGGGGACCCAATTTAACCCATAACATCCACCCTCCTCACAGGAGTTTCTACAAGTGTGTGGCTAGCCAGGGCTTCTACGCAGCTCTCTCTGACTTCCCATAGTGCACCTCCCGTCTCTCTAGAGCTCAGTATTTAGTGATGTGAAAGGGGAGCTTCCAATTGCACATGAATCTTTGGAAGTGTTTAGTGCGGGAATCTTTGAAGGAACTTTGAATAAGCCCAAGTGGCTCCCATTCCAGGTGGGCAGGCCGAGGACAAGGAACCTGCTCACAGTTCTCTGGACTTGGGGGACAGAAAAAGACTCTGGGGAAAGACTTTGCCTGGGAGGCTGCACAGCCTCGTGCTTGAGAAGGACACACTCAGGGCCATCATCATGAGCTGGAATCTGGCACTTGAACTTGCTAGTTACATGACCTTGAACAAGTGATATGACCTCTCTGTGCCTCAGTTTCCTCATGTGTAAATGATGCTGCAAATGGTACCTACCTCCTAGAATTAGAAGAGGGGGTATGCATAGGGTGCTCAGTGCTGGGCCTGCCACTCAGTGACTGTCCACTAAGAGTTAGTTGATTGTTGTCCATTTCAGGGCCATTCTCGATGGGTCTGTGGTGACCCTTGTCCTGCAGTCCCTGCCCAGCCTGGGCATGGGAGAGCTTGGACTTGTAGTCAGGCATGTGTTAGAATCCTGGCTCCTCTACTTGATTGTGCAGCCTTGGGTGACTGACTCGCTTCAGGTCTTTAGGTCTCAGTCTCCCATTATTAAATGGAGGGAATGTTATTACTAATCATAGAGACTTATTGTGAGGCTTACAGACTATTCATTCATTCAGCAAATATATATTGTGATCCTTTGCTATAGGAGTCTAGAGATAAGCATCAAACAGTAAGGGAATTATTTAGCAAGATCAAAGGATGTGAAGCTATAGGAAAAAAACCAGAACAAAACAAAGAGAATGGGAGAGAGGTGGAAAGGGAAAGAGAGGAAGTAGCAATTTTATAAAGGGACATTTGAACAAGACCTGAAGGGGAGGAGGGAGTGAGCCATGTTGGCAGGGACAGTGCAAAAGCCCTGGGGCAGCAATGATCCTGGTAGGTTTGAGGGACAGCACTGGAGCCAGTGTGGCTGGAGAAGAGCAGGGGAGTGGGGAGAGGAGGAGGTGAAGACAGGGTCTTCACCTGCTGGAAGGGCCTTGGCCTTATAAAGACGTCAAGTTTAGCCTTGGATACATTCCACACTTATTTTCTAGGCACTGCCTTTGTCCCAGGAACTATGCTGTCTGTTGGGAGTAGGTCAGGCCTCAAAGCACTCAGCCCTGTACCTGGGGACCATTGTGGGTTTGCAAATCAGCTTTCTGGGGAGTCTCTGGGGCTGCATGTACATTTGCTTAATTTGTGATCAGAAATGTAGTCTGAAAGCCTTTGGAAGCAGAACAAACACACCCTTTCAACATCCAGTGGCTTGTTTATTAGAAATGATTAAAAATGCTTTTTTTTCTTAAGAGTGACTGAAGCCCACTCCTTGCTTGGATCTCTTTTTGTTCTGTCCCCACTGGTGGCTGAATTTGGTTTATTTGTGTTTTCGTGCAGGTTTCAGGTAGAGCTCTGCCAGCCTTTGGGATGATACAGATAATATATTCTTTCAAGGCACAGGGATTTTTATTATTCAAATCTTTAAAATGTTAGTCTATTAAATTTGGAACTTGAATCATATGGGACCTTCAACTAGGCTCTTTTCCTCCCTTAGCTGTCCTCTCCCATCCTTCCTCGCCTCCCTCTCCTTCCCCATGCTCCCCCATCCCTCTTCTCCATTTCTTTCTTTCTTTCCTTCTTTTTTTAAAAAGGATTTTATTTACTTATTTTTAGAGAGAGGGGAAGGGAGGGAGAAAGGGAGAGAAACATGGATGTGCATGAGAAATACATTGATTGGTTGCCTCTCACATGCCCCCTGGGGACCTGGCCTGCAACCTAGGAATGTGCCCTGACTGGGAATTAAAACCAGCAACCTTTTTAGTTTGTAGGCCAGAGCTCAGTCCACTGAGCCACACCAGCCAGGGTTCTTCTCCATTTCTTTTCCCCATCCCTTCTCTCTATTTCTCCTTCCTATCCCTCGTTTGTCCTACCCCCTCCCTTCTCCTCCCTCCTCCTCCCCTTCTCTTTTCCCTTATCTCTGAGTTCCTTCCTGGTTTTGTTCACTTTAGATGATGCCAGTTTCTGTGCCTGTGTCATCTGTTTCTATGCTGTATCTGTCTCCACTTCAGCAGTGTTTTCATTGAAGCTGGATACTTCTTTGTTGTGGAGGACCGACCCATGCCTTGTGGGATATTTAACAGCATTCCTGGCCTCACCCTTTAGATTCTAGTAGCGCCCCTCCCCGCAGTTGTAGTGAGGAAATGTCTTCAGACATCCCCAGATGTCCCCTGGGGGACACAGTTTTTTGGACCCACTGGTCAGTCCCTTTCATCTGTGTGTCTCTCATGAACTCTATTTCTCTCTGTCCCTGGTCAACATGAGCCAGTAATCAGGGCTGAACTGTCTTCAGGGCTGGAAAGCCAGGCTATACACGCCGCCACCCGCCCCCACCCCCGCCCCGCTCTATGCTCCGCCTCTTCCATCCATGAAGGTTGATCTGGTCATAGAGTGGGAGTGAGCAGAGGGGTGAGAACTTTGAGCAGTGCTCCTTGTGTGAGCCTCGGAGCACCTGAAAGGTCATGGCAGGGTGAGGGTGGGCTTGTTAAAGCTGGAGCTTCCTGGGCTTCACTCCAGCCTCAGACCATTTCAGACCCATTGTTTTAAGTTCTAGATGAAACAATGGCCTGTGGCCTGTGGCCGGGACTTGAAGATCTGCCTCAGCATTGAGTTATTACTGTATACCATGGGCTTTCCCATCTGTACTGGAACAAATTTTTGAACAGTAATTCCATAAATGCCAAGGGTCTCCTGAATGCCCAGTGGCTTGTGCTCTGGCTGTGCCCTACTCAGGGGGCTGATGTAGCTGGGGTCAGTCACATCTAAATTCTAAGCTATCAGGTGAGCCCTGCTGCCCAGAAACCTAAGTGTGGCCTGTTCTCTGTCCAGGGCGTGCATGCTCTCACTGCTGACAGTACTTCCAAGGCACAGTCATCTTCCTCTCCGTGAATTCCCACATTTGGCCCCAACTTTCTACTCTAGGTGAACTGTGAGGTGCTGCCCCAACCAGTCCCCCACCATGAAGGTCTTCAGTCATTCCTCTCTTTTCCTCCCCAAACAACAGAGGGAGGGGCCACAGCCAGTGCTGAAGGCTGCAGAATGGCAGAGCATGGACCCACAGACCTGACCTGGAAATGCAGATTCTGTCTCTGAACAGCTGTGTGATCTTGGACAAGTTACTTCATCTCTCTGAGCCTCTTTTCCTTTTCTATAAAATAGGGGTAACACCACCCTGTGGCATATGTATCTTATATGACACCTATAATGGATCTTCCTTTTTACAGCTTTATTCAGTTATAATTCACATACAATATACTAAACCCATTGAAAGTACAATTTGATGTTTTTTTGCATATTACATTATTCATTTAGAAATTTGTGGTAAAATATATATCACATAAAATGCACCATGCCTTGACCATTTTTAAATGTATAAATCAGTAGTGTACTACTGATTACATTAACACCTTCTTTTCTCTACCACAAAATGATCTGTGATTGTCATGTGAACCCTGAGAAGGAAGATACCTACTAAGAAGGGCTCCTCCTGGTGGCTAACTGGGCTCAAATTTTAAAACAAGAAAGCCTAGTAGCCATTTCTACACAGGAGCATCTCATGCAAGCTGCACTTCAGGGAAAAGGCAGCGCTGAGCTACCTGCCTCTAAACTGAACTGCCAGGCCGCACTGTGTTTCTGCCATCTGAGCAGAGCAGGCCCTTATAATGGAGTTCCTGGAATCCTATTTCAATCAATAAGACAGTTTTGAGGCTTGCCCCATCCAATCAGAGCTGAGCAGCTATATTTGCCCCTCCTCCCCCACCACAACATCTTACTGACCAATCAGTGTAGCTTGATTCTGACCAATCAGGAAAATGCCTTTGGACCAATCATACTGCAAGGATCGGAGTCCTCTTCACATGAGGATGGACCAATCAGGGACCAGGGGTGGGGACTTCTGTCTATATAAGCCAGCTCCCAGCTGAAGAAGCACAACTTCCCTTTCCATTGACAACTGAAGACTGTTTTCCTAGATGAGCTGAAACACTGAAGATGTCTTGTGGAAACAGAGCTGTCTAGCTTGAGAGGGGCCTGGCCTTAGGGCTGCCTATCACAATTGAGCTTTTTGCATTGAATTGAGTTTTGTTTTTCACTGCACCCCAAATGGGGGATTCCTGTTGGTGCTGAATTAATGCCAACAACCAGACCTGTGCTTGACAGTCACAGACAGTCGTGAATGTCTTGATTTGCTCTTTTGTTTTAAAACAATTAATGACTAAAAGAGGCATTTATATTATTTTTAAAGATGTTATTCAAAGTCAATAACTGTTTCACACTTGAACTTGCAGTTCCCACCATGTCACTGACCTAACTTGTATAAACAAAATTCCAAGACTTAGTGTGCTGACAGAATGACAGAATGGCAGTAACTCCAGCTCTGTGTCCTCATCACAGTGCCCTCCCTGTCTATGTCGACTCTGCTGTCTGCACTCAGACACCAAGTATCAATGCAGTGTTAGGCACTCAAACAGCATACAGGGAGCACAAATGATGCCCAGGCATCTAGAAATTTACTCCCAAAACAAATGCTGTGTTGTTGGGTGTACTCAGAATGAACTTCTGTGTAGGATACAATGTTTATTAAAAGATAAGTAATACAAACGTTCTGACTTGAAGTTTTTATTTTATTTTATAGCCCTGGCTGGCATAGCTCGGTGGATTGAGTGCAAGCTGTGAACCCGTGTCGCAGGTTAGATTCCCAGTCAGGATACATGCCTGGGTTGCAGGCCATGACCCCCAGCAACTGCACATTGATGTTTCTCTCTCTCTCTCTCTTTCTCCCTCCCTTCCCTCTTTATAAATAAATAAATGAAATCTTTAAAAAAATTATATTTTATTGATTATGCTATTACAGTTGTCCCAATTTTCCCCCTTTGTTCTCCTCCACCCAGCACACCCCACTCCCTCAGGCAAGCCCCACACCAATGTTCAAGTCCATGGGTCATGAGTAAAAGTTCTCTGGCTACTCCATTTCCTGTATTGTATTTTACATCCCCATGACAACTCTGTAACAACCAATTTGTACTTCTTAATCCCCTCACCTCTTCGCCCATTCCCCCACATCCCCTCCCCTCTGGCAGCCAACAAAATGCTCTCTATACCCATGATTTTGTCTCTGTTCTTGTTTGCTTAGTTTGGTTTTTAGATTCAATTGTTGATAGATATGTTTTTTTGCCATTTTATTATTCATAGTTTTGATTTTCTTTATCTTAAATTAGTCCCTTTAACATTTCATATAATAATGGTTTGGTGATGATGAACTCCTTTAGGTTTTTCTTGTCTGGGAAGCTCTTTATCTGCTCTTCAATTCTAAATGATGTCTTTGTTGGGTAGAGCAATCTTGGCTGTAAGTTTCTGCTTTTCATTACTTTGAGTATTTCTTGCCAATCCCTTCTAGCCCTCAAAATGTATTTTGTGAAATCAGATGACAGTCTTATAGGGACTCCCCTGTAAGTAACTAACTGCTTTTCTCTTGCTGCTTTCAAGATTCTTTATTTTTAAGTTTTGGTATTTTAATTATGATTTGTCTTGTAATGGGCCTCTTTGCATCCATCTTGCGTGGGACTCTCTGTGCTTCCTGGAATTGCATGTCTATTTCCTTCAACAAATTATGGCAGTTTTCTTTCAATATTTTAAAAAATAGATGTCCAATTTCATGCTCTTTCTCTTCTCATTCTGGCACCCCTATGGTTAGAATGTTGGGCCTCTTCAAGTTGTCCCAGAGGCTGCTTATACTATCTTTTTTTTTTAATTCTTTTTTCTTTTTGTTGTTCTGATTGGTTGTTTTTTTGCTTCCTTATGTTCCAAAGTATTGATTTAAATCTTGGCTTCATCCACTCTACTGTTGTTTCCTTGTAAATTGTTCTTTATTTCAATTAGTGAATTCTTTACTTCTGACTGGATCTTTTTTATGCTGCTGAAGTCCTCACTAAGTTCCTTGAGCATCCTTATAACCAGTGTTTTGAACTTTGCATTTGATAGATTGCTTATTTCCATTTTGTTTAGTTCTTTTTCTGGAGTTTTGATCTGTTCTTTCATTTGGGCCATGTTCCTTTGTCTCCTCAATTTGGCAGCCTCATTGTGTTCGTTTCTATGTATTAGGTAGAGCTGCTTCAACTCCATGTCTTGGTAGTGTGGCCTAATGTAGTAGGTGTCCTCTAGGGTCCAGTGGCACAGCTTCCTCTATAACCCAAGCTGGAAACTTGAGGTACACCCTTAATATGGGCTGAGTACACTCTCCTGTTGTAGTTGAGCCTTGATTGCTGTTGGCAGGTCAATGGGAGGGATTTACCCAGGCCAGTCAGCTTCAAGGACTGTCTGTGACCACTGATCATGAACCTCCAACCTCCATGGAGGGGATCAGCTCTCTGAGAACAGGGTGGTTGTACTCCAATGTGGTCTGTAGCTGTCCACTGGGTGGTGGATTCCTGAGTGGTGTAGGCCTGAGGATTAGCTGATGGTCTTATGGGAACTCCTTTGTAGGTAACTCTCTACTTTCCTCTCGCTGCTTTTAAGGTTCTCTCTTTATCTTTAACCTTTGACATTTTAATTATGATGTGTCTTGCTGTGGTCCTCTTTGGGTCCAACTTGTTTGGTACTCTCAGTGCTTCCTGGACTTGTATGTCTATTTCCTTTGCTAAACTAGGGAAGTTTTCTTTCATTGTCTTTTCAAATAAATTTTTAATTTCTCACTCTTCCTCTTCTTCTTCTGGCACCCCTATGGTTCAGATATTGGTATATTTAAAGATGTCTCAGAGGTTCCTAAGCCTATCCTTGTTTTTTTGAATTCTTTTACCTTCCTGCTATTCTGATTGAATTCTTTTTCCTTCCTTGTGTTCCAAATGGTTGATTTGATTTTCAGCTTCATCCTCTCCACTGTTTGTTCCCTGTAGATTTTTCTTTATTTTGCTTAGTGTAACCTTCATTTCTTCCCTTATACTTTTGCTGCATTCAGTGAGTTCTTTGAGCTTCCTGATCACCAAGTGTTTTGAACTCTGTATCTGATAGGTTGGTTGTCTCCATTTCATTTAGTTCTTTTCTTGGGGTTCTGTTCTGTTCTTTCATTTGGGCCATATTTCTTTGTCTCCTCATTTTGGCAGCCTCTCTGTGCTTGCTTCTGTGCATTAGGTAGAGGTGCTTTGACTCCCTGTCTTAGAAAAGGCACCGCTAAATTGTGTGGGGTGGAGCCTTAGGTAATTCCCAAGGCAGGGCAACCTGCTTCACTGCTTTGTGGCTCTGTGTGGGGGGAAGGCTCAGAGAGGGGACAGTGCCATTGCCTGTCTTCTGGAGGTTTGCCTAGCACTCGCCCTCTTTTCACTCACTTCACCCACTTCCCATATGTGACTGGTACCTTTCCAGCTGTTGCCCTGGGGGTGGATCCCAGAGTGGGTGAGTTTGCATATGTTTAAGTCTGTGCAGGCCCTTTAAATGGGCTTTCTTGAAAATCCAGGAGTTTCCTCCCCTACCCGAACCCCCACTAGTTTTTACAGCCTGAAATTTAGGATATCTATCTTCCTGGCTCTGAAACCCTGGGCTGTGTGGTCTGGCCTAGGGCTGGGATTGCTCACTCCAAGGTACCCTGATTCTTATCCACCACACGTGAGCATGGGCAGCCTGTTCTACTGCCACCATGACAACCACATCATGCCACACCATGTCTCCATGCTTCTTTGCACATCTCTGTGACTCCACCCCTGACTACCCATCTGGATGAATGTGGTTTGTTTAATTCCTTGGTTGCTGGACTTCCATTTACCTCAATTTTCTGACAGTTCTGGTTGTTTTTTTTTTTTTTTTTTTGAGTTATAGTTGTAATTTTCTCTGTGCTTGTGTGAGGAGGTGAAGCATATCTATCTACATCTCCATCTTGACCAGAAGTCCCTCAGTTGACAGTCTTATGGGAGCACACTTGTAGGTAACTAACTGCTTTTTTCTTGCTTCTTTCAAAATTCTCTCTTTATCTTTAACCTTTGGCATTTTAATTATGACACGTCTTGGTGTGGGCCTCTTTGGGTTCTTGTTTTAGACTCTATGCTTCCTGGATTGTACATCTATTTCCTTCACCAAGTTAGAGAAGTTTCTTTTTTTTTTTTAAGATTTTATTTATTTATTTTTAGAGAGGGAAGGGAGGGAGACAGACACACAGAGAGAGAAACATCAATGTGCGGTTGCTGGGGGTTATGGCCTGCAACCCAGGCATGTACCCTGGCTGGGAATCGAACCTGGGACACTTTGGTTCCCAGCCCGCGCTCAATCCACTGAGCTACACCAGCCAGGGCGAGAAGTTTCTTTCATTATTTTTTTTTAAAGATTTTATTTATTTATTTTTAGAGAGGGAAGGGAGGGAGGGGGGGAGAGAGAGAGAGAGAGAGAAACATCAATGTGCAGTTGCTGGGGGTTATGGCCTGCAACCCAGGCATGTACCCTGACTGGGAATTGAACCTGGGACACTTTGGTTCCCAGCCCTCCCTCAATCCACTGAGCTACGCCAGCCAGGGCTTCATTATTTTTTAAAATAGGTTTTCAATTTCTTGTTCTCTCTCCTCCTTCTGGTACTCCTATGATGCAAATGTTGGTATGCTTGAAGTTGTCCCAGAGGCTCCTTACATTATCCTCATTTTTGTATTCTTTTTGCTTATTTTTGTTCTGTTTGGGTGTTTTTGCTTCCTTATATTGCTGATTTGATTCTTGACTAACTGAAATGAAGAACAATGTACAGGGAATCAATAGACAGGTGATCTTGAAAAGGTCTTCATGAAGATAAATACTTGCCTCTGCACTGCCCAGAGTGGGGGTGAGGTGCAATAGCTCACTGAGTATGGAGGGCATTGAGGAGGGGCAGGTGGGGATCAGGTCACTTTTGAATAAAGTCTTCAGGACCTGCCCCACCACCCTGCTTCTTTCCCATTACCCTGGGGACTGCAGTGATACCTACTGTTCACTGAAGTCTGGGCACCTGGTAGGCCCAACTGGGCCCAGCTGTAGCCATTATCTGCCAGCCCCTCCCAGTGGACTCTGGGCCCTGTCACCTCCTTGCAATCCCTACTGTCCTTTAAGGTAGACCTTGTAGGACAGAGGAGTCAGGTGACACACTTGCCCTAACACTTTGTTATGGGCTAAACTGTCACACCTCTTCCATTTATGTTGAGGTCCTAACCCTTAGTACCTCAGAATATGACTGTATTTGAGATGGGGAGGTTTTAAAGAGGTGATCAGATTAAGATGAGGTCATTGGTATGGGCCCTAGGCCACTATGACTGGTATCCTTGTGAAAGGAGAAAATTTGGACATAGATACACATAGAGGGAGAACACCATGTAAACATGAAGATGGTCATCTACAAGCCAAGGAGAGAAGCCTCAGAGGAAGTCAGCATGCCAACACCTTCGTCTCAGTCTTCCAGCCTCTGGAACCATGAGGATATGTTTCTGCTGTTGGAGCCCCCTAGTCCCTAGCAGACTAATGCACACTCCCACGGTGCCCCAGGACCTCGGGGCCAGCTCCCAGTGATTTAGCATTCATCCCTGTGGTTGTTTCCAAGCTTTACTTCCTTAACCACACTGCTGTTTTTTTTTTTTTTTTCCCAAATGAAACCTTATCTGACATCTTGATATATAAAACACAAAAGCAGCATTGTTCCAGTTGATTGAAGGAATAGGAAATGCTGCCTGGCTCCATTATTCTGACATTCTTTTTCTCACCTGACCCCTGTCAGTCCTTGGTGCTTTCTGTACAACAGAACTTACAAACCACTGCACTGGAGAGTTTGCTACACCCTTGTAGAAGAGCCACCATTCTGGGGTTGGCCAGAGTAACCTCCACAGAAAAACATTAAGTCTGACTCTTCCTTCCCTCTTGGAATTTACTATTATGGTCAAGCATTTTATTATAATAGAGAATTCATCTGATGAAGTGATCCCCAGTCAAATGTTAGGAGACTCAGTCTAGGATGGAACATTGGACTTGCAGTCAGATGCCAGGGTTCAAGTCTCTCCTCCACCACTGACTAGTGGAGAGCCCTTTGAGGGCGAGTCATCTAATCTGTAGGAGCCACAGACTTCTCATCTGTAAAGTGGGAATAGATGCTTAGATCGGGGGTTGAGAAGCAACCTAATAGAATAAATGTGAGCTTTAAAGTCAGACAGACCTGAGCATGAACCCAGCTCTATCACTTCTTAGCTGTGTGGTCTTGGGTAAGCTGATTGACCTCTCTGAGCCTCAGTTTCCTCAACTGTACCATGTGGGCAAGAAGGGCAGCCTATAGGGCTGTTCTGGAGATTAAAGTGATCATGTGTGTAGAGTGCCTTGCACAGAAATTGACATGTAGTAGGTAGTCACCTAAAGCCAGCTCTCTCTTAAATCCTTTTTTCCCTGTAGATCAGAGATTGGCACACTTTTTCTGGAAAGAAACAGTTAAGTATTTTAGACTTTGGAATTACTGAGATACTGAATGTCTATGAATCCGTCAGAGATACAATTGTGGAAATTACGTAGGAACATGCATCTGAACGGGTAGGCATGTTGCATGTAGTCAAGGTAGCTCTGGAGAGACTGAGGCCCCTCTCAGGGGAATTTATATCTTACATGAGGAGGCAGGGAGAACTGCTAAAGCTGGGGGGACACAGACCTTGGAAATTACGGGACTCTGCAGCTCGGGCTTCTCAGCCATTCCTAATTTAGCCAGCAGGGGGAGCTAAGGGACCACTTTCCTCCGGGTGTCGGCAGTCTGGAAGTCAAGACGGCGGCGCCCTGCCAGGAGATGGGAGATTTGGGGAGATGGCCTAAATGACCTCCAAGTGTCTTTTCTGCCCATTGAATCTAGGTGGGTTTTTTTTTGTTTTTGTTTTTTTTGTTTTTGTTTTTTTTTTTTAGAGGAAGGCACGGGATGAGCTTCCGAGAGCTAGCTAGCAGCAGCGGGAGCTTGGGAGGAGCAGCCCCCTTTCCCCGGAGATGGATGAAAATGCAGTCCATGTTGCAGGTGGCTGTCATCCTGGAGGTTTAGTGAGTTCCCTTTATCACTCCTTTTTGTTAGTATGTATGTGTTTATAGAGGGATTAATGGAGGAACCCGCGCTAGGGCTTTCTTTAATTAAAGGCAGGCCTCTTAAGTACATGACAAATGCCAGGCACTAAAAAAAAAAAAATGGTCAGATAGGGCTGGGACCCTGAAGACCCACAAATGGCACTCTTTCAGCCTTTGAACCTCATAGAAGCTGTGAAGCAAGACTGTCGGACTGCCTCCAGTGGCTATCTGCATTTGTCTTGATGAATGTGGTCTACTCCATGATTCTTTGTGTCTCCTTCTGTGACGTAGAGAGAAACATCACAGGTCCACAGTGTGGGGCAGGGTTTGCAAAGCATGGACCCCAGACCTGCAGCATCAGCATCCTTGGGAGCTGCTTTAAAATGCACATCTGGGGCCCCGCCAAGGCCCCCTGAATCCAACACTGCAGTTGGGTCGGCAATGGGCCTCTTACAAGTTCTCCAGGTGACTTTGATGCATGCTCAGGTGAGAGACTCGCTGGTGTCCTATAGCTGCTTTCAATCTTGGCTGCACGTTGGAATCACTTGGCTTTTTCAAGCCCTGGTGAGGGGACCATCCCTGGGTGAGTTACGTCAGGCCCCCTGGGGTTGGGACCAGCATCAGCGGGTTTGTGGCATTCCCCAGGTGATTCCAATAGAGCCAATGTCAAGCCCACAGGTGTGGTGGAAAGTCGTTTTAGAGTTAGCCAGACCCAAGTTTAAACCCAGGTTTATCACTTACTAGCTGTTTGACCTTGGGCGAGGCAAGCCACTCTCTGACCCACAGTTCCTCTTTTGTAGAATTGAGGTAATCTTTGAGTGCCTCTCTTGAAGCATTGTTTAGAGGTGGAATAAATGATGGACCTAGAACAATATCTGGCATCCAGTAGGGGTGCAGCACATGATAGCTCCCTTTTCTGCTGCCTTTTCTTGGACTGTGGGGTTTTCCAGAACAGGAAACTCCCACATATTCTTCTTTGTATCCTCAGGGAATAAGTAATCCCTCAGGTATACCCATCTCTGGGAGAGAGCTGGGAAGTGGGCATCTGAGATGCTTAGCTGCTGGATCTCTTACCTGACAGTTTTGCTGGGACAGGTTAGAGTGACCTTTCTGCTTTGTCTTAACACAGGTCAGCCCTGTCTAAGTTAAAGACCACAGTCCCCTTGACATTTAGGGATCTATCCTGATACAAACAAAAGGGCCAGCGTGTTAGGATATATATGCAATGAGATTTATTGTTGCATTGTTTGTCCTGGAAATATTTAGAAACATAGCTTTACCAATAGCTGAATAATGGAACTGGGGCACATTCAATATTATGGCATTACATGAACCATTAAAAAGAACTAGATAGGTTTATACTTATTGATGTATGAAATGGGCTGTATGTTGTTAAATGAAAAAGCAAATTGCTGGTTCATGCCTGTGACATGATTGTGGGTTTTTTTTTTTTGAGGACAACAAGTCTCCATATTATGTGTGTACTCATTGGTGTGTGTGTGTGCATAAAGCAAAACATGGAAGAATATACTCCACGCTGTTTGAATTAGCTACCTTGTGGGCTGGAGAAAGAAACAAACTTACTTATTTACTCATTTCTTCCTGATAGTCTCACTTACTTTTTTATTCATTCGTGTTTTCATTTAATTAATCTTTATTTAAGGTCTGCTCTGTGTCAGGCATTGTTTCCCTGGAGACATAGCCATGAACAAAACAGACCAAATCTTTGTTTTCATGCCTGGGACTGTCTTGATTTTAGTGCGGAAGTTCCATTGCCAGAGGACACTGTTTAGTCCTGTGCAAACCAGAATGGGGGATCACCCTGTGGAGCTTACATTTCTGCATGGGGAAGACAGATAAGTAAATATCAGAGGATAGCAGGTATTTTGGTGGCAAAAGAGCTGTCTTGGAGCTCTGCCAATTTGCTTACAGTGAGAATAATCCTCCTGCAGCACTGAGAGCTTCCTTTAAGTTCTGATTGGCTGTCAGTGACGGAAGGATGCCCTGGGCATTCTGGCTGCTCTGTGGGGTCATTGGCCAGCTCTGTGTTCTGCTGAGTCAGCAGTGGGACCTAATTTTGTTAATTAAGTGTAGATGGTGAGCTGTCCTCATATTTTGATTAACCTAATGGCCTTCCCAGCACGACTCGGATTCAGCCATAGACATCACTGCAACTTCTAATGAAATGATTTGAAGGGCCATTAGGAGGCATTTCCCATCATGTAGCTGCTCCTCTGCACGGGTAACCACTTGGTAGCTGAGCAGGCCACAGTCATGGCTCCATCGAACACCTGGTTTTTGGTTTTGAGGTGTGACTCTTAATCTTTTAGTCATTCTTGAGGGACTGATGGCTGTTTCAGCTCTAACCCAATTTATTCTGCACTGGAAGAGTGGCCAGGACAACATGCATTTTAGGCTCAGAGCCTGCAGAGGTGTTGTTGTGTCCTGTCCATGTCCCCCATGTCCCAGGATAGGGCTCTCCTGGCTGGCCTGTGCATGGCTAGAAGTGCTGGGGGGATGTTATGAGTTAAATTGTCTTCCTTCCAAAAGAAATTGAAGCCCTAACCCCTGTAAGCAACTTGCACATGAATTTTCTTCTCAGAGTCTGCTTCTAAGTCACATGTACACATGTGTGTGCATGGGTGTGCATGTGTGCTCACTATGTAGTGGAAAGACCTCTGATCACAACCTCTGGTGTGCAGGAAAGGTCACTTCTTGCTCATATTGCATCCTCAGCTCATTGGCTGGTGGACTGTCACCTTCATCCGTGGGGTCCTGGCTGGCCCTTCTCCCTAGGTTGTGTCTAAGTTCCAACAGGGGGGCTGCTGTGATGCCTGGCCTCATGGGTCCTGACTGTGTGCCACCATCTTTCCTGGCTGAGATGCACTTGTTTCTCTCTAGTCCTTGGTTTTTGGCTCATTCAAGTTAACGTGGCCTCTTTCTGGTCCAGCTCTGACTCAGCTCCTTCAGGGACCATCCTCAGGTGTTCTGCCACCACATCCCGAGGCCCGAGGGACACTGCAGCTCTTTGAAGCCATCCGCACCTGAGCTCCTTTCAGGAGCAGGGCATACTGCTCCTGTGTGCAGGTCGGTGTTGTCCTTCCTTCAGATGGAGCTGCCCCAGGGCTGCAGGGCAGCCGTGGTCTCAGGGCAGCGTGTGCTGTACGTGTTCCTCCACAGTCTGCTCCCACACCCCTGCTGCTCTCCCTCCCGTGACCCTGGCCAGGGCTGCCATTCCTGGGTGCCATTGTGGCTGGGGGACCCTGGGGCAGGAAGAAAGACTTCCTTCCTTGGGTGCATGATGGGGCTCAGGATCCTATGAATTTAAAAATTACATTAATAATATAAAAGTATGTGAAAAAACTCCAATAACACAGAAACGCTCAAGGTCAAAACTGAAAGCTCCCCTCCACCTTGTTTCTTGATAATATTTTCTTTATCAGACAATTACGGTCAAACCTTGGTTCTCCAGCGTCTCCCATCTTGAACATTCATTTCTCGACCAAGTTGTTCATGACAAAAATGTCTTGGTTGTTGAACAAAACTTCGGTTCTCAACCTGACACCCTTTCTTGCTGATACCTGTGTGATCAGTCACGCCGCTCGCAGGTGACGACAAAGGAGAGAAAGTGCGAGTATGAATATGGTTCAGTTCTGGAACAAATTGCTTCTCGAGCGGTCTGCCACAATGGATTAAGTTTGAGAGCCAAAGTCCCACTGTCTGTAAATGTGGGTATAGATACAGACACAGGTAGCAATGCAGTGAAACCTTGAACGATGTGGGGGTTAGGGCACTGACCCTCCACATGTCGAAAACCACACCTAACTTTTGACCCCCCTAAAGTTAACTGCTAACAGTCTGCCACTGACGAGAAGTCTTACTGGTAACATAAACAGTTGATTAACGTATATTTTGTATGTTATGTGTATTATATACTGTATTCTTAGATAAAGAAAGTCAGCTAGAGAAGAATTATTTAAAAAACCATAAGAAAGAGAGAATACATTTACAGTATTTACTGAGAAAACTGTGAATAAGTGCTCCTGTGCGGCTCAAGCTCACGTTGTTCAGGGTTGCCGTAGCCATAGACAGGTGTAGATGCAGATACTGTAGTCAGCCATAGCTACAGGTTTGACATGGACGCAAGATCCACATTTATGCAGATAAAGACACAGATGCAGACGTAGGTAGAGACATGTCTATATCTATACGTATAAATAGATATAGATAGTGTATTTTAAAATACACATGTCAATGTGCTGTGTGGTTTGATGACTGTATTCTCACCAGATGATAGCCTTGGGGTTTTCTGAAACAAGGACATCGATACCCACCTCATTCATTTTAACCAGTCCCCTGTTAATTGGCAATCAAGTCGGCCCCGTTTCTTTTGCTCTTTTCCGCACACTGCTGCAACAAACATCCTTGAACAAACACTTAGATCTTTATTATGTATTTACACAAGTGTTGCTGTGGGACGGCTTCCTGGAAGTTGAAGCCTTGAGTTCAAATGTAAGCAGATTTCAAATTGGGGGACATACTATCAAACTGCCCTCCAAAAACGTTGAATCAATTTATACTCCCAGGATAATTTAATTAGAATATTAACAAGGACTTAACCTCATTTTGCACTTTAAGCTGATGACATGGGACAGATAAGTGACGTGTAAATAGGTTACTAAGGAGCAAGCTTGTCTGCACTAGTTTCCAATACGCAATGCTTTGTTTATTGTTTTTGTGTACGCATTTGAAAAGGAAAACAAGCTGAGTCTCTTTAATGTTTCAGAATTTAAAATCCCTCTGATAGATACAAGGCTTTCCATCATGGTCATAAAAACCATGTCCCGGGCAGCTGCCGGTCCCCGGTCCCCGAGGAATGAAAGACATGACCTGTGCTTTGTGCAGCCCTGCAGCTTGACACAGAGCTGCCCCGACCGACGGAGTGGGATGCCAGTCACTTGGTGTTGTGTGGCTCTTGAAATGGCTTGTTTTGCACTGATAGCTGACTGACACAGAGCTTCTTTTCTGTGCTCTCATCACCCATCTGTATTTACCCACAACCACATTTTCACTAAGGAAGGTGATAATGGCCTGTTTACTTCTCTAAAATCTTCACCAGGCTGTATGTTCAGAGTGGGCAGAAATTATAATTATCGTGTGTGCTTCACCTAAATTCTACCTGGAACCTGGCGGGAGCTCATCAAGTACTGATTGCATGGTAGGTGAATGAATAAAAGAAACAATCAATGAGTGGGGGTTGCCCCAGTTCCTCGGCTGCCCTTGGATCTTCTGAATGACATTTTCTTTCTTTCTTTTTGAAAAATTACTCTCTTTTGGCCTAAGCCAATTTTTATTATCTGTCAAGAATCAAACGTGTGAAAAACCCAAATCTTAATGAATACATACAAATTCAGTGTTTTGTTTACTAAGCCCTTCCTCTTGGTTTCATGTTTGCAGCAGTCATGTGATACATCGTTTCTTCCCCTTTATTGTGAGGACCCGAGGATCAGAGGGGCCACTGACTTGCTGTTGTCTCCTCGACTGGCAGGTGGCCTGGAGGAGGCTTGCATCTGTGTCTCAAGCTCCTGGTGCAGCGTCTTCCTTGGGCCGCCTCCCTCTCATGGGTCCTGACCCTCACTGCGATGATCTGGGATCCTTCTTTGGGAAGGCATGTGTAGTGTTTGAGTCTGGTCCGCTTCCAAGAATGTGTCCTTGCTCCCTGGGGTGCAGGAGAATAGATGGTGCTTTTTTGTTATAGCTAGGAAAACATTAATGAAAAATGAACCATCAGTGAAATTGATTTCAAAGATTTATGCATTTTCTGTGACTAACAAGCCTACACCTGTTCATCTGACGCCCTTTAACAGCTCCCCCTCACCCCCTCCCTCCTTTTTAAAATTCTCCTCCTTCCCTAAAGGCACCTGGTTGGTGCATTGAGCAGTTAAATAAAATGTACAGTGAATAGAGACACAAGCTTGTTAACTAAAAATGTGTGATGCCACTTCACAGTTATGAAGAGATGTGCCAGGCCGGAGCAAAAAGAGTTACTGTCAGGAGACACTGGTTGGGTTTTTAGGTGCTGTGCAGAGGGACCTGGTGTCAGGGGACAGCTCCCTCTGCCTGTCGTCCTCTTCTGTCCTCGCATCCCTTGGCCTCAGATGGCCACCCTTGCTGGATAAATGCACAGTGAGAGGGTCACCTGTCCTCCTCCCTCCCTTCCCCATCCTCCCCTCCCCACTGTCTATTGGCTTCCAGCACATTTCCCCTTCATGCCACTCACCCCAAATCTTGTCATATATTCCTTGCGTACTTTGAGGGATGGACGTCTCCAAGGGTGACTCAGTGGGGCCCTTTCTGGTTAGCAGCTCTCAGAGGCTGGAAGCTTGCCCATTGGACTTTGTAAAAAAGCTGCAGAGAGAACCAGAATTTGGATCTTTGACAACTGGGCTTCTTTGGATAATGACTAGCATTTGCTGGACCGGCATCATGTTGGTATGCTTCACTCCTGGTCACCTTCTTTCAGACACAAGAAAGTATTTCTAGACTGAGAATGCACTAGAGTCTTTCTCATCTTCTAGTCTTTGTATTACCCTTTTAGCCTGAGGCATATGACCCATCCCCCCTTTAAAAAAAACCTTAAAAAATTTGAAGTGTAGCATACATGCCCTGTGTGTAAAGAGTACACATTTTAATGTATAGGTTGGTGAATGTTAAATACGTATATACCTGTGTAACCACCGCCAAGTACAGGATGTGGACTATTTCTAGTTACTCCAGAAAGTTCTTTCAAGTTCCTTTCCCAGCCAATAGCCACTACCCCGGAAAGCACCACTATTCCAACTTCTATCAGTTTTTCTTGTTTTTGACCTTCACAGAAATGGAATCATACAACATGCGCTCTCCAGGGCTTCAGCTTCGCTCATCATTATATCTGTTAAATAAATCCATGCCGTCTATATTTGTTTTACTGCTGCATGGTGTTCCATTGGAAGACTCGACTACATTTATTTATCATTTTTCTGTTGATGGATATTTAAAGTTTTTCCAGTTTGGGGCTAAAACAAATAAAGCTACTATAAAGATTCTTGTGTATGTCTTCTATGGGATTAAATGGATGCATTTCTATAGGATATTTACCCAGGAGTGGAATTTACAGGTTATAGGATAGGTCTGTGTATAACCTTGTAAGAAATTTATAGACAGTTTTCCAAAGTGCCTGTATCAATTTAGATTCCCACCAGCAGTGTATGAGAATTCTAGTTGCTCCACATTTTTGTCAACACTTGGAATTCTTAGTCTTTTTTAATTCTTGCTATTCTGCTGGGAGGATAGTAGTCCTTCCACCTTTACTGGCTTATTTATTATTTCTCTTTCAGAGGTCAGCTCAAAACTCTTATGTATTAGTCAGCTTGGGCTGCTATAACAAAATACCATAGGCTGGGTGGCTCAAACCACAGGCAAGCATTTACATTTTTAGAGTTCTGGAGGCTGGAATTCTGAGATCAAAGCCAGCATGGTCTGGGCCCTCTTTTCAGTTTGCAGACAACTACCTTCTTGCTGTGTGCTCACGTGGCCTTTCCTTGGAGCAGGAGCTTGGAAAGAGACTCCTTTCTACTCCCTCCCCTCCTTCCCTCTTATAAAGACACTAATCCTGTCACAGGGTCTCAACCCTCCTGACCTCATTTAAACCTAATTATCTCCCGAAGGCTCCACCTCCAAACACCGTCACACTGAGGGTAATGCTTCAACGTGAACTTTGACAGGGATACAGAATTTCCATGAATAACAGTTTCCCTGACCCCTTAGCTTGTGTAATCCCCCAATACCCACCCCAGCACAGCTCTGATTGTGCTGAAATATTATAGCTTATGGAAATCCACTAGGGCAGGGGTTATGGTTTGTCATTAACACAGAGCCTGGTACATAATGGGTGTTTGGTAGCCTACTGATATCTGTGCCCACATTCTCTGCCTTCTAGCCTATGACAGTGAGAGACATGTCCGTACCCCTATCTAAGGTCTTGGACTCCAGGTCTCCTTTCTTATCCTCTCAGAGCATTTTTTTTTTTCTATCGCTATGCCTTTCATCCTACATCGATGAGTTTCTCTTCTCTCCCAGATCATTTTCATTAGCATCATGCTGTAATACAGCTCATCCAAAAGACCATAAATGGTGCTACTCCTACTCTAATTTCTATGATTCCACATCTATTTTCAGCTGAAATACCATTTCCTTTTCTTTCCCCCTAGCATGTCTTCTCAAAAGAAATGCTTATGTTCATGGTCTTTGCTTCCTCATCTCTTTTCCTCTCTGTAATCCACTCCAGCTAAGCTTTGACCTTTCTGAAATGGGCCTCCACCTTGCTAAAGACCGTGGTCAATTTCCTGTTCTCATCGTACTGGGACAGCAGCATGTGACACTTTGGTCATCCTCCTCTTCTGGACACAGCTTTGTCTTTGGGCCTCTAAAACACTACATTCTCCTGGTTTTCTGTCTCCAGTATGGCCACTTTTCCTCGATCTCATTTTTGCTGACCCTTTTCTCTTATCAGATCTCTAAATGTGGGCATTCCCCAGACTTTGTACTTAGCCCTCTAGTTACATCTTCTCTCTTCATCACCTCACCTTGCCCCATGCCTTTAAATCCCATCTACACACCCACGACTCCTAAATTTGAACACCAATTGAGTTCAATCGCTTCCGCTACTTCAGAGTCTAATCAGCATCTCAAATTTGAAAGGGTCCAAACAGGATTTTAGATTCCTCATCTTGTCCCACTATCTTGCCCTACAAGCCATGCCTGTATCTGAAAAAGGTGATACTCATGAAGCTGCATAGATCCCAAACACTGAAGTCACCCTTGATTTCCCTTTCTTCTCATTGGAAACTGGTCCATTAGCAAGTCCTTTTGGGTCTTCCTATAACAAAATACACCGAGTTGCCACTGCTCTGTGGCACCACCTTTACTGCTACCACAAAGAGGCTAGGTAATGATGGAGGCAGAGATTGAAGTGATGCAGCTACAGGCCAAGGAATGCCAAGAATTGCTGGTGACCGTGAGAAACTAGGAGAAGGAATGGAAGGATTCTCCCCTAGAACCTTCAGAAGGAAGATGGACCTGCTGAGAATTTGATGTTGGAAATCTAGCCTCCAGGTGAGACAATAAGTTTCTGTTATTTTAAGCTACTCAGTTTGCACAATTTCCAATCACTGCTCCACCACAGACTAGCTGTACAATGGGGATGGTACCCAACTTCTTTGTGCCTTATATTCTTCATCTGTAAAGTGGGATGATGATGATGACAACAGGACCTGTCTCACAGGGTTGTTGTGAGGCTAAAATAAGCTAACATGTGCCTGGCACATAGTAAGACTGTGTACATTTCTGCTACTGCTATTTAGCTTTGGAGTAACACAGACACATCATCAATCCCAGGTCCAAAATTTATTAACTGTATAAACTTGGACAAGTCCCAGTTTCTTCTTCTGAAAAGAGGGAATAATCATATAATCTTATAGGATTGCAGTAACAATGAAAACAGATTAACATAATAAAGAAGGCCTGGTGGGTATTTAAGAAATATTATTCCTTTCCAAGCACATGAGTGGGCTGAATTCTAAAAATGTATTTGAAGGCACATGTTTGGAACTGGAAATGCCTTTTCCAATAGAAACCAGGCTCAAGTGGACTGGGAGTGTCCCAAGATAGCCCATTACATTCTATTTTTAAGGTTGAGAACATTTTCATTGTGAAATATTCCAAATTTTCAGAAAAGTACAGGAAATAATATGACACCCGTTCACCCACCCTCTGAAGTTAACAGATGTTAACATTTTGTCATATTTGCTTCCTTTACAAGAGGAAGGAAATATTACAGTTACAGCTAAGACAAAACTATTTAATTAAGAATGTAGTTGAGTTCTGGCTCTGAGGAGAGGTCCTGTGGGGGTACTGGGGACACCAACATGAATAAGCAAGTTCCTGGCTTTTGCAGGCTTGTGGGCCAGTGGGGAGACGTCCTCGTGAGCAGACAGATAATTGTCCCACACTGGGACAAGTGCCACAGCAGTGGAATGCACAAGGGCAGTCAGTGATGATGGTGAGGAACATGGGCAATCAGATCAGGTTTCCTGAAGGAAGTGACATCTGAGTTGTACTTTGAAAAATTAAGCAGAATTTTGTTGAGTGGATTAAGGGACAAATAGGCTTTCCAGGTGGAGGGAACAGCATATGTGAAGACAGGGAGATGGGAAAGGGTATGTGAACTGGGGTTATGATGTTCAGATTCTGATGTGCAACTTCTGCCTGACATTTTGAACTGTGAGATGTTGTTATCTGGTTTCTACAAATCCAGTAGTTTAAAACAGCAGAAATGTATTGTCTCACAGTTCTAGAGGCTAGAAGTGGAAGTCGAAGTGTCAGAAGGGACATCCTCCCTCTGCAAGCTCTAGGGGGAGTCCTCCTTTGCTTTTTCTGAGCTTCTGATGGTGACCAGCAATCCTTGGTGGTCTCCTTGTAGGTGCATCATTCCAACCCCTGCCACCACTACCACCAGGCCCCCTTTCCCCTGTGTGCCCTGTATCTCTTCTCTTCTGATGAGGACACCAGTCATAACAGATTAAGAACCCACCATACTCCCGTATGACCTCATCTTACTTTAATGAATCACGTATGCAACAACTTTAGGAGATCAAGCATTTTTTCCCAGATTGTCCCTCTACATGCCTTGGGTACATAGGAACACTTGTATATGCACATATATACATATATGTAAATATGTATTTTATAAATTTGGCTTCTGCTCTGCTCTAAATGCCACTATTCTAGTTTGTAGGCACAGGGAGACATCTGTTGTCCTCCTAAGTTTCAAGAGTATGAATTCCTGCTTTGGTTTTGCATTTTTTTTTTAAAGAAATTCCTTCTATGGATTTTGCCAAGCCATGCCAAGGAACCTAATGGATTATTGGATGTTTTGGGGAGGCAGCCCTGTTAATCCAATATTTCCCGGGCATCTGCTGGGGGCCATAGGATTAAGCAGTGGCTGGTTCCTTTGTGTCATTTTTAGGGACTGTTTGATGAGTAACTATCCCAGGTGTGAGGAAGACCTAATTCACAAAAATGGGCTTGAGGTATGACCTGAGAGTAAATGAGGGTCAAGTGTGGGCGATGCCTTCTGAGCATGTGTGGGTCTGGGAAAAAGCACATAAAAGACAGATGAATTTTGGGGTGTTGAATCAAGCATCCCGAACCGCCAGAGCCTAAGGATTGCCTCGGGAAAGCAGAGTGCTGATGATAAGGCAGTCACTACCCTCTCATTGGTACAGCACTTTGCAGTTCACAGAGACATTGATTTTGCACGTGTCACTCCCTGGAGCCCTGCAGCATCTCTGCGATACTAGCAGAGGCATAATTCTGCGGTTCACTCCAGGGACAAGAACACCAAGACCAATGGGGGTTGGTTACCTTGTAGAATGTTAGGACTTCTCTAAGTGATTATACAGGGCATTTGTACCAGAGCCAAGATTGAGCCCACAGCTCCCCCTCCCCATGCCCTGACTGTGGGCCCCTCTTCCTGTCTGGGAGGAGGTGTGGGCTGTGGTTCACAGACTGGGTTCATAGGAAGAATCTCTCCTTGTCACTGAATCAGGGCTCCACGAGCAGGCGGGATGGGCAAAGATCACTTCCCCGTGGGGGCTTCACATCTCAGATGCTTCTTTTCTGCCAGCTGGTGCTCCTATCTGTGAGGCCATCCATTTTTTTTTCACCACCTCCATTTTTTTCTTCCACACCTCCTCACACCCCTTACTGCCACTCTTCCTTAGCGGGGATCTGGGGCATTACCGAACCCAACCCCACCACTTCATATTCATTTTAAACACTGCCAACAGGAGACTTACTTCTCTTCTGTAGATGGGGAGCTGGAGGCATTGCTAGAAGACGCTCATCCAAAGGCACTCTCCTGAATTAGAACTAGTTTTGGGGAGGGAGGGTAAGCAGGTTTAGGAGTGGCTGGCTAGTTGGGATAATTTCGGTGGGCTCAGGGGCTGCCCCTGGTTTTCCCATACCTGGCCCTGGGGTGATTCAGGCATGCGGGGATAGTGGCTAGAGGGAGGTAAGAGCTTGATAAAGGAGGAGGTTGGGGTGGGCTCCGATTGGTCGGTTTGCATGGGAAATGTGTGCTCTCAGGTGAGTAGTCTGCCTCCCTCTGAAATCAGTTAACCCTGGGAGGGGTGGTCCTTCCTTGGCCAGCAAGCCTCCAAAATTTCAAAGTATTGAAAACGTAGAATAAAAAAAGACACAATTAATATAGAACCCAATTCTTTTTAGTACAAAACCACATTTCCTACCTCACCCATCCATCCTTATCAGAGACCAGGGGATACTTCCTTGAGACCTAGAAGAAGCACCATTATATTTTTTTGTCTATAAAAAATTATTTCCTCTTTCTGGAGTGTGTGTACCTTTCTCTTTCTGTATCATTCTCTTCGTGCAATTCCTTTCTATATGTTACCTCTCTCACGATAACTCTCTCTCTGTTGGGCCAAACCTGGGTAAATGTCAAGTCTCTGATTAAAAAACATAATACGCTGGCCAAATGCACCATAATGGTAGTAATGAACAGACAGAAGGATATTAAAGCCCTTGAGTTCTTTGCTGCATCCCTCTCTTTTCTAGGGCTGGAGCTGAGGCTGGAAATACTGCAATATTAACTCTTTCAGGTCTGCAGTCAGCAGGACTCTAGAAATCAGATCGGGGACTTTCTTTGCCAGGCGCTCAGAGGCAAGCCCCAGAGACTCTGTCTGTCCTACTGTGGGTCCTTGGGGACTTTTTCATTCCCACCCAGGTTTGTCTGAGCAGCAGAGAGAGGGCAGAGAGAACTATAACAGAAACTGCAGCCTGTGTTGGGAGCGTCAGCACTTTTACAACAATGCTATTCTGTGTCTGTGAGTTGGGTAGTAATAATGAGAATAATAGTTTACATTTATGGAGCTCTTATTATGTGCCAGGCTCTGTGCTAAGCACTTTCCATGTGTCGTTTATTTAATTCTCACAGCGACTCTATGCAGTAGGCATGGATATTGTCTCCATTGTACAGAAGTGGAAACCAAAGTGGAGTGAGACAAAGGACATGCAAGTAGCAGTTGGTGGGGCCATGATTCAAACCCAGGCAGGCTGACTGTGGGACCTGAGCTCCAAACATCATCTCACAGATGAAGAACCAAGGCTAACAGATTAAGTCGTGTATTTTCTTAAAGCTGTGGTTCTTGGCCAGGGGTGGTTTTGACCCAAATGGGGACACTTGGCAACGTCAGGAGAAATTTTTGTTGTCACAGTTGGGTGGAGGGTAGTAGATGCTACTGGCATCCAGTGTGTGGAGGCCGGGGTGAGTTAAGATCCTATGGTGCACAGGATCGTCTCCACTGCACAGAATGATCTGACCCCAAATGTTGACAAACCCTGTGTTAGGGTCACGTGCTTACAGCCAAGCCAGGACCTGAGTTCTGAACTCCAGATGCCTCGTGCTGGGCTCATCCCACCACTCCAAGCAAAGGTGGTCAGTTGTTAGCCTCTGTTTGTGCCAACGCAGGCTATTGACTCTCCATGAGATGGTGTTCTCTGTGCCTCTGCTGGTGGTGATGATGATGATGGTGATGGTGACAGCAGTGATGGTGATGATGATGGCAACAATCACAGGATGATTCTTCCTGGAGGTTGGGGAGGGGGGGCAGGGGGAGGGATGTAAAATGCAGACAGCTTGACCAAGAAAAAGCACAGCCCTTCGCCTGTGCCTCATGAGCTTTCCCCATGTGTGGTCTGCGTCCTCTTCTCTGTGATCTCCCTCACCCACTGCAGACGTCACCTTTTCCTCTGGCTCAGGACTTTGTAATATGTCTTAAACCAGTGCCACCTGGTGGTCACTGAGTCTCCTGCACAAGTGCTCTTGTGCAAGTGGCATGGGGTTATGGGCAGGAAAGTGGCATGTGCTCGCTTGGTTAAATTTTCCACCACATTAATATTAATACTAGACGGTTGGCTGAGTGCAGTTGTGGGGGAGGTACCCAAGGAACAAAGGCTGATTGTAGTTCAGAGAGTTGGGGGGGGGGGCAAGGATCTTGGAGGGGACTCTACTTTCTCACTCTAGGCTTTAATTTAATCCTCTGTAAAATGAAGGATTAGAATCAGTAATTCAGAAGATACTCCTCTGTCCCCTGCTTGTTCTGCACTGACATTTTATATCAGTGTGCTGCCCTGCCCCCATCATCCAGATTTTGGGTTGAGTAATCATTAGAATGTAGCTTGGCCCCTTCTAGTGACAGGGAACTCACTACCTTACAGGACACCTGTTCTCTTGTTGCATAGCTGCGAGCTTTGCTGTTGATGATAGTGATAGTAACAGCACCCTTTATGGCATGTCGAGCACTTTGTGGGTGTTCTTGCCTACTGGCTACACAACAACACATTGTGGGAGCTATGATGGGTAGCCCATTTTACAGATAATGAAGATGAGGCTGAGGAAGTCCTGGAATCTACCCATGATTGCCCTATAAGGAAATAGCAGAGCCAGGACCTTAACCCCAGCGTGTTTGACTAAAGCCCTGGTGTTTATTTAAGTCAGTTAACTGCAGGATACAGGTACCCAGGTGGGTAACCAGTGGAGGTTAAGTAGGCCCCAGGGTCCTTTGAGAATGACATTATCTTTGGTGGGTGGCAGCAGGTGGGCTGAGAAAGCAAGGTCTTATTGCAAAACTACTCAGTAACTCTGACTGAGCACCTACCTGCCACGTACCAGGCACCATGCTAAGCACTCTGTGGCTTAAATTTTATTTAATTTCCTCAACCTCATCATGAGCAGGTAGCATTATTTATCTGCTTGTCAGCTTCCTATGGCTGTGGTGAACAAAAGCCACAAACTCAGGGCTTAAAACAGCCCAAACTGCCTTGAATGGTATGGTTCAGTGGATTGGGCACCAGCCTTCAAACCAAAGGGTTGCTGGTTTGATTCTCAGTCAGGGCACATGCCTGGGTTGCTGGCCAGTGAGGGGTGCACGAGAGGCAACCACATACTGATGTTTCTCTCCCTCTCCCTTTCCCTCTCTCTAAAAATAAATAAATAAAATCTTTTGAGGAAAAAACCAACACAAACTCATTATCTAACAGTTTTGGAAGTTGGAATTCTGAAATGGTCTCACTGGGCTAAAATCAAGGCGTTGACAGGCCGATGTTCCTCCTGGAGGCTCTAGGGGAGGATCTGTTTCTTGGCCTTTGCAGCTTCCAGAAGCTGCCTGCATTCCCTGGCTCATGGCTCTGCCTCCACCTTCAAAGCCAGCAGTGTCACATCTTCACATCTCTCTCCTCTCTGACCTCTGCTGCCTCCTCCTCTGATTCTGACCCTCCTGCCTCCCCCTCACAAGGACCCTTGGGATTCACTAGGCCATGTGCATAATCCAGGATAAGCTCTTCATCTCAAAATCCTTAATTTATTCACATTTGCAAAGTCTCTTTTGCCATGTAAGGTAATATATCTTTGGGGGCCATTATTCTGTCTACCACACCCATTTTACAGGTGAGAGGCCCAGGCCCAGAGCACTTAGGTGACTTGCTCAGAGCTGCACAGATTGTGGGGGGGGGGGGTTGCAGGAGCTGGGGTTCATATCCAGTCAGTCTCATAACCACTAACTGTGTCACATTGCTCCCAGGAAAGCTGTGTTCATGGGGCAATACCTTCTCTTAATCTGCCAGTTGGTTGGGAACAGAGTAGTTAATTCTGAATGGACACTCTCATACTTGGATATAATGATGGGACCCCAGGGCCATTCATTCAGTTCATTCAGAATGTATTTACCGAGGCTACTGCTTTGTGTGGCAGATGGATATGCTGGTGAGCAAAATAGTCGAAGATCCCTGCCACTGTGGAACTTACAGTCTAGAGAGGGGACACAAGGCCATTAACCAAATAAATGAGCAGATCATCTAGTAAGGCAGAAGGTGATGGGTTCTGGGGAGTGGGGTGAGTTCTCCTGATCGGTGGGCTCTGTTAGAAGCCTGGGGTGGGCTCTGCCTTCAGAAGTCTCCCAGCTGCCTGGCAGAGAACTGTGGCCATTGCCGCATCTTGGCTGTCATGATCCAGGTGGCTCTCGAGGGAGTTGGTAAGTCTGACAGGGCTCAAGAGAGACATGCCCATTTGTTTGGGGAGAGCTGGAAACTGCCAGGCTGTATAGCTGTCAGCAGCTGCCACTTCACAGAGCAGCTTTGCTGAGGCCACCCTTTCTGGGAAAAGGAGAAAAATGGTGACACTTCCAACAGCTGCCTCTCACTCTTCACAGAGGCAAGTACTGGATACCCAGAAACTACCAGAAGAACTGGCACTTTATGACTTTGACTTTGCAAATGACAAGCGAGATAGGTACAAAGCAGATAGGCTCTCTGGGTTGTAGACGCATTAGGTCTGACCTCACGCAAACATGCCTGGCTTTTTCTAAAAGGACCCTTTGGAAAATTTTGGGCTTTGGAGTCAGAGAGATCTGAATTTGAATCCTGGCTCTGCCATGGGTGCTGAGCAGCATTCGTACACTCTCTGAGCTTCAGTCTCCTCGTCGACAGTGCAGGGAAGAGACTACCACACTTCACATGGTGAATGGGGGGCTAGGTGGGGTGGTGGCTTTGGGAGCTCTCTGAGGTGGCTCTTAAGCTAAACCTGTAGGAAGAGGAGGAGCTAGCCAGGGGAAGCCTGAGGAAGGGTATGGTATTTTACAGTGAAGAATCTTGCTAGCAAGGACCACTCGGGGGCCCTAGCTGGTGTGGTTCAGTGGACTGAGTGCCAGCCTGCAAAGTAAAGGGTCGCCAGTTCGATTCCCAGTCTAGGGCACATGCCTGGGTTGCGGGCCAGGTCCCCCGTAGTGGGTATGTGAGAGGCAACTGCACATTGATGTTTCTCTCCTTCTCTTTCTCCCTCCCCTCCCTTCTCTAAAATAAATAAGTAAAATCTTAAAAGAACTCCGAAGAACCACCTGGGTGTTCTGGGGGTGATTCTAGAAGGAGCAGAGAGGTCAGACTGGCGGAGTAGAGTGAGAGAGGGGGAGAGTGAAGATGGGTGGGGACGTGTGGGCCGAGGTGGAATTTAGCTTATAGGCTAAGTGCCAGGAGAAGATTTTAAGAGAGTTTGGAGAGTTTTAAGCAGAGGAGTGTTGTTGGCTGCTTTAGGAATTAAAAGGTTTCTCTGAGGGTGCTGTGTGAGAAGGGAGGATTCCCATGAAGAGCTGCAGCAGGTGCCCTGAGCACCCAAGAAGACGAAGCTGGAACTGGGAGGAGGGGTTTGGTCTTTGGGTGGGAGAGAGAAGCCCACTGCAACTTCTGGGAGGAATGAAGCCATTACCCGCAGACTCCAGAGCTGTTGGGAGGGCGAACCCTTCCCACCCACAGGAAGTCAGAAGCTGGGGCTCAGACCCAGCCTGAGCACCTGGGGACGACTCCTGGGACCTCTTAGCAGCAAAGTCACATGGCCCCATTCACCATGGACATAACTGTGAATTGCTGGAACCTTCCTCACCAACTCTATTTTTGCTCCTCTTGGCAGCTCTGTGGAAATTAAAAGGCTATTTGCAGTGACTAATGTTGCTAATTCTGATCAAACAATTTAGAATTCATCCTTCGCCATATCGGAGGCCCACTAGGGAACAGAATTAACACATCATTTGTGGCAATTTCTATGAGAGTTGGTGGAAAACAAAAAAAGACATTAAAATTGGTCTCAATTCAAATTGCTGCTCATTAAACTGCCTCCTTTAAAACAGCCCATCTTGATCTATTCAGTGGGTCTCCCATCTGCTCCACCTTATGAACCCAGAGGAGGAACCTGACAAGCTGGCTGCTGGCTCCAGGGTGCTGGAAACTGGGAGAAATCAGGTAACACATCCTACTGTCCTCTGCTGCCCCTGCACCTCTTCAAGCTCCAACCCCAGCTCTAGCTGCCTTTGAGCCTTTCTGTCCTGAGAGAGGGGATGTGGTTCCCATTTCAAAAAGTTGCAAGTCAGGAAGACAAATTTTATAAAAAGGATCAAGCTTCCCAGTGTTACCCAAGCTCAAGTCAGTCACATACCACCTGTGTATTTTTGCCACAACCGTAGTCACATTCTATTATTTACTTACTATAAAGCCAACATCATTTCATAACTTTATAACATGTATACTCTATATTAATTAAGTCAGTACTAATTATAATGGGAAACATTATAACATATTTAATATATTAATATCAATATATTATATTAACATAACAATATATAGAAAAGCAATTATATATAACATGAGTAATATGCATAACATATTATTTTTAACATTTTTAAATTTAAATGATTAAAGTTTATACAACATATATTACACATTATATATAATATATGTTAGTTTATAACATAATATTTTAATATGTTATAGTTATATTAATATATTAATGTGTATTATGTGTAATATAACATATTTGTATGTTATATATATTGATTACATTGATTTAGTTTTTGTTTTGTTTTTATCATTTTTATTTTTATTTATTTTGGATATATTGTATTGATTATGCTATTAGAGTTGTCTCATTTTCCCCCTTTTTTTCCCCTCCACCCTGCACACACCCCTCTCATCCACATTCCTCCTCTTTAGTCCATGTCCATGAGTCAGTCATACATATAAGTTCTTTAGCTTCTGCATTTCCCATACTATTCTTAACCTCCCCATCTATTTTCTACCCACCATCTATGCTACTTATTCTTTGTACTTCTTTGTACTTTTTTCCCCTCTCTCCCTCTCCCACTCCCCCACTGATAACCTTCCACGTGATCTCCTTTTCTATAATTGTGTGATTCTGTTCTTGTTCTAGTTGCTTGCTTAGTTCATTTTCATTTTTTTTTTTAGGGTTTGGTTGTTAATAGCTGTGAGTTTGTTGTCATTTTACTGTTCATATTTTTGATCATCTTCTATTTCTTAGATAAGTCCCTTTAACATTTCATAGAAGAAGGACTGGGTGATAATGAACTCTTTTAACTTGACCTTAACTGAGAAGCACTTTATCTGCCCTTCCATTCTAAATGAAAGCTTTGCTGGATAGAATAATCTGGGATATAGGTCCTTGTCTTTCATGACTTGGAATACTTCTTTCCAGCCCCTCCTTGCCTGCAAGGTTTCTTTTGAGAAATCAGCTGATAGTCTAATGATAACTCCTTTGTAGGTAACTATCTCCTTTTCTCTTGCTGCTTTTAAGATCCTCTCATTCTCTTTCATCTTGGCTAATGTAGTTATGATGTGTCTTGGTGTGTTCTTCCTTGGATCCAACTTCTTTGGGACTCTCTGAGCTTCCTGGACTTCCTAGAAGTTTATTTCCTTTGCCAGATTGGGGAAGTTCTCCTTTATTTTTTCAAATAAGTTTTCAATTTCTTGCTCTTCCTCTTCTCCTTCTGGCACCCCTATAATTCAGATGTTGGGACGTTTAAAGATGTCCTGGAGGTTCCTAAGCCTCTCCTCATTCTTTTGAAGTCTTGTTTCTTCATTCTGTTTTGGTTGAATGTTCTTGCTTTCTTCTGCTCCAAACTGTTGATTTGAGCCCTGGTTTCCTTCCCATCACTGTTGGTTCCCAGTGCATTTTTCTTTATTTCACATAATATGAACTTCATTGCTGCCTGGGTCTTTTTTATGCTGTTGAAGTACCCAGTGAGTGCCTAGACCATCCTGATAACTAGTGTTTTGAACTGTACATCTGATAGGCTGGCTATCTGTCGGTTAGCTGTATTTTTTCTGGAGCTTTGAACTGTTCTTTCACTTGGGTCTTTTTTTTTTTTTGTCTTGGCATGCCTGTTAGATAGTAAGGGATGGAGACTTAGGTGTTCACCAGGGCGGGGCAACCCACATGTCTGCATTGTGATGCTGTATGTGGGGGAGGGGTCTGAGAGGGAACAGTGCTGCTTGCTCCACTCTCTGCCGAGTTTCAGTCACTTCCTTGGCTAGCCACAATGAAATCGGGCCCTTCTGTGGCTGACTCCCAGGTGGATGGTTTGTGTATGTTCTAGGATCCTGTGGGTCTCTCCAACAAACTCTCCCATGAGGCTGGGAGTTTTCTTCTGCTGCCACCTCAACACCCACAGGTGTTTTCAGTCAGAGGCTTTGAGGCTTTATTTCCCTGAGCTGGAACCCTGGATTGTGCAGTCTATCTTGCTCCCTAGTTGTTCCTCTCAGTTTATCTGCACGTGAATGTGTGACTGCCCAGTCTGCCAGCCACTGCCTCGCCTGCCCCTGTCCTCTAGCTGCTGCTTTTCCGAGAATCCTCTCCACCCAGCTGCCCATCTCTGCCCCTCCTACTGGTCTGGATGAATATTTCTTCTTTAATTCCTTAGTTGTTGGCCTTCCATACAGTTCGATTTTCTGTCAGTTCTGGTTGTTTTTTGTTTTTAAATTTGTTGTTGTCCTCCTTTTTGTTGTGCAAGGAGGCACGGTGTGTCTACCTACACCTCCATCTTGGCCAGAAGTCTAAATTGATTTAGTTTTAAACAGGAAACTTTATAACACTATTGCAAATGGAAAGCCAAAATCACAAACAATAAATGAATGCTAAGTGTAAAAGAATGATTTAAAAACATTTGACAGAAATGAATACAAAATAAAATTGAATATAAACTGTAATTGAGAATTAAAATTAAAAAACAAAACAAACCCATAAACCCATTTCCTTCCCTTGGGCTTTGTCCTACATGAGGCCCTACATGAGAATTAAAATTAAAACCCAAAACAAACAATAAACCCATTTCCTTCCCTTGGGCTTTGTCCTACATGAGGCCCTGTCTGTGGTTGCTTGGCAAAATGCATGTGAACAATGGGCCACCAATGAAAAGGCAATTGCTGTAGATACATATTTGCCAGCATTTTGACCATTAGATAGATGTGAACAAGTTAAACAGTGACTTGCTAGCTGAAAAACAAAAGCTTCATGTAACAACAAGAACAAAATAAATACAACGGAAAGGAAAACAACAGATCAGATTCTAAGTGTAAACACTTGTGGGTTTAGGTGACTTATGGAGGCTGACGGGCAGAACATAGCTTCTTCTGGAGGGCCCGGGAAGATATCCTGGGGTGGGGGGTGACATACCATCCCAGTAGCTGACTCCTTGGGCTCCTAAGGGGGACTTTTCAGCCAGCAGAACCTTTAAAGATTTAATTGATTTTTTTTGGATTTCATATCCCCAGTCCCTGCAATTACCCAGTACTACCTGCTTGGGGCAAGTCCGTTTGTGTGTGTGTGTGTGTGTGTGTGTGTGTGAGAGAGAGAGAGAGAGAGAGAGAGAGAACATGCTTTCACATAGATTTTATAAGCTCCATTATGATGATAACGTCTCTAGTCTTCTCTCAAGTCTACCCTTTCCATCACCATGGCAACTCACAAAACAAAAAGGGTAGAAGGAAAGATTTTTGATCTTATCTTGCCTGGAGCTTTGCCACATTCTTTGATATTTCCTGAGACCCAGCATCTTAGAGAAAGTTCAGCACTGTGTATTTGTGTTGAATATCTTGGGCTATCTGGAGCTTATTCTCTGTGATATGGGTTTCTATCAGGGAGGTGTGGGAAATAACTAGAAATTCTAAAGCCATCAACTGGAAATCATAGGAAAACCATTATGCAAATTGTGGCAGATACTTTTCCAAGGTGGCTGTACAGTATCTCCTGTCCCACATGCTACGCTAGACTCTCACCAGCTCCATCAAGAGTTGTGGTCTATGTCCCCTCCTTGTGAACCTGGATGGGCTTTGGTGCTTGCCTTGACCAACTGAGAATGGCAGAAGTTATGGGATGTGACTTCTGAGGTCAGGTCATAAAAATGCTATGCAGTCCACCTTGTGCTCACTAGGAAACCAGTCACTGTGCAGCGAGGAAGCCCAAGCCTCCTGGGTCTGGGAAGGCCCAGGCAAAGAGGAACAGAGGCCCCGAGCTCAGAGTCCTGGCTGAGGGCCCAGTTGGCAGATGGCTCCAATTTGCCAGTCATAGGAGTCATGTCCAGCCCTTAATCTAATGTAGCTACCCCAGTGTCTGTGCATGGGACAGAGAGGAGCTGGTCCTGCTGAGCTCTACCCAAATTAAATATTGGTGATTAAAACAAATTAGTGTTGTTTTAAGTCACTAAGTTTTGGAGTGGTTTGTTACTTTAGCAACAGATAACCCAAACAAATGGATGTCCCGGTAAGATGATTCTCACTTTGTGGAGGCAGCATGCTCACTCATTTTCTACCTCTTCACATGCACTTCCAATTATGTTTTAAAATTAGACCTCCTTATGATCCTTAATAGCTTGCAATGCTAACGTTTAAGCAGAGACTTGAAAAATGAGTTCAGATAAAGAGAGGTGGGGAAGGCATTGAAGAGACAGGAGCTGTCTGAACAAAGCATTTAGTGGGCACAGGGAACTAGAGGCAGTTAGGTGCTTCTGAAAGGTGAGAGGATGGAATAGGGAAGTAGGGGATGAGGATGGACAGGCCAGTAAGGGCCACATCCTGGAGAGCCTGTTGGACTGATGGCTTGTTCCCTATCATAAGTAAACCTACGTGGGACTGGTTTCCAATTCTGGGCTCTCTGACCCCAGCCCAGAATCTTATTCCCTGTTTCCAGTTCCAGTGTAAACTGCCCTTGCTGGCAGTTCTCTCAAAGACCCTGAAGATTCTGAGTGAGTTAAGCAGGGCAATGATTAAGCAGGGCTTAATCATTCACAAGGTGTAATGATTAAGATCACAAGCTCTAAAATTTAAATTCCATATTCCTGATGGGTTGACCCGATGACATAAGCTTCTGTGGATCTTGTTTTTTCTCATATCAAAAACAGGGGTGACAAAGATAGTATGTACATCGTGAGACTGTTTTTCAGGTTCAATAAATTAACTAACCTAAAACATTTAGCATGTAGTAGTTGCCCAATAAATGTAGCTCTTACAACATTTGGAAATGGAAGGGGTTGGAGAAGTTAGGGAGGGTGGACACAGTGAATCCAGTGAAACTTATAGAAACCCTGTGAATTGAGAAACAAAGTGATTTTTCTGATCTCACCAAGAAGAAGTCTTTACAGATTATTGAGATGTTTTAGAGGTGAGATGAGGTGAACAATAGACTTGCAAGTAAGAAATGCAACATCACACTCCTTAGAGACAGACTGTCCTGTGGAAGGATGTGGGTGGAAGAATGTGCTTGATTTAACTGAGGTTAGATATGCTGTGTGGAGCTAAGACATCCTTCCAGACCTCTGGGTCTCCCCAGGAGAGTGACTCCTGGGAAACTCTGTGTTTTCAGGTCACTCTCTCACAGGCTCCTTAAAGGACTCTTTAATGGACTTCCATTGCTTAGGAAGTAGGATGGAATCTTTCTGCATGAAAGTGGAGGTGTGAGGTCTAGTTCACACCCTGCATAGAAAGGGATGTGTCCTCTAGTGATAAGAATAGAAACCAGGACAGGAGACTTTCTTTAACCCTTCTATAGGTTCTGTAATCACTGAAGAAATGGGGGCAGGGATGACTGTGTGAAGGAATGAGTGATCAGGTGAGCTAATGAGTGGATGAGTTAGCATGTGAGTGAGCAAGTAAACAGTATCACTGAACCCCTAGTGTCACTCCACTCCAAGCCCCGCTTGGTTTTCCCTGTTCTACCACAACAGACTGACTCCATTTCCCAGGGTGAGGCTTGATCAGGTGTAGGTTATACAATACAGGTAGGGCACAGGTAGATTATTTGGGAAGTGATTCCAGGAAGCAACAGTGAGGGCACTGGGAGAGTGAGATAGGGAAGGGAGAAAAGACCACAGAGTGGGTGAGTGTTTTGAGCTGGTTAAATGCAATGAGCATTAAAGCTTGGTCTTGCTGGGGGTTCTTGGAGGAACTGTGTAGCACCTAAGAACTGACTCACCAAAGAGTGGAAGCCAGGGGTGATCTCCCCTCAATTCCCATTTCCTATTGGTTGAGGGTTGCCCCAGGTGCATTGGCTCCCCTTGGGCAGAAAGCAGAGTGACATCTCCATGCTCCCTGAGGTGTGAAGTCCACCCCTCATAGCCTGGCTGAAATCAAATGGGCCCAGAGAAGGTGGTACAGTACAAGGCTTCTGCAGCTCCTGCTTTCATTTCCCCACTGTCCCTCTCTTATCTCTCCTCCAGGTAGCCGGGTTCATTCTCAACCCAACAGACCAATATTTTGTCATGTAAATCTCCACCCCACTACCTGATTTCAAATGTTTCAGTGGCCTCCCTTTTCTCTTGGGATAAAGACAAAATTACTTAAAAGGACCTGCATGGACCTTTGTGGTCTGGCACCTGTCCTCTCCAGCCTCATGCTGTACCCAGCTTCCTCCTTGTTCTCTGCACTCCAGCTCCACTGGCCTTTTAAAAAATATTTTATTTATTTATTTTTAGAGGGATGGGAAGGGTGAGATAGAAACATCAATCAGTTGCTTCTTAAGTGGGGACCTGGTCAGCAACCCAGGCATGTGCCCTGACTGGGGACTGAACCAGTGGTCTTTTAGTTCACAGGCTGGTGCTCAATCCACAGAGCCACACCAGCCAGGGCTACACTGGCCTTTTTGTACATCCTCACCCTTGCCATGTGCTTGTCCTGCTTCAGTACCTTTGCACATGCACCATTCTTTGTGCCTAATGGTCTCTGGCCCAGTTAACTCCTCCTCATTTTTGAGGTCTCATTTCAAGTATCACTTCCTCCAGTAAGCCTTCCTTGACAAGGTCATATTCCCTTGTTACCTGTTCTCATAGCTGCTGTAATTTTTCTTTTAAAGTCCTGCAGTGGTTGCAATTTTAGATTCATCTGTGAGATCTTCTGATTAACATGTGTTCCCCACCATGCCATAAGGTCCAGAAAGGTAGGGACTATGTATTTCTGCTTCTTCCTATTTCCCTAATACAAATCTTACAAATCCTTGTGCCTACCATACATTGGGCAGTCAATCAAATCTTTGTTGCATGAGAGTGTGAGGCCCTTCTTCCTGACTCCTCCAGGTTTCCCTTCTCCCTGCATTGCCTTCAGGGCTCAGATCTGGCCTTGCTGCCCATTTTCCTTAGAAAGTCTCAATGACAAGACCTGCTTCTTAAGCTCTAAGTTTGCTGTTAGTGCAACAAAAACTGTCCAGATTATACAGCTACACAAAAGGAAGTCCCAGTTTTATCTTCCAGTGGCTGAATGACACTGGAAGGGGCCTGCCCCATTGCACGCAGCTCCCTCATCTAGGAGATAGAGGTGAACTCCACTCTGGGGCTGTGTAAAGGCTCCAGGAGGCGCATGGCCCCCACCCACACATGCTATTTCCCTTCTAGCCTCTTGTTCCATCTTCTGTGCCTAGGACCTCAGCTGCAGAGAGAAAAGCAGAGGATTGGCAGGGCCTGGGCCTGGGGGACATGCTTGGGGATCTAAGGGACTGGATTTTCACCATGCTCTTTTTTTCACTCCCTCTACATGGCTACTGACTGCTGCAAAACCTACAATATTTGGCTTCTAAAAAAAAAATCAATACTCTATTAGCTAACACCTTTTGCAGGTCATCTAACACAGGCCACTCTGGGGGATGTTCACTGGGGCTGCGGGGGCCAGAAACGAGGCCTGGCTCTAACGAAGCAGCCAGTCCCTGGGGCATGAGAGCTGATGGGCCCTGAGTCCTGAGATGCCTGTGATGTTCTGTCTGGCTCACCTTTGCCGGGAGCTCTAGCCAACAACAAAGAAATAACTGTGGAAGGAAACCTCTGAAGGAACTTGTTCATTCAACAAATACCAAAAGAATTTCTACCCTGAAAGGGAGTGGCTTTGGTGTGAGACAGGTGCAGATTTGGATCCTGGATTGTATCTGCTCTGCTGAGTACCTGTGTATTCCTGGTGTGGGCCTGGCATGCAGTAAGTAGGTGCCTGCTAAATATGTGTGGAAGGATGGAATGCATTTTGCGATGATTGGCAAGGCACATCATTTCTCTGAACTTCAGTTCTTCATCTCAGAGATGGGCATAGTCATAGCCTGTTTCCCTGCGGTTATGAGGAGGTGCTTCAAATACCAGGCTGTGCTGGCACACCACAGATCCTCTGCAAGCGGTGGCTTTGCCGATGACAGGGGTTTGAAAGCTGCCCTGTCTGGCAGCAGAAAAACTATTTCCATCTGGAATTGTATTAAACCTGCCCCTCATCCCTTCTGCAGCTAGTAATCTGAATAGTTATTTCTCTTCCCTAATTATATTCCTTTGCTTTTCTCTTTTTTTGGTTACATAAGCTGAAATATTATTGTTGGCTTTGAAGGTTGAATTCTCTTCTAATTATAAGAAAAATGGCTTTTTTTCTTCCGTTAGTCCTAATGGAAATAAGCTGCATAAATCTCCCAGCTTTGGGGTAAATCTCCAGGCCTTCAGTGGTATTGCTCAATGCAGGCTTTGAAAGGAAGTTGGTGGTCGACCCTCCGCTGGGTGGAGGTCAGCCCTGTGGTTTCAGAGTTGGGGAGACCTGATTTTGAATCCACTAGTGAGCTATATGACCTGGGGCAGCCACCTCACTTCTCGGTGTCAGTTTCTTCATCTGTAAAATGGGCATAGTGATATTTACCAGATGATGTTAGTGTGTGGTTTCATACTGTTCTAAGATTACAGGGCATGGAGATGGATTCTCTTCATATGACAGCAGCTTTCCTTCTTATCCCACCTTCCTGTGATGCCACACACCTGGAGAGGGTGGCTCTTCTGGACGTTCAGGTGTGTCCTGTGCAGTCTGCTATTAGGACTGCCAGAAGGAGACAGACAATTGTATGACACTATTTTCCTAAGTCCCCTTAGGAACTTAAGGAGACAAAAAAAGAACAAAATAGAATATAGAGAGGTAGAGAACAGACTGATGGTTGACAAAGGGGAGGGTGTTAGAGGGCTGGGTGAAAAAGGCGAAGGGATTAAGCAGTACAAATTGGTAGTTACAGAATAGTAACAGGGATGTAAAGTACAGCACAGGGAATATAGTCAGTAATATTCTAATAACTATGTGTTGTGCCAGGTGGGTATTAGAATATTAGGGAGACCACTCTGTAAAGTACATGATTGTCTAATCACTATGCTGTACACCTGAAACTTTTACAGAACAATATTGAATGTAAACTGTAATGGAAAAAATAGTAATTTAAAAAAGAGTAATAGTGAAGAAACGAGGAGGAGAAAATGATGAAAGGAGGACAGTGAAGGAAGAAAAGAGAGAAAATAGAGAAAAAACATTCCTTTCTTTGCTGTGTTCCTCCCCTGCTTCTTACTGAGGAGGAGGAACCTGCCCCATGTCCCACACTCTAGACTATTTGTCAGCCACACATCTGGTCTTTCAGCTTCCCCTGGAGGGAGTGTGGGTGATGGAACCTGGTCATTGCTATTCTGTTCAGGAAGCGGGACACTGTATTCTTGTGTGGAAATGAATCCACTGGGCTCAAAGCTATGCAATGGGCAGCCCAACAACCCTGGCTAGGATGCTGGGCTAGGAACACAAGCAGCATCCTGTGCTTGATTCTCGGATCATAGAGCCAGGGGAGGAAAAGCCAGGCCTGAGTAGTGGGCACCCTTCTCACTAGCTACACCATTCATGCCCAGCTGACCTTTCTGCAGCCCTCTGGGAGAGGAAGTAAGAATCTAATGATGCCAGAGTCTTGCTGGGGTTCGGGGAATGGACCTCCTGTGTCTTGTTCCTGGGCTGCAGAAACGAGTGCCAGATCAGGAGTGGCCTTCAGCTGTCCTGGCATGGAAGCCAGCTGCCCTGGAAGAAATATAACTGCCTTCATCTTGAGCAGGCTTAGAGGGCTAGGAGCCAGTCCAGTGCCAAGGGAAGAGCAGGATCTAGGGTCAGGCACAGTGGTGGCACTTTCCAGCTCTGCATGTCCTTTAACCTGTTTCTTCATTTGTCAGATGGAGGTGATCATAGTAAAACTGCATTTGTCAACACTTATGGAGCATACTGTTCCAAATGCATTAGGGCATTATTTCTAATTTATCCTCATAACAGAATATTCTGGTTTTCTATTTCTGGGAAACTCAGTGGTTTGAAAAGTCAATTGATCATTAGCTCTCCCACTTCTGTGGCTTGGCTGGGCTCAGCTTGGCGGTTCTGGCTTGGTATTGCTCGTGCAGTGGTGGCTCAGGTATAGTGGGGCTGGAATCATCTGAAGGCCAGATGGGCTCCTTGGTGCTCCTGACTTCTGTCTCTATGGCCTCTCAGCTTCAGGATCCCTCCCCATGACTCGGGCTTCCCACAGCATGTGGGGGTATATTTGTGTTTTTTTTCTTTGTTGTTGTTGATGTAAAAATGACAATAAATTTAGCAGCTTAAAAAGTGTACTTTAGCCCTGGCTGGTGTAGCTCAGTGGAGTGAGTGTGGGCTGTGAATCAAAGAGTCATTCGCTGGCTGGATTCCCAGTGAGGGCACATGCCTGGGTTGTGGGCCAGGTCCCCAGTTGGGGGCATGTGAGAGGCAACCACACATCAATATTTCTTTTCTTCTCTTTCTCCTTCCGTTTCTCTCTCTCTAAAAATAAATAAATAAAATCTTTTAAAAAAGTATCCTTTAATTACATGGCAATTCAGGAGTCCAGGAGTCCAGGTGTGGCTCAATGAGTATTTTGCTTAGAGTCTCACAAGGCCAAAATCAAGGTTCTTCATTGAATGAATGACTGAGCGTTTAGATCAAATTGCCTGCTGAGAATGGCCGTTCCTTGGCAAACGGAAGCATTAATTTGATGGCTATTTTGACCACAGGTATCTTTGGTTTGGTTACCTGGGCTGCTGACTCATTAGCAGAGATCCACAATGTCCACTTTTTTTTTCTACTCTGAGCTAGCCTGGTGCCTTTGGGTTGTGAAAACTTTGGCAATGTATCTTTTTATGTGTAGTTTGGTTCCTTGGCACATTTTCCAAAATGTTGGTTGTTTCATTACTGTCTCAGTAGAGTAATCATAATCATAAAGATGGATATCATTTACAGAGTTTCTATTATGTACTAAGTGCTTCAGACTGATCATTTTGTTTAATTTCTTTAACACTCCTGTGTGGTAGCATGAGGATCCCAATAGTAACAACAACAACAACAATGACAGCAGCAACAATAGCTGATATTTATGGAGTGTAGGTGGGGGCCACGGTGCCCTGTGACATATGCACTTGGATTATCCTGGGCCTGCATACCTTTAAGGGTGGTTGGACTGAATCCCTGAGATCTCTTGATGCTCTTACCCTCCCAAAGGAGATGGTAATGTTTTGCATGAAGAGAACAGGCCTGTCCTCTTTTCCACTCCCCAGAGAGCTGGAGAAGGCCTG